>NC_064923.1:123191025-123523525 GCF_023897955.1 Schistocerca gregaria
CTTTCCTTGCCATTGCCAGTCTACATTTTATATACTCTCTACTTCGACCATCATCAGTTATTTTGCTCCCCAAATAGCAAAACTCCTTTACTACTTTATATGTCTCATTTCCTAATCTAATTCCCTCAGTATCACCCGACTTAATTCGACTACATTCCATCATACTCGTTTTGTTTTTGTTGATGTTCATCTTATATCCTCCTTCCAAGTCACTGTCTATTCCGTTTAACTGTTCTTTCAAGTCCTTTGCTGTCTCTGACAGAATTACAATGTCATCGGCGAACCTCAAAGATTTGATTTCTTCTCCATGGATTTTAATACCTGCTCCGAATTTTTCTTTTGTTTCCTTTACTGCTTGCTCAATATACAGATTGAGTAACATCGGGGACAGGCTACAACCCTGTCTCACTCCCTTCCCAACCGCTGCCCATCGACTCTTATAACTGCCATCTGGTTTCTGTACAAATTGTAAATAGCGTTTCGCTCCCTGTATTTTACCCCTGCCAACTTTAGAATTAGAAAGAGAGTGTTCCAGTTAACACTGTCAAAAGCTCACTCTAAGTCTACAAATGCTAGAAACGTAGGTTTGGCTTTCCTTAATCTTTCTTCTAAGATAAGTCGTATGGTCAGAATTGCCTCACGTGTTCCAAAATTTCTACGGAATCCAAACTGATCCTCCCCGAGGTTAGCTTCTACCACTTCTTCTATTCGTCTGTAAAGAATTCGCGTTAGTATTTTGCAGCTGTGACTTATAAAACTGATAGTTCGGTAATTTTCTTTGGGATTGGAATTATTATATTCTTCTTGAAGTCTGACGGTATTTCACCTGTCTCATAAATTTTGCTCACCAGATGGTAGAGTTTTGTCAGAACTGCCTCTCCCAAGGCTATCAGTAGTTCCAATGGAATGTTGTCTACTCCCGGGACCTTGTTTCGACTCAGGTCTTTCAGTGTTCTGTCAAACTCTTCACGTAGTATCGTATCTCCCATTTCATCTTCGTCTAGATCCTCTTCTACTTCCATAATACTGTCCTCAAGTACATCGCTCTTGTATAGACCATCTATATACTCTTTCCACCTTTCTGATTTCTCTTCTTTGCTTAGAACTGGGTTGCCATCTGAGCTCTTGATATTCACACAAGTGGTTCTCTTTTCTCCAAAGGTTTCTTTAATTTTCCAGTAGGCAGTATCTATCTTCCCCTAGTGAGATAACTCTCTACAGCCTTACATTTGTCCTCTAGCACTAGAAAACGCAATTTTTTCAAGAAAAAAGTTACAAAAATACCGAAAAACAAACACTTATCAAACATCGCTTTAATACTCCGTGGAGCTTATACAAATCATTCATAAACAACTTCAGCACTTATCAATAATATAAGGAAACTATTCCCTGTGATCGTGGTGAAGAACGTTCTATTGCGTACAAAAAACAATAATAATAATATAAATTTTGTTCCGTCGTATTGACAAGCGCCGGCACGAAGAGTAGAGAAGGCTGTGAGACGACGTCAGCCAATAGCCAGCTGACTAGGACCGCGCCACGACAGGAGCGGCCTCTACAAGAAGAGAATATAACCGCCGCTCCTCACAGCCTCGGCCAAACAATACTAGACTTGGCCTAGCAGACAGTGCTACGACAGCAGTTATTAGTCAGCCATATCCATTGCTTGTATGGACATTGTCTACTCCAAAAGACATTGAATATTTGCATCTCGCCCACCGCTACCGACACCGTTGTAAATTGAAACTTATGTATTGTCAATCTCCTTTCTTGTGATAAAATTTATTAATGTGATTTGCTTGAATTGTTGTACAGCATTCCGAGAACGCAGCATCCTATAGGCACCCTACACGAGACCGGTGGGCAGTACCCCACAAATTTTTCCTGTTTGTGCATGTAAACTCTACTTGCATCAAAAGAAATTGCTTTCGTTACATAAAAGCGCAGAAGTTACGCTGTCAACTAACTTTTATTAATTATGAAACGCAACTTTATATAGAATACACTATGGAAGGCTACTGAACGATGTGCTGTTTCAATTATCTGCAAGACAAACAAGCAAGCAAAAAAACGTTTAGAAGTCGTCGACTGCCAGTTTCTCTCTCACACGTATTCATTTACGTTTCTTTTCCTACCAGTGCTACCAATACTACCAGTAATCCTACCGTATACTTTGTCACTTACATGTTGTACTGACACGACTGAAACGTAGTTTTGGTAGAGCGCAACTGTAGTCTCTGACAGTTTCAAAATACAGCTTTCAGTTTTTGAGTAAAAAATGAAAAACCGCTGTTTTTAGATTCGCGTTTGTTGTCCACTATGCAGTCTTCCTCATTCGATTCTGAGACAACCGGCTAGTAAAACAAATCGATTTTTTTCGCACCTTATAGTCCCATATTTCATCTAGAATCTGGTTTTCTTTTCGCTACTCTCCATGGTTATTTTGACACTAGGAAAATAAGTAAAACACCGGGTAAAAATCAGAAAAGTTTGCAGTGAAGAATGTAAGCATCAGCTAGTCAAAGTTTTGTGCATTTTTTGCAATACATTACTATGTACAAAATATAGCTAACGTATCAAAATCGTTTTCAACCGTGGAAGGTTCAAATGGCTCTGAGCACTATGAGACTTAACATCTGAGGTCATCTGTCCGCTAGACTTAGAACTACTTTCGTCAGAGGGTTATTTGGTGGCAACTCAAGTGGCAGACCCTGCAACAGAGGCGCTCTGCATCGCGGTGTAGCTTGCTCGTCAGGTTTCGAGAGGGTGCGTTTCTGGATGAGGTATCGAATATATTGCTTCCCCCTACTTATACCTCCCGAGGAGATCACGAATGTAAAATTAAAGAGATTAGAGCGCGCACAGAGGCTTTCAGACAGTCGTTCTTCCCGCGAACCATACGCGACTGGAACAGGAAAGGGAGGTAATGACAGTGGCACGTAAAGTGCCCTCCGCCACACACCGTTGGGTGGCTTGCGGAGTATAAGTGTAGATGTAGATGTAGAACCTAAGGACATCACACACATCCACGCCCGAGGCAGGTTCCAGACTGAGGCGCCTAGAACCGCTCGGCCACACCGGTCGGCAACTGTGGAAGGACAGCCATCCCTATTTCCGTTGTCGAGAGAATACGTGAGATATATTGGAAGTTTTGTCGAACGAGATTGGCAGATATGTGCTGACTTCTACGTGGAGTGAAATTACATGTTTTATGTATGCTGCTCATACAAGCCAAAGCCGGAAATGAATAATCTTACTGAAACAAAAATACACCGGGAGTCATCAGCTGATGAGACTGACTGTACGTTCTCTTTCCGTCTGTGCTTCTTGATTTCAGTAAACTTTGCGAACTGGGATAAAAGAGATCTGAAGGCAAAATTCCCGTTACTTCTGAATGAGCAGCTGGACAAAACCGAAAAGCACACGTTGGGACTGTCCTTATCATCATGGGCTTCTTCCATTTTTTAAAGTAGTTGTCTTCCTCTACACCCACTGCTGCACCATCAATGGCGATTGAACTCACTTTAAACTAAGCAACGTTCCTTCTGAACACTCTTCAACCCGAATCATATGCTACTCTGCTAAAGTCAACAGTTGTGGAAATACTATCCTAGCTTTAGTAATTTGTAAACATTATTTATATATGTAGCAAAATGAATAAAATACTGTACTAGGTGTTTCTACCAAAAAATAAACTTTTTGTAGTGTTGGTTTAAAAGTCGCTAAAACATGCACCATATTACTGGAGCCATGGCGGCTTCCTTTCCTCCCCCTTCATTTGCTGGCGTCACGCTAGACAGCATGAATTACCCTTAGCTTCATGCGTGTTATCGCTGGTGCGCAGTCTTGAAAACACGCCGGAGCGTGTTGAGTTGGGAATATCTGGTTACGTGGCGAGAGGGGAAACATGGAAAGTGGTCGACCCATCGGCTGTGTGGGCCGTTGGCTCTATTTGTGCAGGACTGGTTAGCTGCGAGTGTACCGCTAGTGGGAGCATCGAAGTTTTCACCACGGCCTTTAGTGTACCTCAACTTAATTGCCTTCCCCCATGTCCTTGCTGTGCTATTTTGGATGCTGGCGTTATGCATCAACTGAAATTATAGAATAACGACTTCTTGGTGTAGCAATGACCGTTCTGAAATCTAAGTGCCACGGAAGAGAGCCTTACTTGTAAGTGCTAGCAGTTAAGTACCACCTCCTAGAGCTGTTAGTTTTACGAGTTGCAAGTTTGCTGTTTGGGGCGGCATTTGGCCGCGGGGAACCTGTAGCTGTTACACACTAGCGTGGTGGTTTTCGGGAGTGTTTGTGGCTGCCCGACATACCTCAGTGGAATTTCTGGCGCTAGCAGCGTATTTCTTAACTGTGTTTAACCTACGCTCTTATTTACAATCTCCTATGTTAATATTTTCCGCCAAATATTTTGCATCTCTCCTGAAGTGGATAGTATTATACAATTTATGATTAACCTTCAGATTTTCCAAATCAGATTACAGCAGCCTGTACATATTGTGCTAACATTTGGAAACTTTGAGCTTACTTTCTCTAGTTGTCAATGTCTGAGATGTTTTTCTAATGATTTCACAATCATTTCCGTATTGTATTCATTCAATGCATATAAAGAACTGTTGACAGTTAACTTAACATTCACGGTTAGTCTGTTCTGAAGACTGAATGTTTGGATTTCTGATCTAGTAATCACCGCTGCAGATACCTCTTTCAATAGCTAGTCTGGTTAATACAGAAATTAATTTAAATTTCCTTTTTTAAAACCCTTTTATGAGCCAAAAGCGGTGATTTGTTCTTGAAGTTTTTGCAAAGTAATTCTTTTAATTTTTCTAAGACAAAATTAGAAAATGTATTACCTTATTATCTTACAACTTCGTGTATATTGCTGGTTTCTTGATTATGGCTTGAAGCCTATGATCAGTGGCTTAAACCGATTATTTGTAAAAATTAAAATGGAACAAAAATAAAATAAAATAGTCCTGTTCCTCTTTAAATAAAAGGTGGAGCCCCTCCACGCCCACACCGACATGGTGGCTACCTCTAAAGGTCTACTGCCATCTCTGCATAAAGGGTTAGTTTTCACTAAAGTGATCTGTAGCAGGATGTGGGTACTGCGATGTTTGCGTACGTCTGGTTAAGGTTATCCATTAATACGCGCTCATCTGGAGATAGATTGGGTCGAAAGTCGAACGAAGGGTAGCGGGTTGAAGGTCCTGTTGCTCATTCGTTAACAATGTGTTCTGTTTATTAGTGTAATGTGGTCTGTAAATAAATGTGAAACATCGAAGGTCCGGCCTCCCATGTGTCATTCTCCTTTCCCATCATATATGAGGGGATTTCAGTTTCCTTATTGTAATGAAAAGCTTCTCAGCAGGAAAAACGGTAAGTCGAAAGTTTGTGTCCTGTTTTCTCAGAGTAGCTGATACCAGTCGCTCCAAAAACTGCCCGGACTTGTTCGGTAGAATTCATGGAATTTGCGTTCATGTTGAGAGAGCTCACGAGAAACCGCAGCCGAACTATGTTTGATATTGAAGCAGTGTAATATTGTTTAATATTGTAGCAGTTTTCGGATCCACCGAATACTTCCTTTTCTTTTTCAGTTTTCTGAGCTTTAAATAGTGATAAGCTTTTGTAAGTAGGCTGTTTAGTTTTATTTATTGGTAACTCCACGTAGCGCTTTGTATGAAAATCACTGGCTGTGCTGTATGCAGTCTGCTGCTAGTTTGCATTATTGTCTGCAGTTGTAGTGTTGGGCAGTTGGCTGTTAACACCGCGTAGCGTTGCGCAATTGGAGGTGAGCCGCCAGCGGTGGTGGATGCGGGGAGAGAGATGGCGGAGTTTTGAAATTTGTAAGACTGGATGTCATGAACTGCTATATACATTATGACTTTTGAACACTATTGAGGTAAGTACATTGTTTGTTCTCTATCAAAATCTTTCATTTGCTAACTATGCCTATCAGTAGTTAGTGCCTTCCGTAGTTTGAATCCTTTATGTAGCTGGCAGTAGTGGCGCTCGCTGTATTGCAGTAGTTTGAGTAACGAAGATTTTTGTGAGGTAAGTGATTTGTGAAAGGTATAGGTTAATTTAGTCAGGGCCATTCTCTTGTAGGGATTACTGAAAGTCAGATTGCGTTGCTCTAAAAAAAAATATTGTGTGTCAGTTTAAGCACAGTTCTGTATAATTTTCTAAGGGGACGTTTCACTTTAAACAATGATAAGACCTCTTCAGAAGAGGGCTCCCCATTGCAACTGGCCAGAAACGTGATTTGTCCTGTCTTGTTGCTTGTCTTATTGCTCCAGTAAGTAGATGACTGTTGCTTCGATAAGTGTCATACCGCGCGACCTTTATTGCAATGTGTCATGTCACATATCGTACGGTCTCAAAGCGAACAGTGCATAAGAGACTGATACGCCGTAAACTGGGTGTCTCTAAAGTCCCTATCAATTTCGATGAAAACGCAAATTGTTTTTTTCTGGTCACTTCAGATGCTTGTACCTTAGTTTGTATGTCTCTATACCCACTATCCATTTCCATGAAAACCTTAATTTGTTTTTCTTTTCTCTGCAGATACTCGTACTTTCGTGCAAGAGAACTGGATGCCATTGTTTGTGCGCGGGTACGCGATTAATCACATGAAGACACCGGAGTCGTAAATTCCACAAACCAGCCCAATCGAGAACACACATTTGTCTGCTAGTGAACAAATTTAAGAGTCCCGGATGTGCGTGTACGCTAAGGCACGTCATGGACGACCGCCCTTATCGGCGGAAACAGTGCAGCAAGTTGAAACTGCCAACGATAAGAGTCCTAATGGTTCAAATGGCTCTGAGCACTTTGTTAGACTTAACTTCTGAGGCCATTCGTCCCCTAGAACTTAGGACTACTTAAAGCTAACTAACCTTAGGACATCACATACAACCAATGTCCGAGGCAAGATTCGAACCTGCGACCGTAGCGGTCGTGCAGTTCCAGGCTGTAGCGCCTAGAACCGCTCGGCAGGAGTCCTAATGCATCAGCTCGACGCCTCAGTAGGGAACCGAATGTCCCTCGCAACACACCGTGGAAAATCCTACGTTTCACTCTACGAAAACGTCCTCATCACATTCAGATTCTGCACCATCTTGAAGACGATGATTTCGTCTGTCATCGGACAATGTGCTGCGGCCTCATGGAATCTGCAGAGAACGAGAATTTAATGTACAACATTTTATTCTCAGATGGAGCCACTTCCACCTTTCTGGGAAAGTGCATAGACACAACAGCTGAATATGGGCATATGAAGGGCCACATGACATATCGGAGTAGGAACGTGATATACCGATGGTCAATGTTTGACAAAAGCTAAACTGTATGGCCCATTTTTCTTTGCCGATGGGTCAATAACAGATAACGAGTACCTCGCCATGTTAGAACCGTTCCTTGAACTGCTTCTTCAGGATGATGGTACACGGGATGCAGTTGTGTTTCAACAAGATGGTGCACTTCCATATTTTGCACACATCATCAGTGATTACCTGGACGGAACCTTTCCAGGAAGGCGGATAGGCAGAGGTTCACCTCGACTTTTATGCGTGGGGTACATCAAGTCCAAAGTGTACAATAGCACATGGGATGGTCAACCTGATCTGTGGTATCGTCTAAGGGAAGCAGCAGGCTTAAATGTTAAGGTCTACCTTTCGGTCCGCTACTGAAAAATGGAGGGTGCGTTTCGACCTAGATGGCGGGCATGTAGAAGGGCAGTAGAATAAGTGTAAAATTTCACAATGAATTAATTTTTGAATCTCTCTCTTCCTTCATTGAAATGCATAGTGACTTTGGAGACACGCTATATGTTGTAAAACCCGTAAATCTGCAGCAGCGAAGAAAACTTAAAGTCAGCCGCTTGGTATTACGAGAGGCACTGATGAGGGTTCTGACAGATGGTGTCGGACAGCCGGCGAGCGAGGGCTGCGAGGAATGCAGGCAACTGAGCATCGGATGTAGGCTTTCCCCGAGGCCGTAGCGCGCTTGCTCGGCTGAAAAGGTGGAGGCGAGTCAATGGCGGCCGAGGTGATTGAAATGAAAGATGAATATTATACTTTCAGCAAATCTACGTTCCAGACCCTACAAACACGATACAGGAAAACCAAGTTCACCAGAAAAATCTTGGTCATGAGACGAGGTCATTGCTACTTCAAGCATAATTCTAGAACAAATATTAAGAAAGGCGAAATTGTTGTGACATCTGAAGCACTGGAGCAATATTATCATATGATGCGTCATATGAAAGTTGACGATGTCATTATACATTAAAACAAGGTACTTATCAAGTTGGGCATGTGTGTGAAGAAAAACAGACGCTTTTATGAAAAGTTGATATGTAAATGTTCCAATACTATAAACACACTTGGTATGAAGGCAGCACGAGCTTCCCAGACCATTACCTGATATTCCTAGTGGCTGGGTAACCATAATTTACTCTCTAATACGTGTTTGTAATCTTATGTACGTTTTGTCACTTTGTGCCGGCCGTTGTGGTCGTGCGGTTCTAGGCGCTTCAGTCCGGAACCGCGTGACCGCTACGGTCGCAGGTTCGAATCCTGCCTTGGGCATGGATGTGTGTGATGTCCTTAGGTTGGTTAGGTTTAAGTAGTTCTAAGTTCTAGGGGACTGATGACCACAGATGTTAAGTCCCATAGTGCTCAGAGCCATTTGAACCATTTTTTGTCACGTTGTAAATCTGGATGTAGACATGCTTCACGGATTCTGTTAACAACACGTGCAACACTGAATTGTGAATCTTAATAAGAGATCGCAAAATGTCTGCAATAATTTTCCCCACTTTCACTACCATACATATTAGCTTTAAACTTAAAAGTTGATCATTATTTAAGTGTCTAACTTGGATTGAGTAATGTGTGATAGTCACAGGACGACCGGTATAGCGCACGTATTCATTTGTCTGTAGTCCTTTTTGTCTTTGGTATCTTGTCGGCGTCTTAGTGCGTTAGTTGTTAACTGGCGAGTTTGTCGCTCAGGCAGCTGGGTGGGATAAATACTTTCATTGGATTTAGATTATATGACTGTGTTGTCAGTCACTAATTTTACACGACAACACAATCTATAATTTGTGTATGTGGAATCTGAAGCTCCTGTGAACTGTAATTATTTGTTGCAATTGATGTTTCAATTCCTTGTAGTCAAGATAACGAACGATTTTACATCACTTTCTGACTTTCAATGTTTGCTGTTGATTTTCGAGAATTAAATGCACTTCACTCATACAGGCTTCTATATTTTATGCTCTGTTCACGCTACATATATTACTTACTATTTAATAGTGGTTGGGTAGCTCAGTCGGTAGAGCACTTACCCGTGAAAGGCGAAGGTTACGTGTTCGAGTCTTGGTCCTGACACAGTTTTAATCAGCCAGGAAGTTTCATACTATTTAACAGCTTTTTCTTTGGAATCTACAGTTTATGTGTGGCCATCATGTACATATGTGGGAGAATTATTTAATAAATATTTATTTAGTTTAATCTATAAAACTCTGGTTCTGTCAACATTATTAATTCCACGGAATTTCGTCAATCAATGTATCTATTTTCGTAGTATTCACTAATTTGTCCCCTTATTAGAAAAGGGTTTGAAGACTAGTTCTGTACTAGCCTTTTATCTGTGGCTGCGACCACATAAGTGTACAGCACATATAATGCTCAAATTCTCCTCCCGCTCTCTCTGTCCATCTCCTTCTGCTCCCCCTGCTTTTCCATCTACTTCTTCTCACGTCCCTCTGTCACTCCCTCCTCCTCACATCTCTTTCCATCTCCTTCTCTGTCCTGTCTACATCTACATTTATACTCCGCAAGCCACCCAATGGTGTGTGGCGGAGGGCACTTTACGTCATTACATCCCTTTCCTGTTCCAGTCGCGTATGGTTCGCGGGAAGAACGAGTGCCAGAAAGCCTCCGTGCGCACTCAAATCTCTCTAATTTTACATTCGTGATCTCCTCGGGAGGAATAAGTAGGGGGAAGCAATATATTCGATACCTCATCCAGAAACGCACCCTCTCGAAACATGGACAGCAAGCTACACTCTTGCAGAGTCTGCCACTTGAGTTGGCTAAGTATCTGCGTAACGCTATCACGCTTACCAAATAACCCTTTGACGAAACGCGCCGCTCTTCTTTGGATCTTCTCTATCTCCTCGGTCAAGCCGACCTGGTTTCGGATCCCACACTGATGAGCAATACTCAAGTATAGGTCAACGAGTGTTTTGTAAGCCACCTCCTTTGTTGATGGACTACATTTTCTAAGGACCCTCCCAATGAATGTCAACCTGGTACCCACCTAACCAACA
This sequence comes from Schistocerca gregaria, assembly GCF_023897955.1. Lineage (NCBI taxonomy): Eukaryota > Metazoa > Arthropoda > Insecta > Orthoptera > Acrididae > Schistocerca > Schistocerca gregaria. The sequence goes on from NC_064923.1 coordinate 123,201,374, forward strand.
ATTATTTTTATATGATCATTCCACTTCAAATCGTTCCGCAAGCATACTCCCAGATATTTTACAAAAGTAACCAGTGTTTGTTCCGCTATCATATAACCATACAATAATCTTTCTATGTATTCGCAATACATTACATTTGTCTATGTTAAGGGTCAGTTGTCACTCTCTGCACCAAGTGCCTATCCGCTGCAGATCTTCCTACAATTTTCTAATGCTGCAGCTTCTCTGTATATTACAGCATCATCCGCGAAAAGCCGCATGGAACTTCCGACACTACCTACTAGGTCATTTATATATATTGTGAAAAGCAATGGTCCCATAAAACTCCACTGTGGCACGCCAGAGATTACTTTAAAGTCTGTAGACGTCTCTCCATAGAGAACAACGTGCTGTGTTCTGTTTGCTAAAAACTCTTCAATCCAGCCACACAGCCGGTCTGATATTCTGTAGGCTCTTACTTTGTTTATCAGGCGGCAGTGCGGAACTGTATCGAACGCCTTCCGGAAGTCAGGGAAAATAGCATCTACCTCGGAGCCTGTATCTAATATTTTCTGGGTCTTATGAACAAATAAAGCGAGTTGGATCTCATACGATCGCTGTTTCCGGAATCCTTGTTGATTCATACACAGTAGATTCTGGGTTTCCAGAAACGACATGATACACGAGCAAAAAACATGTTCTAAAATTCTACAACAGATCTGCTCGACGGCCCTTCTTGAAGACTGGGACTACCTGTGCTCTTTTCCAATCATTTGGAACCTTCTGTTCCTCTAGAGACTTGCAGTACACGGCTGGTAGAAGGGGGGAGGGGGGGGCGACAAGTTCTTTCGCGTACTCTGTGTGGAATCGAATTGGTATCCCGTCGGGTCCAGTGGACTTTCCTCTGTTGAGTGATTCCAGTTGCTTTTCCACTTACTTCGATGTCAGCCATTTTTTTCGTTTGTCTGAGGATTTAGAGAAGGAACTGTAGTGCGGTCTTCCTCTGTGAAACAACTTTGGAAAAAGATGTTTAGTATTTCAGCTTTATGCGTGTCATCCTCTGTTTCAAGTGACTGGATATGGTGTTTCGAGCCACTTACTGATTTAACGTAAGACCAGAACTTCCTAGGATTTTCTGTCAAGTCGGTACATAGAATTTTACTTTCGAATTCACTGAACGCTTCACGCATAGCCCTCCTTACGCTAACTTTGACATCGTTTAGCTTCTGTTTGTCTGAGAGGTTTTGGCTGCGTATAAACTTGCATTCAAGCTCTCTTTGCTTTCGCAGTCTCTGCCATCTCCTCCTCGCCACTCTCTCTGTCCATCTCCCCTGTCTCTCTATATACTCTTCCTCCTCCTCCTCTCTCTGTTCATCTCCTTTCTCCATCTCATGTTCCATCATCTCTACGTCAATCCCCTCTTCCCCCTATCTCTGACCATTTCCTCCTTACCCTGTCTCTGTCCCTATCCTTTTCTCCCTTTCTTTGTCCATCACCCCACTCTCTCCCTCTCTCCTCCTCCCACTCGCAACTCTTCTGTCTGTCCATCTTCTCCTCCCCCTCTATATCTCTTCCACAACTCTTTTTGTCCATCCCCTCCTGCCACTTCTCTCTGCCCATATTCTCCACCCCCATCTCCTCCTCCTACTCTCTCCACTTTCTCATCCTCCCACTCTCTCTACCTCTTCCTCTATCTGTCCATCTCCTGCTCCCATCTTTCTGCCCATCTTCTCTTTCCCTCTTCTCTCCCCATTTTATCATCCCACCTCTCACTCATCCGTCCCACAACCACGTCTACATTCAATCTTCTACACCCACATTTGTGGCAATCTCCTCCTCCCACCTCTCTCTGTCCTTCTAATCCTTCTCCCTCTCAATATTCATCTCCTTCTGCACCCTTTCTCTGCCCATCAAATGGTTCAAATGGCTCTGAGCACTATGGGACTTAATTTTTGAGGTCATCATTCCCTTAGAACTTAGAACTACTTATACCTAGCTAACCTAAGGACATCACACACATCCATGCCCGACGCAGGATTCGAACCTGCGACCGTAGCGATCGCGCGGTTCCAGACTGTAGCGCCTAGATCCGCACGGCTACTCCTGACGGCTTTCTCTGCCCATCCGCACGTGTAGCTCTTGCAATGTGTGTCAGTACTATGTGCACAATGCATCTGTTGTGAAGGACATCTTGGATATCAGGGGTTGAAAACACTTTTCACCCATATCTCCGCTCCTATGGATGGCTGGTAGTTCAAATTGTGACGGTGCTGATTTCCAGATAACAAGTAGCATGTGTTTCAGATCTGGTCGAAATCGATCCAATGATTTAGGGGATGCTGGACATAAGACACACATATGTATGCACCCATTTTCATACATTTTATGCTAGCCTTTCCCCTACAGCGTCACATATGCCATCTACACATACACTGCACACATCTTCTCTTCCCCCTCTCTGTGTCTACCTCCTCCTTCCATGTCCACAACAACCTTCCTGCTGTCACTATACATCCTCTTCCCCTTGCTGACTTGTGCCCCATCTGTCAAACTCCTCCTCCTCACTCTTTCTGTCCATCTCGTTTCCCCCTCTCTTTTCGTCCATCTCCTACATTTCCTGTCTCTGACATATCTTCCACTCCCTCTCTCTGTCCATATCCTTCTCCCTCTTTTCCTATTCTCTCAGCCCACTACCCATCTACACCTTCCTCCTCCCTCTTGCATCTCCCCCTCCTCCACCTTCTCCCTGTCCATCTTCTCCTCTCCCTCTTTTGACCATCTCTTCTTTCCTCTTCTCTGTGTATATCTCCTCCTTTCCACTCTCTGTCCATCTCATCCTCCCTTCCTTTCTCACCATCCCCTCTCCCCATCTCCATGTCATCACCTTCTCCCTCCTCTCTCTCTATCTCCTCCTTAGCACTTTCATTTCCACCTCATCCTTCCCCTCTCACTATTGATTTCCTCCCCAATCTTGTTCACCTGTGCCCATCTGCTTGTGCAGCCTCATTAAGTCATGCCGATATGACCTGCGCAACACATCTGTCCATTTCCTTCTCTCTCCTCTCTGTGTCCATCTAATTCTCTCCCTATCTCGTTGTCTATCCGCTCCTCACCCTATTTCTCTCCATTCCCACCTCCCTCTCTTTGTCTGTCCATCATCTCCTCCACCCTCTTTGTCTCTCCATCTTATTGAAAGACGAAACAGTTAACTGAGAAATACAGCAACGAGCAGCCCGTAGGAAAAGAGCAATCCAGGAGCTAAACCCACTGTTATGCTGTTCTGATGGAAGTTGGAAAGTAAAGATGCCTTATAGAAGTGTTGTAGAGCCTATAACAAGACATAAATGGGAGTTCTGGGACCTTACTGGAAAAAATAATAACATATCGAGAGTTGTAGTAATGGACTGTCTCAGAAGATAGATAGAGAGACCACGTAAAATATGTAGTGATTAGGGAAATGACTAAACTCACAGACAGAGCATCAACTCGTGTGGTATGAGCATTCAATTAGAATGACAGATGACAGATGGCCAAAGAAGATCAACCTCGGAGAACAAGGAGAACACAGAAAGTTGCTTGATGAGATTGGGTAAAGATGTCCACGAGAAAAAGAGGAATAGAAGAAGACAAGGAACCATGAGAAGACAGAAACCGAGATATGTGGCATACGGCGACAGCTTTAGGAGGCCCACAGGAGGGAAAGGATATACTCAGAACTTAACAATGACGTGGTGTGCTTTTTTAGAATGAACTTTGCTTTCGAAACTAAGCTTCCGACATTTGTGGAATAGGAACTTCACAATCTATATTGATGATTTACACTTACGGCAGAAAGACAAGGCCAGTTAATGGGAAACTCATTTAAAAAAACAACAACTGAGTGACGCTCAGAGAGCAATGTAGAGATGGAGGTCGAGAGGTTTTAGATGAGAAGCGGAAACAAAAAAATGATGACAGAAAAGAGTTCGAGTGGAAGACGTTTTTATGTGCGTAACTGGAATGAAACTGAGGCTAAAGTGACATGTATCAGGTCAACGGATGGCAGATGGTCTAAGCAAGTTTTTGCTGGATTGAAAGAAATAAGAAAATACCCAGACGAAAGCCTATTGGAAATTGGGTAAATTACATTAGGAAAAATGCAGAAACAACGTGGGTGTATATAGCTATAAAAACTGGTGTGGTTGTGGAATGTCTGTTTACTTGTTTTAGCTGGCGATTTTCTTAGAATTAGATCCCTTACGGCTTAAAAGGATTTTTCAATACAACAAATTTAGCCGGTCGTGGTGGCCGAGCTGTTCTAGGCGCTACAATCTGGAACCGCGCGACCGTTACGGTCGCAGGTTCGAATCCTGCCTCGGGCATGGACGTGTGTGCTGCCCTTAGGTTAGTTACGTTTAAGTAGTTCTAAGTCTAGGGGACTGATGACCTCAGATGTTAAGTCCCATAGTGCTCAGAGCCATTTGAACCATTTGAACAACAAATTTAATATACAGTCGATAAACTTCTACCAGTTGTGAGATGTTTTTCTTCTTTAGGTAGATTTTCCAAGAGTTTCCATAGCTGCACATTTTCTGAACATTCGTAAATTGAAATGAAATGTCGTATGGCGTAGACCCGGTCGCCTGGTGCAAGTCTTTTGAGGTGACGCCACTTCGGCGACCTGCACGTCGATGAAGATGAAATGATGATGATGAATACTACACAAACACCCAGTCCCTAAGCGGAGAAAACCTCCAACCCAGCCGGGAATCGAACCCAGGCCCTCGGCATGACAAAGCCGGTGCGCTGTCGACTCAGCTACGGTGGCGGACATTCGTAAAATGGCACCCCGCCACAGTTTCGCACGGGTAACACCAAGTATCTATGGCCGGAAGACTTACAAAATTACAAACATAAAACTTTCTTTAAATCAGGCTGTCTGTTAATGAAAACCGTCCCAAAATACTTACGGTAGTTCCTGTGATTAGCCTTCACATACAGAAAAAATATGACCAGAGATCTTAATTTATAATATATAGTGGAAATAGTGCATGCCATTTTTTTTCTTTTGGTATGGTGTATACGAATGTTTGAGTTGCTCTGAATCTTGCACGGTTTGTCGAACAAAAATAGTTTTTTGTTAACATTGCAAAGTGCTTGAACAGATGATTACAAGATTTGCGTCTATGAACAACATACCATCTTTTACGCTATGAATACACTTTGCTCAAGTGAGGAATTGCCCGCAATATTATTTTGAAGGATATCATTTACAAAAATATGAAAATATGCTGTTTCTGGTTAATATGTCTCCTAAACTGAGTATTATTCACATGACAAACACAACTGATACTAAACGTTTCGGAAGGTCTACTATACGTTTTTACCAGTTCCAGTTCTCATCAATATGCAGGAACAAGAATTTTCTTAACTCCTAGTTATTTCTAGTTGGTACAGGGCAAGGTCAGAGGCAGTCGATTTGAACAAAACTGTCGGCATATTTTACAAGGCATCATAAACTACTTTCTCTTTTGATGTTTACTTTCTAGGTTTGGCAACTTTACACTTATTATATAGAGAGTGGACATTTCTGTATCCAGAGCGCAACATCCTTAAGTGGCATGTTGCAACAATGCTGTTCAGCATACCCTTACCTTTGATTGTGAAGTCCGGTAACGTGGCAAAATGTATTATATCATGTTCTCCTGTATTATATGGCTACTGCTATTAATTATAGCTAGCTTGAGTTTAATTTCTTTGAATAATAATGTAAAACACTACCTTTTTACGATTGTGTGATCTGATGTGTGTTTGGTCACTAAATCTACATTTGTCCATGTTGAGGGTTGTACTCTGCAAGTCCTCTTTTTATTCTTTCTTATACAGAACCAACGTTTGTTACATGTTTTATATTTTAACTATGTATCACAAATATATATTTAAGACAAATATTTGAAAACGGAAATTTAAACAATGAATTCATTCCACCAGGTTGTTAAGTCAAATGGGAACTACATTAAATGAAATCCTTAAGAAAATTACAAGAAATGTTTAACTTCAATTCAGTATCGTTAAAACAGAAAATACCTGATGATTAAGAATATACATGAATCTGTGTTCCAATATCAATACTTCGTTAATTTTTTTAGAATGATTTCTGTACTGTCGTTTTAAACATCAAATTGTGTCAGCCTCTCTCACGTAGTATATTTCGTCGACCAACGTCAGAGATACGACAGGACGATATTCTGAGGGCACAACACCAGAAAAGACTCAGTAGTTAACTCGAAACAAGCCTTGTTTGAGCGCCATTTTATTTTTACTGCGCAGTAGAATAGATTGTGATGTGTTTTAAATGTCCAGTTTGCAAGTTTGTGAACGATTAACAAGATCAAAGGAGCCACAGCAATGGAAGTAACTGAACACACCACTAGAAGACAGTCATTTCATGTGAAGAGCGTGAACAGTTATTTAGAAAGCCTTCATTCTACAGTTATTTAGAAATTTTTATGTGAACAGCAGACCAACAAACGAAGTGAATATTTTCTCACATTAAGTTTTCCTTCTCTTCCTCCGGGGGATGACCACAGAAGATGCTGAGACTGTAAAGCAAACAAGGAAACACCGTCTGAACAGGCTTTGAAGGCCCATCGGTACCGACCGGCCACCTTGTCATCCTCGGACCTTAGGCGTCATCAGAAGCGGATACGGAGCGGCATGTGGTCAGCTCACTGCTCTCCGGGCCGTTGTCGGATTTCGTAATCGCTGCCGCTACCTCTCAGTCATGTAGCTTCTTAATTGGTCTCATAAGGGCTGAGAACAACTTTAATATCTATGTGTACTTTTTTTGAAGTTTTGGAGTTGCCATTGTAGATAGAATATGATTTTTATGTCATTTAATAATTTAAGTAAGGCAGCAAATTTTACGACTGGTCTTCTTCTTTTAGTGTTCAACCCTGAGGTTGGTTTGCAGCAGAGCGACATTCCTCTCTTCTGTCTGCTTTCCTCTTCATTTCCACATAGGTGTTACATCCAACGTCATTCATGATCTGTTGCATGTATGATATCCTTGGTCGCCCCCGCCGATTCCTTCCCTCAATAACTCCTTCTGCTATTGTTCCAATGATATTGTTGTGTCGTAGGATGTGCCCTACAAGTTTGTCTCTTCTTGTTTGGATGTGCCTCCACAAAGATCTGGTTTCCTGTACTCTTCTAAGCACCTCTTCATTTGTTACTTTGTATGTCCAGCTGATCTTCATCATCCTTCTATAGCACCACATCTCCAGGGCCTCTAGCCGTCTTCTCTCTGCTCTTCCAACTGTCCAAGTTTCACATCCATATAGGGCCACACTCCAAACGAAACCTTTCATGATGCGTTTCCTTATTTTCAGACTGATGTTGTTGCTGGTGAGTAAGTTCCTTCTCCGATTAAATGCAATTTTGGCCTTTTGTATTCTGGTCGCAATTTCTTTCCGGCTTCTACCATCCCTTGTGATTTTGCTTCCCAGGTAAGTAAATTCCTGTATCACTTCCAGCTCTTCTCTTCCAATTCTAATTCTCGGAGGTTCATATTCTGCTCCTGTACTGCATACCATCACTTTAGTCTTTTTCTTGTTTATTCTCATTCCATACTGATTGTATAGAATTTTTTCCGTTGTTCTGAGGACTTCCTCTAGATCTTCTTCTGTCTCCGTGACTATAGCAATATCATCTGCATAACGTACCATGTCTATCTTCTGCCCATTAATTTTGATCCCCACCTCAGTAGTTTCTCGAACTTGGTCTATAGCTTCCTGGATGTAAGCATTGAATATAAGAGGAGAGAGAGCACATCCTTGTCTTACCCCTTTTCTAATATTTGCTTGTTGTTCCTGGTGACAGTTCCTAATCACTGCCACCTCATTCTTATAGAAACTGAGTATCACGCGGATGTCTTTGTACTTTATTCCAATTTTCCTCAGCACTCTGAACATCTCTTGCCAGATAACGTTATCAAATGCCTTTTCCATGTCTATAAAGGCAATATAAGTTGGTTTATTTTTCTGTAATTGCTTTTCGATAATGAGTCTTAGTGCCAGAATCGCCTCTCTTGTTCCCAATCCCCTTCTGAAACCAAACTGATCTTCACTCAGCATATCCTCCACCTTCTCTTCAATTCTCTTCAGAACTATTTTTATGAGAATTTTTGATGCATGTGATATTAGGCTAAGAGTTCGGTGCTGTTCACATTTTGTAGCTGCTGCCTTCTTTGGTATAGGAACAATGATACATTTCTGGAAGTCTGTCGGTATCTCTCCTGTGTTATAGATGGACCTAATAAGTTTAAGCAGCATCATTTTCATGCCGTCACCAGCATTCTTTATTAGTTCTGCAGGGATGTCATCAATACCCGTTGCTTTGTTGTCCTGTAGTTCTTTTAGAGCTCTGTCAAATTCTTCTTGCAGAATGTCATCTCCCTTGTCATCTTCGTCTACTTCCTCTTCTCTTCCTATTACTTCCTCCGAAAGAGGTGTTCCAGCATACAACTCCTCTATGTATTCTTTCCATCTCTTCAGCATGTCTTGAGCATGTCTTCACCAAACAGCATTACGACTGGTAGCGGTCTTTAAAAAACAATTTCATGTTTATTATGCTAGTTTTGAGCGTGTGTTCATTCTGAGGTGCACAATGTTGTGTGTGTGTGTGTGTGTGTGTGTGTGTGTGTGAGTGTGTGTGTGTGTGTGTGTGTATGTATGTATGTGGAGACATTAGTGGACAAATAATTGAGATCTGTGTGCCCATAACTCTGCACGGCATATGATTTCTGGTTGGTTGTGTCCGTTTCTGTGCATCTGCGAATGAAGATAAGCTCGGAATTGGCTAGAAATGAGTAATAAAGAACGCATTTGATCTAACAACGTGTTGGAATCGATGTCGTTCTCTAAATTTCTCGAGGCTACGGTACCCACCCAGACAAAGTCGGTGGATATTCTAAACCATCGACTGGTAACCTATGAGACAGAAAGCGTCCAGAAACGGGGAGGTCTCTCAGCATCAGTTAAACTAGTTGCTTCAGAAGTGAGGGTATGGGGTTATTTGTATCTCAGCACTACAGCTCTGCGTCACTGAAATGTTGCAGTAATCTGTTAAAAGTGAGGTAGATTTCACTGTATAAGCAGTGGCAATAACCGTAGATAGTAGTGCGAATCTGAGAAGTTGTCAGCTAGTTAGGTCGTTAGAACTGGATTGGTGGCGCGGCTGGACTCACCTCGAAGCTGAGCAGGCCGCTGTGGTCCTGGTCCAGCGTGTTGAACACGTAGTGGGCGTAGTGGCCTGCGTTCGCTGCAACAGCACAGAAACCGGCGTCAGGAGGCGACGTGCAAAGCGTTCTCACACGACTCACTGCAAAATCAAAGCCTGCAAAGGCCTCAGCTAAAACGACTATATTTGCATATAACTAAAATTCTCTGTATGTTCGTGTTCAACACTCACAAGAAAACCTATCTAACTGGTTCGCTTCAATTTTCTTCATATTTCTAGCATGTTTACCGAAAAACAGCAACAAAAAAACTCTATCTTAAGATAAAGTGTAATACGATCTGGAGCACTTTACACAGTAACGTTCTACCATTCAGTATACTGGATAAATTTCAAGTTGACAAATCAGAATAACTCGAAAAACAAGCTTCACACGAAAAAATGCCTAGTATCCAAAGTTGATTATTTTCGATGGAGACATCTGCTGGTGCTAAACTTAGCCCGCCACCCCAACCCCCTGGGGGTGGGGCGGGAGGCAACTTTAAAATTTAAAATGGGAACCCCTATTTTTTATTGCTGAATCCGACTCTACATAAAAACTACGTACATTTTGTCTTAAACATTTGTATCCATTCTTGGTAGATTGTGCTGTAGTTCAAGAAAATCCATGTTCTCATTTTTGCCTGGAAAATTGTTACAGATAAATAAAAAATACTTATTTACTTCCTAAATTTTGATTCGCAACTCTCCCATTTTTTCCGAAGATTCGGATAAGTTTGGTTTGTTTCGTGGTCATGAGGCCACACAACTTTTAATTATCAAACAGATCATCTGACTAGCTAACTAATTAACCAAACATCCTACTTACTAACGAGTAAACTCATTTTTTATTTATCCGTAACCATTGTCCACGCAAAAATGAGAATATGGATTTTTTTGAATTACAGCGCCAACTACCAAGAATTAAAACAAATGTGTAAGACATTGTTGTTTTTTATGTAGAATCATATTCTGAAAAAAAAATGGGGGTTCCTATTTGAAATTTTAAAGTTGCTTCCACCCCCACCCCCAAGGGGCTGGGGTGGAGGGCTAATTTTAGCACTAGCAGATGTCCCCCTAGAAAATAATCAACTTTGGGTTCTACACATTTTTTCGTGTCAAGTTTTTCGAGTTATTCTGGTTTATAAACTTAAAATTTACACCCTGTATTAACAATTAGTACAGAAATGTCAACCAAAAACTAGCAACCAACGAAAAATTATGCAACATTCACCTCAGCACAAGTTTCATATTTGAAATGTGTTGTCTCGTCAAGTTACTTCACAGAGTTTCAAATGCGGAACCGAATCTGAGATATGGTCATACATCAGAAGGCCTCCTTCTGATGTATAACCATATCTCAGATCCGGTTCCGCATTTGAAACTGATCATAAATTGTACGATGTCATACTGTATCGGCATAAGGAAAAAGATAAGGTTGCAAAAGATGCGATACCCACGATCCAATAACAACGCAGGAATTCGTATGAGTCGGAATAAGGCTACTTACATAATTCAAAATCGACCAGCCGTTTTGAACGATTGTTACTCACCCGTACAAATAGAAAATCAAACAGTAATATTCCATAAGAAATATTGCTTTTATATAAATTGCACGTTTATTAACAAATGGAAAAGTTAAATAACAAACATCGATTCATGAATTTTTTAAATAAAAATTATATTTTTATTTGAATTTACTGCTCGTATGGCAGCAAATTAATATTTTATACAGAATTAGGAAGTATTTCTTCCTTAAATAAAAAAATGTATTCCCCAATAATACTGCAAGGTACAATATTTGTTAACTAACTTTTCCAGCTATTAATTGATATGGAATTTAAATACGAGAGTGAGTCAAATGAAAACCTTATATTTTTTGGAAATATTATTTATTGTGCAGAAGTGGTACAAAGCTACATCACTTTTCCACATAACCTCCCCCACGCTCAATGCAAGTCCTCCAGCGCTTACAAAGTGTATAAATTCCTTTAGAAAACAATTCTTTTGGTAGTCCGCGCAACCACTCATGCACCGTGTGGTGTGCCTCTTCATCAGAACGAAACTTCTTTCCTCCCATTGCGTCTTTGAGTGGTCCAAACATATGGAAATCACTTAGGGCATGGTCTGGTGAGTGTGGTGGATCAGGAAGACACTCAAAATGGAGATCTGTATTTGTTGTAACTGTTGTACGAGCAGTGTGGGGCCTTGCATTGTCATGTTGCATAAGGACACCTGCTGACAGCAATTCACGTCCTTGGATTTGATTGCAGGCCGTGGATGATTTTTTAGGAGATCTGTGTATGATGTACTGGCGACAGAGGTCCCTTTAGGCATGTAATGCTCCTTTTTCGCCCCAAAAGAGAATCATCGCTTCAATTGCTGCAATGTTCTGGGGAGTCACAACTCGTTGTGCCTGACCTGGGCGAGGAGCATCTTCCACTGAAGTCACACCATTTGCGAACTTCCTACTCCATTCGTAGACTTCCTGTTGTGACAAACATGCATCGCCGTACTGAACCTTCATTCGTCGATGAATTTCAATACAGGTCAATTTTGACAATTGTGACCGAGGGCTTATTTGTTACAATAGAGTTTCAATAGGTTTCACACCTTCACTATGCAAAAACCGAATAACAGAACGTTGTTCTTCCCTGGTGCAAGTCGCAAGTGGGGCGGCCATCTTTATACTGATACTGAGACGGTATGTGTGCATCTGCACTATGCTGCCACCTACAAGCCATTCTGCACGCTGTTTGTACCACGCTTACCAACTTACAGGATAACGGCGCGAAATTTCGATTTGTTATTACAAATTTAAGGTTTTCATTTCACTCACCCTCGTAAAAAACAGTTGTTGGTAGCAAGATTCGAACCAGTGATTTCATAGCTCTACTCTTAAAATCGCCTGAAGACGAGTTCTTAAATCACAATGTTTAAAATTGCGCCTTACTGCTTTGGCAAACTACTTTCCAGGCACTGGCTTCCATATGTTATAACTATGAAAAGATTCAAAGAGGCCCACTGCCTAATAAACTCTTACTAGTTATACTCGAGAAAGGTTTAAGTCACTACGTTACAGCTTCTTCTAAAAATCCTTATATATGACGCGTATCAGTCATCGGCATCTTCAGATTCGTGACATAAACAAAAGACATATTTCAGCCGCACGACACGTTTCAGTCCTCGGCATCTTCAGATCCGTGACATAAACTAATGACATATTTCAGCCACCTACGCTGTTTAATGTGAAATCAAGCAATATAAATCAATACACGAGTTAATAAGTTATATGCAGCCATGAAGTAGTCGTACAACAGAAAGTCAAACAGCGAAATTTTTGGAGTCGTGACCACTATGGAAACAGAGTGGCAACTGACACGAGTATCGTGGAAAGCATGATGGAAAATTTGCGTCTGAACATGTTTTACACAAGTTGTGCGTTTACGAGATAAAGCTATTGTATGAAAGATTTTATGGCAAAGAAGAGTCAAAATAATGTTTAATAACACCGAATTCAACGTTCTAGTATGTTACTGTTTTTTATTCTTCAGTATCAAATGCTGTTAAACAACGTACATTTTGTATTTTTACATGAAACAGAGTTTCTAATAATCTTACTTTTTTTTACTTCACAAAAAATTTCCGTGTGAGTTTTTGTTATTAAGTGTATCTGCAATTTTATTCAGACTTTGATATAATACTAGGAGGTTCTGCGCAGAAACGGCAGGGTGAGAAACGTGTGCGAAACGTTGACGAGAAGGAGGGACAGAGTGAAAGGGCTTGTGTTAAGCATCAGGGAGTATCATCCATGGTACTAGAGGAAGCTGTTGAGGGTAAAGGTTGTGTGGAATGAAACATATGAAACGAATAACTGAGGACGTAGAGTGCACGCGCTACTCTGAGGTGAAGAGGTTGTCATAGGACAGTAAATCGTGACAAATCGCAAACCAGTCAGAAGATTAATGAACCCAAAACAATATTAAGAGTTCTTGTATGTGGCGTTCATAGTCTCGTTTCTCAAACTTATTCTCTAGTACTGAAAGCTTTCTTTTACATATGAAAATACCGTGAAAATACCTTTCTTTTACGTCTCGGTCAAATAATATGATTACTTTGTTAAGGGAAGTATCTACATATCTGATAGCAAACTCTTTTCCTTTAAGATGTCGGTCTGTCATTACAACCTTACTCTTGGTATCATTAATTTTGCTGTAATTTTGTGTATATGGTTAGCCATTATTCGGTTTTACGTGGACTTTCTTTTGTACTTAGTACCCATACTACTGAAGTATCATGATACTACAAAGTACCATTGGACGTTATACTTCGATCATCTCATGACAAGTAATTTTTTCTGTATGTATATTTGGAACAGTTGCCACTCTATCTCCACATAGCTCACATATTCAACAGTTTTCGTTACCTCACTATTTTGAGCTGATGCACTTTATGCAACTTGTTACTGATTTGGATATTTTGTTGATTTTTGTATTCATTTATTACCTGACTTTATTTAACTACCGGTGTTTCACGCCAGTTATCTTGCAAGTGTGAAAACTACGCAACAAAAAAGACCGCTACGTCAGAATGTGTCGCATGCTTCATAAGTGAAGTGACTGTGCGATCTCTGACCAATGACCAGACGAGAGAGCGAGGTGGCGGACCTCCACATTTACCAAAAATGTTTCTAGTAGAACAACGCTACCTTACCTTTCCTCCAACAGTTTCTATTTTGAATTCCGTGTACATCTGTGCGACACATTCGCACAGCCTTTAATGCTGCATACGTGGACTAAGAGCTGTGAACTAAAATAAAAACAATATAATCAGATTATTTGTCGTTAATGCTGACGAAAATGCTTGCCAAGCTGTTTTATATGTATAATTAGCTGAGTGCCTGGCGTTGTCAGGGAATGTATTTATTCCTGTTTTCTATTCGTCCATCTCATCCTTCCCGCCCTCTCTGCAATATCCTCCTACACACTCTCTCTGTCCATCTCTTGCACCCCCTCTCTCTGTCCACCTTGTCCACCCTTCCCCCCACTCTTTGTCCATCTCTTCCTCTCCCCTCTCATTGTCCATTTCCCCCTCCCCCTTGTCTCCATCTCCTCCTCCCCTCCTATCTTTGTCCATCCCTCCTACGTATTTCTCACGAAGAGACCATGAGGATAAAATCAGAGGGATTAGAGCCCACACAGAGGCATACCGACAATACGAGACTGGAATAGAAGGGAGAACCGATAGAGGTACTCAAGGTACCCTCCGCCACACACCGTCAGGTGGCTTGCGGAGTATGGATGTAGATGTAGATGTAGACCTCCATCCCCCTCGCTGTCTGTCTATGGCTATTTACTCCTCTCCACTTTATGACGCTCATCCCAATAGAAGGCTCGTTGTTCTTACCTCTAAAGTATTTCTTTCCAGGTCGCAACTAATATGTATATCAAATGTGGTTGAAGTCGTTCCTGTGTTTTAGAATGAGCTTTATACCTGTGGCTTTGGCTGCGTACGCCCATGTCAAAAGTATTTCACACACATTTAAGATACTTCATGCGTATTTGTACACATATTTCACCTGTACTCAGCTCAATGATTATGCTGTCGGATCTCTGTAACTATGTGCCGCACATTTGCAGTTACATCCAGTGGCATGTGAGGCTACAGTCTTATCGCGAAATAGGGGAGATAGTGTCACACACATGATAAGTGAATTGCAGTGGCAATCATTAAAACGAAGGCGTTTTTCGTTGGGACTGGATCTTCTCGTGAAATTTCAATGACGAGTTTTCTCCTCCGACTGGGAAAACATTCTGCTGGCACCCACCTACATAGGGAGAAATGATCATGACCATAAAATAAGAGAAATCAGGGCTCGCACAGAAAAAATTATGTGCTCGATTTTCCCGCGTGCCGTGCGAGAGTGGAAAGGTAGCGAGACAGCTTGAAGGTGGTTCATTGAACCCTCTGCCAGGAACTTTATTGTGAACAGCAGAGTAATCACGTAGATGTAGATTAACTGTCTGAGAAACTTGTTGTGAATCGAGTTAGCAGTAATAAAAAAGTGCTACATTGACACGTTATGCATAATGCGACAATTTTTCACGCATCTCGGTGTTCATGACGTCTTCTCCTGAACTATGTGTCTGTACATTCAGCGACGTATGTGGATACTGGGATGAGATTCTCACTCTGAAGCGGAGTATGCGCTGATATGAAACTTCCTGGCAGGTTAAAACTGTGTGCCGAACCGAGACTCGAACTCGGAAGCTGTGCCTTTGGTAGGCAAGTGCTCTACCATCTGAGCTACCAAAGCACGACTCACGACCCGCCCTCACAGCTTCAATTCTTCATTCTGGAAACATTCCCCAGGCTGTGGCAAAGCCACGTCTGCGCAATATCCTTTCCTCCAAGAGTGCTAGTTCTGTAAGTTTCGCAGAAGAGCTTTTTTAAAGTTTGGAAGGTAGGAGACGATGTACTGGCACAATTGAAGTTGTGAGGGCAAGTCTTGAGTCATGCTTGGGTAGCTCAGTTGGTAGAGCACTTGCCCGGGAAAGGCAAAGGTCTCGAGTTCGAGTCTCGGTTCGACACACTGTTTTAATCTGCCAGGAAGTTTCATACGTGGATACGGTCTGCGAAAAGCGATGCCAGTAGAACTAGTAGCAACGACGTAATACGTTTAAACCTCTTGTATGATGTTGCAGTTTTTCACACATCTCAGTCTTTACGACATCATATCTGTTGAAGTATGTGCTATCAATGGTATTTTGTACCTTCAGTGGTATATGTGAAAACTGTCTGAAAAATGTGGCGCGAATACATTTGGTAGTAAAGAAGTAATGAATTGAAACGTCGTGCTCCATGTGGCAATTGTACTACATGAACGGCGAAAAACATCTTTCTTGTCATCATTTCGTGGGGGTTCTCAATGAGAAAAAGTGTCTTAAAGATTTTAAGCTACGTGTCACGTTTGTTGCAAATCTCAAAGTGCTCTCATTCTCAACTACTACCCTAACTTCGTTTGGTAGATAGGGGGCTACACTGCTGTTTCACTGCCACAAGTGGCTCTTAACTCCACAGCGATTCTTTCCAGACATCACGTAATTCGTTTATCAAGTTTGGTTCACATCGATCAAGTGATCTAAGAGGAGATCACGCACATACATACATGTATATACAGGGTGGTCCATTGATCGTGACTGGGCCAAATATCTCACGAAATAAGCGTCAAACGAGAAAACTACAAAGAACGAAACTCGTCTTTCTTGAAGGGGGAAACCAGATGGCGCTATGGTTGGCCCGCTGGATGGCGCTGCTATAGGTCAAACGAATATCAGCTGCGTTAAAAAAAAAAAAGAAACCCTTTTAATTACATATTCGTGTAGTACGTAGAGAAATATGAATGTTTTAGTTGGACCACTTTTTTCGCTTTGTTATAAATGGCGCTGTAATAGTCACAAACATATGGATCAAAATTTTAGACGAACAGTTGGTAACAGGTGGGTTTTTTAAATTAAAATACAGAACGTAGGTACGTTTGGACATTTTATTTCGGTTGATCCAAGGTGATACAAGTACCTTTGTGAACTTATCATTTCTGAGAACGAATGCTGTTACAGCGTGATTACCTGTAAATACCACATTAATGCAATAAATGCTCAAAATGATGTCCGTCAATCTCAATGCATTTGGCAATACGTGTAACGACATTCCTCTCAACGGCGAGTAATTCGCCTTCCGTAATGTTCGCACATGCATTGACAATGCGCTGACGCATGTTGTCAGGCATTGTCGGTGGATCACGATACCAAATATCCTTCGTCTTTCCCCACAGAAAGAAATCCGGGGATGTCAGATCCAGCGAACGTGCGGGCCATGGTATGGTGTTTCGACGACCAATCCACCTGACATGAAATATGCTATTCAATACCGCTTCAACCGCACGCGAGCTTTGCCATCGATAAAATGGGGCCAATTGTCCTTCCTCCCATAATGGCGCACCATACATTAAACCGCCAAGGTCGCTGATATTCCACTTGTCGCAGCCATCGTGGGTTTTTCGTTGCCCAGTAATGCATATTATGACGGTTTACGTTACCGCTGTTGGTGATTGACGCTTCGTCCTTAAATAGAGCGCGTGCAAAAAAATCTGTCATCGTCCCGTAATTTATCTTGTTCCCGGTGGCAGAACTGTAGGGGACGTTCAAAGTCGTCGCCATGCAATTCCTGGTGCATAGAAATATGGTACGGGTGTAATCGATGTTGATGTAGCATTGTCAACACCGACGTTTTTGAGATTCCCTATTCTCGCGCAATTTGTCTGCTACTGATGTGCGGATTAACCGCGACAGCAGCTAAAACACCTACTTGGGCATCATCATTTGTTGCAGGTCGTGGTTGACGTTTCACATGTGTCTGAACACTTCTTGTTTCCTTAAATAATGTAGCTGTCCGGTGAATTGTCCGGACACTTGGGAGATGTCGTCCAGGATACCGAGCAGCATACATAGCACACGCCCGTTGGGCATTTTGATCACAATAGCCATGCATCAACACGATATCGACCTTTTCCGCAATTGGTAAACGGTCCATTTTCACACGGGTAATGTATCACGAAGCAAATACCGTCCGCACTGGCGGAATGTTACGTGATACCACGTACTTATACGTTTGTGACTATTACAGCGCCATCTATCACAAAGCGGAAAAAGTGGTCCAACTAAAACAGTCATATTTCTTTACGTAATACACGAATATGTAACAAAAAAGGGGATTCCTATTTTAAAAAACGCAGTTGATATCCGTTAGACCTATGGCAGCGCCATCTAGCGGGCCAACCATAGCGCCATCTTGTTTCCCCCTTCAAACTAGACGAGTTTCGTTCTTTGTAGTTTTTTCGTTTGATGCTTATTTCGTGAGATATTTAGCCCTGTCACGATCAATGAATCACCCTGTATACGTAAATTGTATGTACCTACATTTCTATAATATTTATGGATACAGAGGACAGGTGTCTTTAATTAATTTAATGTTATGAAGGCACACCCCAAGTTTCAATGCAGACATACTACTACGAACGCCAATGTAACGGACAAATTTGATTTGTTGAAATGCTCTGAATGTCGCTCACAGTGATTGCTAATACTTCGGTTTCCATTTTCCACTTGTAACAATTACGCTTAATCTTTCCACACTAGGATTCGTTATCTAGTGGCTCTGTTACTAGCTTCCAAGAGCTGTGTTTCAAATTATGAAAAAGTGAACCAATAATTTTAGACATAATTGCTGTGGAATTACTACGATTGCTATCGTTTTTTACAATCAACACTGTGGACTATTGGTTTAACATGCGCATACTAAGTAGAAACGGACGACTGTAAATATTCAAGTTGAAGGAACGCAACTTCTCTGCCAAAATTTCATTGTTAAGATCTTAATTTACAATGACCGGTTTCGATAAGACCGAGTTACCATCATCTGATGTGTGAACAGTGTACATAAAGTACACTTCTATCAATCACTGACGTATAATATGGGACGGTTGCACTTGGCGAAATATATTGGAAATACTGGTTTTTAGCTCTGACATGCCAATGGATCTTACGTAAACAATCCAGCTAATTAATATATGGAGTACATTTGTAGCCCTAATTGGGTACTTGCATTAACCTTTACGGAAGTACGTTTAATAATAATTCACTCTATGTGTTATATTTATGATATGGTGCGCTATTTCTCATGATTTAATTTATTTTTACAGATCAGAGTATGGTCACTGTATTTTACCAAACTTGGACATCGTAAGTATAGGTTTTACAAATGCGATCTTGGCTGAGAACTTGTGTTCCTTCAAGTTGCTGTGGACTATTTTTACACACTTTCATCTTGTTTTCGTGTTATCGGGAGAAAATGAGACATTAAAAAAAAAACATTTTTGTGATGTGACTAGAAGCAAGCGAATTATGGGAATGCGAAGATGAAGCATTACATTGAGACAGATGCAAAGAAGAAACAAAGTTTTCCAATTACCTTCAAACCCGTGATTCAAAGCTTTTTTACTTTTTTTCTTTGTAAGAACACCTGAAGAGCTGCCGACACTGGCTTGAGGGGCACAAGGGCTTAATTAAGTGCGCGTCCCGCCAAAGCAACAACTTTATCCCCTGTAATAAGCGCTAATAGGGGCCAGAAGGAGTTGCAGCAGGGAGCTGAAGAGTCTTCCGACGGTGCAAGCATTAAGGAGTTTCAGCCCGCAGCAACAACTTTCAGTCTGTACACACACTGTGTACATCACTTAGCTTAGTACTGTTCTTACGTCCTTCAGAACAGAAGTGGGTAGGAGCTGTTTATTTATCTGTTTTTAGGAGTGCTATTTATTTTATTGTAAGACTAGCGTATTTTTCGATCTTTTGTGTAGAGTGAGTTAAGTTCGTAGTGTAGTTTTTCGTCACAGTAGTCGCTAGTGGCGTCTTATTTACATGATATCGGGAACTGCGAGGGTAGTTCAATAAGTAATACGATACATTTTTTTCTGAGAGCAGGTTGGTTTTATTCAGGATTCCAAAGAACCATATTATTCCCCACTGTTTTGGCTATAAAACCCCGCTGATCAATATAATCTCCGTTCAATGCAACGACCATAGGCCACCTTACTGGCAGGAGCTGTGTGCCCGCAAGGTACCACTCTACTGGTCGATGTCGGAGCCAGAGTCTTCCTGCATCAATAATCCCCTCAATCTTCCAAGTACAGCTTCATGTAGAGTGCATCCTTCATTGAACCAAACAGATGGAAGTCAGAAGGTGCGAGATTCGTGCTGTAGGGTGGACGAGGACGCCAATTGGTGGACAAGTGTGTCAGCACTAGTAACAGATCCGTCCAGTCGATCAGCGAGGTGTTTGATTGTGATCCGTCGATCTCCTCGAATGAGAGTTTCCGCACATTCCGACATTGCGGTAGACACACCTATGCCGGCCGGCACGCGGGACATTGTTGCGATGATGGCAGACGCCTCGCCCAACGATTCACAGTGCTTTTGTTCACTGATAGGACTCCGCAGACATTATGAGACTCTCTGGTTTTCCGCCAAAAGGAATTAAATGACAGCTATCTGCCTAGAACGCATCTCCGCTACAGACGCCATTTTTAAGGCTTGGAAGCTTCAAGAAATCATGGGAGCCGAAGTGGAATATTCCAGAATATCCCACAACAAATTCCGCATTTTTTCAACCGTATTTGAACACCTCTCGTATGTATCTTTCCTTGTCTGTTAGAGAGCAGTGAATTAGTGTCAGCGACAGGTTCGGTGTCTTCTAATAGCTTGAGTTTGCGTTTGAAACAAGTTTGGTAGTGCAATTACTTGTGTAAAAGACATCAGGGCTAATTTATATTCTTTTTTTCTTGTTGTTTTCACCTAAATTTTAGTATTGGGGTAGTCAGGGAGTGTGTGCGGACCCAGGAGGAGCTGGCTGCAATTCGTGAACAGTTGAAGATTTGTCAGCCGTCTGCATGCTGCTAGCTCGGGGGTGTAGCGGCGGCGGAGAAATCGGAGCGTTGCGTTGGATACGTACGGTGTCCTCTGCTGTCGAGACAGCTGTGGGTCCAACACGGCGATTCGGACCCCACAGCAGAGTGAGCGGCGGATTGTAAGACTTTCACATTGCTCGAGGCGGGAATTTAATGTGGGAAATGGCCGTCTGGCCTCCATCATACACCCAGTGAGAGGAGAAGTGCACATTCCTTCAGCAGGTCCGAGCACGCACACGGGGGGGAGGGGGGAGGTGAAATTTGCTAGTTATCGGGAGCTGAAATGTTAGGTGAGTTATGGAGCCCAGGGCTGTAAAGAAGTCCAATGCGCACTCGGTACGTCTGCAAGGAGTCCTCGTCCAAGAATAGAGAGGCCCATGCCTGCAGCCATCAACAATGCAGAGTGCACTCATTTTGTGGCTCAGTCGGCACCAATGATGCATGTCGGTTGCGTCTTGAGGCCATTCTCAGTTTGTGTAGGCGGCTTAAGGAAGTGGCAAAGACTGTTGGCCTCATTCGAGAGTGAAAGCAGAGCTTACACTTTGCGGTATCGTACCCGGAACTGATCGGGATTCTTTGGTCTGGAACCTAGTGTAGGGTCTCAAACACTGGCTCTGTCGATTCTGTGAGGTTCTTGGCTGCAGATATCTGGACCCGTATCATGGGGCGGAGAACTGTATGATTCCCATTGTTAAGTCAGTAGTGCATTATACAGAGGAAGCAGCTACCGGGGTAGCAGAATACTTGTGGAGTGTACATGTTCCTTTTTATTTTTTATTTTTTTTAAACGAAGTGATAGCTTGAGGTTTGTACTGTGATGAACGCTGAACGATCGGCAGTCGACACGGAGAGAGTGAAATCTAATCGTATAGACACTTCCAATTTCGAAATTTTAACAGTAAATTGCCGAAACATTCGTAACTAAGTCTCTGAGTTAGTGACCTCCTAGGAAACTCTCAGGTTTAAAATGTACGCGGAACCAAGAGCTGGATGAAACTCGAAGTAGAATGGAGCGAAATATTTAAAATGGGATGTTTTCCAAAAAGACAGGTTATGCACCATAGGTAAAGGAGTGGTCATTGCAATCGACAAAAATATAGTGTCTATCGTGGTCGAAAGTGAGTCTGACAAGTTATTTGGACTCGAGTAATTGGCCTGTATCAAGTTAATCACCGGGTGTTTTTATCGGCCAGCCTATTCATCCGTGACAGTTCTAGAGTCCGTCAAAGAAAGTCTGCGCTCATTACCGCTGAACACAGATCATGCAGTATTCGAGGCGACTTTAACCTACCGAGTATAGGCTGGTATGGCTATGAATTCATTGCAGGTGGTGTGGACAGACAATCTTGTGAAGCGGATCTGTACACATTTTCCGCAAACTGTCTTGAGCTGCTAGTTCAACAAAATATACGCAGTGGAAATATTTCTGCCTTGTAGCTACAAACAGGTCTCAAGTTGCCGACAGTGTCAGTACAGAGACAATTACTGATCATGCTATTGTAGCGACGATGATAAGTTAATAAATCTGTAAAGAAGGCTAGGAGAGTTTTTATGCTGGAAAGAGTAGAGAAGCAGTTGTTAGCATCCTACTTAGACAATTAACATCATTTCGTTCCAGTGGGAGAGGCGTAGAGGAATTATGCGCAAAGTTTAGTTTAAACTATTGTAAATCTCGCCTTGGTGAAGTATGAGCCGAGTAAGAGGCTAAAGGAATGAAAAGACGCCCAGTGCAAAATTCGAAAAATTCCGAGGAAACAGAGATTATTGTATTCTCTGTCCAAAGACAAACGTGAAAGTGTCGGCACGCGTAACTTAGTAGAAATTTGTGCATGTATAATAAGATCGAGGCGCAAAGCACACGACGACTTCCACCGTCATACATTAGCGAAGGACCTTTCCGAGAACCCGAGAAAATTCTAGTCTTACGTAAAATACTAAGCAGGCGAAGACTTCTATTCAGTTATCTTCGACAAGTCCGGTGTGGCAATAGAAGATAGTAATAAAGTCGCTTACAATCAACCACAAGAGTTGAAGACAAATAAGTCACCAAGTGCAGATACCATCCTAATTCGAAACTGGCCCCTTAGTTGGCTTGCCCCACAAAATTAGAAGCCGATATGCTTCCCATCGGTTTGCTACAGCATTCTTGAGTATATTCTAAATTCGAATAGAATAGTTTTCCTTGAGACAGAAAAGATTTTGTCCACAAATGTGCACGGACTCAGAAAGCTTCACACATGTGAAATTCAGTTTGCCCCTTTCTCGCACGATATTCTGCGAACAGCAGAGGAAGGCAACAGGCAGACTGTATATTTCTCGATATCCGGAAACCGTTTAATTTAGTGCCTCACGTAGGTACGAGCGTATGGAATAGGTTCCCAGACTTGGGATTGGACGAAGACTTGTTAAGTTCTGGATGATGAGTGTTCACCAGGGACAAAGATACCGCCAGGGCTGCTACATGGAAGTCTGACAGGACCGCTCTTGATGCGTATGCAGGGTGGCCCAGGAATGATGGTCATTATTCAGGAACATCATAGCGATGATCATTTGAAGGAAAAAGCTTCATATGTAGTACATATGCCCTATTCCGAATGGTTCCTGGGACAGAGCATATGTAATGTACATTGTTATTTATTTATTATATTAGATATTGTCAGGTTTACACATGTACAAAATGTTCAAGTGTGTGTGAAGGGACCAAACTGCTAAGGTCATTGGTCGCTAGACTTACACACTACTTAAACTAACTTATACGAAGAACAACACACACACACACACACACACACACACACACACACACACACACACACACTCACACACACACATACACACACACATGCCCGAGGGAGGGGCCACGCAATCCGTGACATGGCACCTCTAAGCGCGCGGCCAATCGGCACGGCACACATGTACAATAGTTAGTAAACATCACAACATACACTCCTGGAAATGGAAAAAAGAACACATTGACACCGGTGTGTCAGACCCACCATACTTGCTCCGGACACTGCGAGAGGGCTGTACAAGCAATGGTCACACGCACGGCACAGCGCACACACCAGGAACCGCGGTGTTGGCCGTCGAATGGCGCTAGCTGCGCAGCATTTGTGCACCGCCGCCGTCAGTGTCAGCCAGTTTGCCGTGGCATACGGAGCTCCATCGCAGTCTTTAACACTGGTAGCATGCCGCGACAGCGTGGACGTGAACCGTATGTGCAGTTGACGGACTTTGAGCGAGGGCGTATAGTGGGCATGCGGGAGGCCGGGTGGACGTACCGCCGAATTGCTCAACACGTGGGGCGTGAGGTCTCCACAGTACATAGATTTTGTCGCCAGTGGTCGGCGGAAGGTGCACGTGCCCGTCGACCTGGGACCGGACCGCAGCGACGCACGGATTCACGCCAAGACCGGAGGACCCTACGCAGTGCCGTAGGGGACCGCACCGCCACTTCCCAGCAAATTAGGGACGCTGTTGCTCCTGGGGTATCGGCGAGGACCATTCGCAACCGTCTCCATGAAGCTGGGCTACGGTCCCGCACACCGTTAGGCCGTCTTCCGCTCACGCCCCAACATCGTGCAGCCCGCCTCCAGTGGTGTCGCGACAGGCGTGAATGGAGGGACGAATGGAGACGTGTCGTCTTCAGCGATGAGAGTCGCTTCTGCCTTGGTGCCAATGATGGTCGTATGCGTGTTTGGCGCCATGCAGGTGAGCGCCTCAATCAGGACTGCATACGACCGAGGCACACAGGGCCAACACCCGGCATCATGGTGTGGGGAGCGATCTCCTACACTGGCCGTACACTTCTGGTGATCGTCGAGGGGACACTGAATAGTGCACGGTACATCCAAACCGTCATAGAACCCATCGTTCTACCATTCCTAGACCGGCAAGGGAACTTGCTGTTCCAACAGGACAATGCACGTCCGCATGTATCCCGTGCCACCCAACGTGCTCTAGAAGGTGTAAGTCAACTACCCTGGCCAGCAAGATCTCCGGATCTGTCCCCCATTGAGCATGTTTGGGACTGGATGCTGCGAAAGTGTACTAGTTCCGACATTGTGCATGCTCTGTTGCCTGTGTCTATGTGCCTGTGGTTCTGTCAGTGTGATCATGTGATGTATCTGACCCCAGGAATGTGTCAATAAAGTTTCCCCTTCCTGGGACAATGAATTCACGGTGTTCTTATTTCAATTTCCAGGAGTGTACATTTTACAAAGTACCACAGGTAAATTAGGTATTTTTATCGTACATGTCCATCTGTTCTACAGTTCACGATAAATGTTTAAATATTTCATCGTGAACTTAAGTTCATTTGTGCTTGTTTGTTTGAGTGCCTCTGCCCGTTCCCTAACGAGGAATGCGGCCAAGCATTTCATCTCGCGCATCCACCTTTCGTTTGTACACCTCAGACTTCATGCAACCCCCGTAACCAAAAACCTAATAACGTAAGGTCTGGAGATCTTGGTGGCCACTACTACGACCAGTCCTGCAGTTAGGGTAAGTGCGGTTGAGGTGTTCCCTCACACGTCTGGAAAAACGTGGAGAGGCTCCATCACGCTGGATGTACATTGCCGTCTGCGTGGCCAAAACAACGCCCTCAATGTGTTCAACAAACGAATTTTCCGAAAGATGCACGTAACTGAGTGGCTAAATAACATACCTGTGTAACACCAGGTACATTATATGTATTCTACCTCGGAAAACATTCAGAACAGGCCAAATGTCAATATGAAATGTTTTGATTTATATGATCGGTCCTGCCATATCCGTGAATACTGACCATTCCTCTTCGAACCCTCTATACATACAAATGCTGCTGACTCAGTCGCATGGTACACAGCGATCTGCACAAGATTGCGCCCTCAAGCAACAATACTCAGTTTCGATCTGTCGCCGGCAAGATAGCGCTCATAAACGGGAACCAGTTTATGCTTTCGCAGCGAGACCTTCAAATGGGTGGCTCCATCCGGTTACAGTAATGTCACTTGCCACAGGAGGCACTGATCCCTTTCGCAAAATGGAACACTGATGGCCATCACTGCGCTGATCGTGGATAGAATGTCACCACACACAGCCGACCAGTTGCTGTTGCGGTCCGACAATTGCCGACAGCTAGCAGTTTTAGACTACAATTACCTCCGGCTGACGCAAAGCATCAGCTGCCGCCGTTACAGTCAGCCGTTGTTAACGAGGGATCATCGGGCAATAAACGCAGTGTGTCTACGCCATATTCAAATAAGCGCCAGGCTTATAAACAGTTAAACATAGGAATTCATATTGAAGTTCTATACATAGTTCTGTTTCAGTGTACAGTACTACAGAGCCACGTACCATCTGTATTGTTAACAGACTATCAAGGATTCCAAGGCCCGATATCCATTCCTATTTGCAGTTTGTGTATCTAATGACTTCCAAGGAAATATGATTTTCAATATTTCAGGTAATGATCTGCTGAATTTAAGAAATTATAATACCGTCGAAATCTACTCATCAAGAGGTATCATCTTTGGTTAAAAAAATTAGCACAATAAGTCAGTAATTCCATTTAAAAACTGTTTTTTCGTCTCGAGACGTTGTAAATGACGGCGCTCCTATGCCCGTTGTTTATTCATCCAGTATTCGAGAGTAAGACCACATAGCGATTGCCAACAAACGTTACACTTAATTTCAAACCTTTGTAAATCGTTTCTCCTTACAGCCCCCCCCCCCCCCCCCCCTGCACTTCCCAACAAATGATGAAAGGAAAAAAGTTTATCGCGTGCTACATTTCCTCTGCTCATGCATTTAGATGCGTGAAAGGCTAGTTTCAGCTTAAAATGGCTCGCAATAGGACTCTAACATCTGACACGACCTTTTTAATTTATTACTTCTTTGCTACTAACTATTTGCAACATGTTTTGCATACAGTACCCCCCCCCCCCCCTTTATCACTGAATGTACCTGCAAAATTATATATATATATATATATATATATATATATATATATATATATATATATATATATATATATTGTACTACACACAGTTCAGTAGTATGAAGTCATAAAGATTTAGATGCTTGAAAAACTAGCGTTTACTTGAAATGGCGCTTAGTAAAACTTCAACAACACACGTAACGTTTTAGTTTATTACTTCTTTACTACCAGCTCTACTGGTAACAAACTTTGGAGGCAGTATCTAAATATACCACTGAATGTCTATGTAACGTTATATCACAAAAAAAGAAATGTAAATGTCGTGTGGCTAGGGCGTCCCGTCGGGTAGGCCGTTCGCCGGGTGCAAGTCTTTCGATTTGTAGCCACTTCAGCGACTTGCGTGTCGATGGGGATGAAATGATGATGATTAGGACAACACAACACCCAGCCCCTGAGCGGAGAAAATCTCCGACCCAGCCGAGAGTCGAACCCGGGCCTTTAGGATTGACATTCTGTCGCGCTGACCACTTTTTTTTTTTGATCTCATTTTGTTCGCTTTTGTTCGTTGCATCTGCTCGGGGCGGACGTCGTAAGACATCCATTTATGTTCGTTTTTGATCGATTGACTCAGTTTTTTTATTACAGAGGGCGCGTAACCCTCTGACCGAACACGCTGAGCTACCGTGCCGGCTATCATTTTGTTCGTTTTGGTTCGTTGAATCTGCTCGGGGCGGACGTCGTAAGACACCCTTTTAAGTTCGTTGTTGATCTATTAACTCAGTTTTTTTATTACAGATGGCTGCTAACCCTCAGCTACCAGGGGCGGACACGTTATATCATTGCACAACACAGAACATATGATGTCGCAAACATTGAGATGCGTGAAAGACTTGCTTTTGCTTAAAATTGAGCGTAAATTATCCAGTTTATATTCCTCCAGCGTTCCATAATGAGAGCAGTTAGTGACTTCCAAGTAACTTTAATCATAATTTCAAACCGTCCTTAAATTTTTCTCGCTTACATGCTTAAACGAAAGCACTTAACACTTTAAGTCATGTGCAAAGTAACCAGATGTTTGAAATTATTTTCACGTGGGAACTGATTTTTTAAGGAACCCGGGGTTTACTGATTCGACACTAAAGCTGATCATTCTCTATGAATTCTTTTTATAAGAGTTTTTTACTTATCATTCTGTGTTGCCTCTACTACTTGTTTGGGTATAAAGCCCCGTGATCACATCTGTTGCTAACGTGCAAGCCCCCTATCTTGTACCCCAACAATTTTTCTGCGGTAGGGGCTTCCCTTACTGCTATCTTGGATCTTGGGCATCAGACTATGTTGATGAATATAACAGTGGACGATCTGAAGTAGCAATCTACGAGTATTGATGCTGTACTCTACGGAAAAGTGTCTTTGTTGAGTGACCGTAGGAGAATACAGGACGACTTAGACAGAATTTATATTTGGTATGATCAAGGGCTCTTGCTCCAAAACTGGAAAAATGTAAGTTAAACCCTGTAATGTTGAAATACTGTATTACAGTCACTTCGATTAATATCTAGGCGTAATGTTGCAAAGCGATATGAAATGGAACTAACACGTAGGGGTCGGATGGAAGGAGGATGAATAGTCGACTTCCGTTTTGTTGGGAGATTTCTAGGAACGTGTGGCTTATGTGAAATGAAGGAGACCGCGCATAGGACACTGGAGAGACCCTTTCTTGAGTATTGCTTGAATTTTGAGATTTCCACCAGGACGGATTAACCCTCAACTAACGTGTCTAAAATCTCTCATGTAACATACATGCTGCTGTCCGTCATAACTCGGGACTTTATTTTAATTAAATTTGAGCTGTCTTTGCTGAAAACTATTTTAACGCCAAAAGTAGGTATTATCGAGATTAAGATAACACTCACTGAGAAAGAACCGGTACTTTAAAGTATAGACTGATGTATGTGACTGAAGAGAAACTCGTAATTTTTGGTTTCAAAGCACATTTTACACATTTTTCGTCCACATTCAAAACATACTGTACGTGCAGGTCTCTTCATTTTCCGAGGGCAAAAGTTACAGGTTTTTCTTTTTTCAAAAGTCTCCTCAAAAGACTGAAGTTGTGGATGTTCTTCATCTGTTATCTGCAGTACAGGTCTGACTGAAGCAGTATGCTTGGAATAATTCTCACGTGCAGTCGCCGATAAGGGGATACGTCAGTGCCTTGTGCTAGCTGGGGGAGTGTGCTTTTCCACTAACTACATTTTTTCGACTATTGTATAGGTGAGGCTTCGAAATAAAACGTTTTTCGATGAGAAACATTGTGCAAAATAATGGGTGATCCATGTATTGCCACAGGCACTGAACGATATGGAACAACATATGGATAAGTGGCCGTTCGTGCTTTAAAATAACTGAGAGTCACCACAAAACATGTACCCATCCTTTGTGCAATTTTCTGTACCCCACGACGCTCATTTGTTACAAAATTTAATTACCTGAAGCGCAATTTGTTGACGGGAATTAAAAACTGGTGTGAGTGGTGCTCAAGAGTTCAAACAAGTGACGTAGCATTTGGTACGAGGCAACTGTGGTGCCATCGTGACAGAGGCGAATGACGGCTGCAGAGATGCAGAAGGGCGATCATATGTGCAACAGTTGAGCAGCTGACCATCCAAATGAACCAAGGGGCTACCAACAGTTTCTTCTGAACGACCATTCAGTGAAGGTGGTGTGTATGGGGACCTGCAGCAGGCGCTTGGTTCATCCACCCATTGTGACTACTTTTCATCGGCAACGAAGGCTTTAATTCGCAACCCAGTACTGAAAATGGACGTCCATCACTCTGCGACAGGTGGCCTTATCAAATAAATCACGATTTATGCTCCATCAGACAGAAGGCAGTTGGTGTGTACGGCGTGAAGCATATAAAAGCAAACACTCTACAACAGTCGTCGGGAGGGTCCAGACCGGAGGGCATTCCCTGAGTGATCACGTCATTCTGGGATTCACACTGGACCAACACAAGTATGTCTTTGTCCGTGGGGATCATGTCCACCGCTACATGTAGCTCATTTTTTGGCATCTTCCAATTGGACAACGCAATGTGTCACAGAGCTCGCAATGTATGTGTCTGGTTCGAAGAGCACGAGGATGAGTTTAGCTTAGCCCCATGGCCACAATACTCCCCAGATTAAAACCCAGTTGGCAATCTGTGGGACCACTTCGAAATGGATGTTCGTGCCATGGAACATCAACCGAGAAGCCTAGCGCAGTTGATCGCGGCATCTGAGTCGGCATGGCTCCACAACCCTGTCGGTTATCTCCCCCACACTGACTCTCTTCCTGCACGTCTCGCAGCGGTCTGCGCTGCAAAAGCTGGTTGTTCCGGCCTTTGACAGGTGGTAACATTAACGTAACTGGACAGTGTATGAAGTACTATTTGTAGGCACCTGCTACGAGGCTGAGTGAAATGAAAACCTTAAATTTGCAATAACAAATCGAAATTTCGCGCCGTTATCCTGTAAGTTGGTAAGAGTGCTGCAGACAGCGTGCAGAATGGCCTGTCGGTGGCAATGTAGTGCAGATGCACACATACCGTCGCAGCATCAGTATAAAGATGGAAGAACAGCGTTCTGTTGAACGATTTTTGCTTAGTGAAGGTGTGAAACCTACTGAAATTCATCGACGAATGAAGGTTCAGTAGGTTGATGCATGTTTGTCACAACAGCAAGTCTACGAATGGAGTAGGAAGTTCGCAAATGGTGTGACTTCAGTGGCAGATGCTCCTCGTCCAGGTCAGTCACAACGAGTTGTGACTCCACAGAACATCGCAGCAGTTGAAGTCACAGTGAAGAAAAACCTCCGAGTGACACTGAATGACATTGCAGCATGTTTACAGATTAGTCATGGGTCAGCACACCACATTGTGCATGATGTGCTCCAGTTTCACAAAGTGTCTGCAAGTTGGGTGCCACGGTAGCTGACTCCTGGAATGAGAGAACGACGTTCTGATGCTTGTGAAGAACTTCTTCGGCGCTTTGAACGAGAAGGTGACGGCTTCCTTGCAAGCATCATTACTGGGGACGAAACCTGGGTTCACTTCCACCAACCGGAAACGAAGACAGCGAGGAAGGAATGGCGCCATTCTTCAGCACCAAACCCAAAGAAGTTTCGAACAGAACCATCGGCAGGGAAGGTTATGCTGACTCTCTTTTGTGACGAAAAAGGGGTCATTTTGGAGCACTACATGCCTAGAGGGACCACTGTCACCAGTGCATCATACACAGATCTCCTAAAACAATCATCTGCGGCCTGCAATCAAATCAAAGCGACGTGGATTGCTGTCAACAGGTATCCTTTTGCAACATGAGCCTGCTCATACAACAGTTGCAACAATCACAGACCTGCATTATGAGTGCCTTCCTCACCCACCATACTGACCAGACCTTGCCCCAACTGATTTTCATATTTTTGGACCACTCAAAGACGCAGTGGGAGGAAAGAAATTCCGTTCTGATGAAGAGGTACGCCACGCGGTGCGTGTGTGGTTGCGCGGACTACCAAAAGAATTTTTTATCTAAAGGAATTTACGCACTTTGTAAGCGCTGAAGGCCTTGCATTGAGCGTGGGGGAGATTATGTTGAAAAGTGATACAACTTTGTACCACTTTTGCACAGGAAATAATATTTAAAAAAATAATTAAGGTTTTCATCTGACTCACCCTCGTATTATGTGGACTTATATTTACCCCTCAGAACCAGTTGCGCTCCACTAGGATTTTTGTGGGAATATATATCTTCAAAATAACGTTAAAACTCAACCTTAGTTCAGTTTGACCTTCATTTTGTTTAGTAAATACTGAGCAGTAAGTACATAACGTAAACTATAGAATACAGTTCATATTACAGAATATTTTTGTAAATTATTTGTCGTGCTTACATTATTACATGAGGGCTGACGATGTAAACAGCCTTTACCCCTCACTAACAGTTAGGTGCCAACGGCCTTGCCGCAGTGGTAACACAGGTTCGCGTCATATTACCGACGGCCAGCCGAGCGCTGTTGGCAAGCGGGATGCACTCAGCCTTTGCGAGGCAAACTGAGCAGCTACTTGATTGGGAAGTAGCGGCTCCGGTCTCGGAAACTGACATACGGCCGGGAGAGCGGTGTGCTGGCCACGTGCCCCTCCATATGCGCATTCAGTGACGCCTGTTGGCTGAGGATGACACTGTAACGTTGGGCCTTCATGGCCTGTTCGGACGGAGTTTAGTTTAGTTTTAGCAGATAGGCAAGTAAAAACAGAGTAAATGTTTCTTTGTATCACAGGATAAAGATACAGTGGGTAAAGAAATACATTGGCAGAAATGTAAAATGTTGCACTAGCCATATGTTTATAAACCATATGTAGATAATCATAAAACAGTGGGTATTAAATGATCAGACCTTCACTCCATTAGGAACTGATATCCATTTTTAGCATTCTTGCATCCGTTGCGTCACGAAATCAGCCAGCCTCTGAATGTTATTTCAAGAAACTTTTGCCATGCTTGAACGCATGGAGTGTCAATACATGAAAAATTCTGTCTGGAGGCTGGTACGAAAGTATACGTCTTCCCATCTCAGACATTCTCTGTGGAGGACAGATCAGAGAACAAGTAGACCAGTAAGGAATCTGTAGCTTCCTCAAGGCGTTAGCGGTGTGAAACTTCCACGCCGCTTAAAACTATATGCCGGACCGGGAGTCGAACCTGGGATCCTTTCCTTCCGCGGGCAAGTGCTGTATCGTGTCTCCGCACTATCGTTTCTTCCAGGACTGCTATTCCCGCAAGGTGGGCGGAGTACTTCTCTGAAGTTCGGAAGGTAGGGTAAGAGGGACTGGAGGGTATGTGGCTGAGCGACGGCTGGTGAGTAGTGCTTGGGTAGCTCGGCGGTAGAATACTTCCCCGCGAAAGATAAACATCCCAGATTCAAGCGCCGGTCCGCCACCGAGTTTTAATCAGACAGGAAGTTTCAAATCACGTTCAATCCGCTGCAGAGTGAAAATTCATTCTGTAGTATGGGGCCCTCTCTTTATACTGCCGCAGTATGTCATTTTATGTGTCCTGGACATTACGAAGGAAGGAAGGACGATTCGGGTTTAACGTTTCGTCAGCATCACGTTTATTAGAGACACAACGCAAGCTCAAAACATTTCAAGGATGGCGAAGGGTACCGGCCGTGTCCTTCTAAAGCAAGAAGCCAGCCACTTCTCTGCAGCGCTTTAGAGAAATCATGGGAAACCTAAATCTGGATGGCCAAACGCGGACTCGAACCTTCGTCCTCCCGAATGCAAATTATAACATTTCAGCTCCTCAACACCAAATTAAAACGTTGCATTAGGAGGTGTCTGCTTCGTGCAAAAGGTCTTGAGTTCATATTGACGACAACAAGTAATTCTTCATTACAGACGTTTATTTACAGAACAGAACTGACAGACTTCACAGACTCAACAACTGACTCTCAGAGCCAACCGCACTGCATATCCGAACTGAACTGACTACTCCTAGGTGTATTAATATCTTTCCAAACAATGAGAAACTTTGACAATGTTTTGTTTACAATACGATAGCAATTCACGACTTAAAACTAAATTAGACATTACAGAACTTTAGTACAGATTAAAGTAAGTAAAAGGATCAGTACATATAAATTCTTACAAGCATAATTTCCAAATAGATTTTATAACATTTTTCTACCAGCTTCTGGATAACCTTCACCAGATTTGTACCGATGTTTCCAGAAATATCTTGACATTTGATTCTGGATATTTCTTGAGTGATTTAGAACAACTATTTGTATGTAAAATGATTTAAATCGGGTTTCAAAACGTAAATAAATCTTTTAGCAATATTTCTTGATACAAATCGTCTTTCGAAATTAGGTTATGAAACAGTTTTCACAAGTTTTCGTATTTTTGCGATCATAATACAGAATTTCTCCATAGAAAGTTCCAGAAGTGTGCATTAAACGTTCATTTACAGACTTTCTCTTTAGCTGGTGAGTTTTTAAAAGTATCTTGTCCATATTATACGAAATAATTTAGCTCAAAACTGATAATTTATACAATTAATCAGAGCTACAGCAAACAGTGAGTCTTTCTTTTACAAAATGAAATATAATTACAAAATTGAATGAAAACAGGTTACTAACACTAATATATATTTACATTAATTCTATTTTTGTTCTTTCTCTGCAAAATGTCCTAATATTGACACAGTACAATATTTAAACATCACCAAAGTTTCCCTTTACATTTTGCATATCTGTATCGACATCCCCTAAAAGTCTACAGTATCGAATACTTCAATATGTCCTGTAATGTTACAAAGTCTAGTGTGCTAACTAGTGCGGCACCTCGCTCGGTTGTGCACTACGGGTACCACACCACGGTTTACCATTCCCGACATAGTCCGTCGGGCGTTCAGCCTCTCTTCAGCAATTACCAAATCAGTCATGTTGTCACCAGGGTAAAAGTGCTCCTACTGAAGCATAAAAAAGTCGAATATGCTTCTATTGAAAAGTTCTCTGACTGAAAAGTGGGGCACCACCTGCCTCATTGTACCTTTCTCAGCACCTTTAAAAGTTGCCCCAAAAATTATGGCATGCGAACATATTCGCACTCGTTTTTAACATGCAACTCACAGCCGCAAGCTCCCCCAGCTGTAAGTCGTTCACACCCACTAGTCCATCGCTGTAAGCCGCTCATACCCACCCACTCCCACTTACCCATTCTCACTCACTCATCATCTCTTTGTGTCCCTCTCGAACTGTCACTGTTTCCTGTCTCAAAACTACAGTCTCCTTCGCCCTGTCCTACTTCTACTGTGTCCTGTCAGTGTCAGAGTCTCCCACTTTTTCTCTTTTACTGCCACTGTTTCATTCATTCCTTCTCACTGCTATTGTCTATTCTCACTCTCACTATGTCTCTCTTCCTCGTTGTCATTGTCGTATACTCTGGCTCTCACACACTTCCACTTTCACCTCCTCTTTATTCCTTTCCCACAAGCACTGTCTCTTATTCTCTTTTCCTGGCACTGTTCTGTCACTGTCAACTATGTTACACTGCCGCTGTCTCCATCTCTTTCTGTCACACTGCCATTGTCTTCTTCGCTCTTTCTGTATCACATTCCGTGGATACTATCTTCCAGTATTTTTTACTTTTCCATCTCTTCCCCGCTGCTACCGTCCCCTTCTCTCTCAGCATAAAAAATCTCGAGTATGTTCGCATGCTCAAATGTTTGGGAAAACTTTTAAAGGTGCTGAGGAACGTAAAATGAGGCAGCTGGAACCCCTCTTTTCACTCGGAGTCTTTGAAATAAACAAGAACATACCCACATTTTTTTGTGTTCCGATATCAGCATTTTTCCATTTGTTGCCTTCTTTTCCGTGCTGCGGCAACCCGTGTCGCTCATATGAAAAGAAACGTATCGGTCAGTAAAATTTAGATAGATTACTTATGTGAAATTGAAATAACGGAAAACTAATTTTAACAGTTCAGAGCGGATTTTACGTGCAAACAAATTTTACGTGTGTTTCTTTACCACAAGATGAGGTTCCCAAATGATAATGAAGACACTTCACAGCGTATTTATCTGTATTACGTCAATTTACAATCCATGTTTTCGCCTCACACCATGTTTTACTTATGTATTTTAAGTGTATTAGTAGGGTAACTTTGAACCAGTGTATCTCGGAAATGGATAAAGCTACGAAAAAAAATTTCCAGGTTTTTCTAGACCGGTATCTTAGGGATATATGTTAAAAATTGCAACCTTTTCCTGTGCATAGCCGACTTGAAATACTCGGCTGGATTTCGGTCCACTGGTGACGGCGAAAATATAGTAAGAAACTGTTTCCGTAACGTTTTGTGAGGAACCGCTCGTGAACTAACGATGCCTCCATAATTCCCACCATACACCACCTCAAATGCAAAAAGAACCAACAGATTTTCCCCATTTGTCTAAGCAAGACGAAGTGCGTAGTATTCATACTTTGTCTTGTAC
The DNA here is from genome assembly GCF_023897955.1 of Schistocerca gregaria. Taxonomy (NCBI): domain Eukaryota; kingdom Metazoa; phylum Arthropoda; class Insecta; order Orthoptera; family Acrididae; genus Schistocerca; species Schistocerca gregaria. The sequence goes on from NC_064923.1 coordinate 123,237,081, forward strand.
TATAGGACAGTGACACTATGACGATCCTTCTGTTGGGTCTCCAGCCCTGGGACTATCCAAAACACTTGATCCTACCTTCATCTCACCAATAGAATCCTAGATATGAGGACCGGGAAAGCCCGTTTTTATGCGCGACGTTTTGGAAAATAATGGTAAGAATGCTGTATCATGCATATCGATAAAACATGATGACTTGAGAAGTAATTGAGATTTTTTATTGATGGTGTGTTTCTACAAGTACGCGAAATAAAAAAAAATCACGCCTAATATACCTCGATATACGCACCATTAGTGACGCGACACACATCTAATCTGTGTTGCACTTCTCCAAGTGTGTTGAAGCCTTCCTGGAGTAACATTTACGATAGTTACGCGAATGCGATGGCGCAGATCTCGTAGACTGGGAACTGGTGTCCAGTGTACTGGATTCTTGAAAAACATTCGAAAAAAATCAAGTGGTGTAAGGTCTGGGCTTCCAAAGGGCCAAGAAATCGATGACTACGGCTCCCAGTCCAGCGACCTGGGAACTCGTGATTCAAGAAATCCCTTACAATGTTCGCCATACGGCATGGTGCGCCATCCTGTTGAAAGATCAAGTCAAGAGGAAGCTGTGGCACAGTATGAGATCTCAAGCATGTCCACGTACGTTGTTGCATGAACTGTAGCCTCCGAGAAGAAGAATGGACTTATGACCCTGTTCTTCAGCCACCTGCGGTGGTCTAGCGGTTCTAGGCGCTCAGTCCAGAACCGCGTGACTGCTACGGTCGCAAGTTCGAATCCTGCCTTGGGCATGGATGTGTGAGATGTCCTTAGTTAGGTTTAAGTAGTTCTAAGTCTAGGGGACTGATGACCACAGATGTTAAGTCCCATAGTGCTCAGAGCCATTTGAACCATTTTGAACCTGTTCTTCAACAGTCCACAGCACACTTTCGGAGAATCACGTTCGCACTCTATCACTGAATTTGGAGGGGGGGGGGGGTTAGTTCCTCATATGTTGCAATTTGCCTGTTTACTTTTGCGGAAGCGTGCAATTTAGCTAAGTTCGAGGTGAAGGAGAAATCTATTAACGGCTTGCTTTCATCCATTTTTGCCAGAATTGTCTCCGTGAACGTTTTGCATCGCGGCCTGTCCTTGGGCTTGATTTTGTGACGAAGCTACAGTTTTGTACGCCAGTACATACAGCGTTTTATGGACGACATAGTATACTACAGGAGGAGGTAACTGTAACTGCCTACTTGGTTGTCGGATTAACTTACGTCGGCTCCGATGGAAGAACGTACGGATTAATTAAACAGTAGCCACTGGAAATGCGTGCATGGCGTTGTGGCCCGACATCGAAAGCAAACTCCAGGTTTCCCGAAGTCTCTTGTCCCATTCCTTGACTGTTACGCAAGTGGGTCAGTTTGTCGCAGTCCATACTCAAACAGAAAACAAGGTTGTACCAGTGTATCAGTCTTTAGCTTCGTGTGAGAAAGCACACAGTACACCTTCTTTTGTGGAGTCAGCATGTCTACTAACGCGATTTATGCGAACAAAGCAGTTAGACGCATGCGCACGCGGTACCAACAGCCGCAAGCAAACACAGAAAACAGTTTGAGTTACTATACTTATAGAAGGAAACCGCCAATACATTTCTCAATTACGTTTCAAGTTGTAACATTTTATATTATGATCTCTTTAACCCGGGCACCGTGTATCTAAAATATACTATTAATTATGAACTGCCGGCCGTTGTGGCCGAGCGGTTCTAGGCGCTTCAGTCAGGAACCGCGCTGCTGCTACGGTCGCAGGTTCGAATCCTGCCTCGGGCATGGATGTGTGTGATGTCCTTAGGTTAGTTAGGTTTAAGTAGTTCTACGTCTAGGGGACTGATGACCTCAGATGTTAAGTCCCATAATGCTCAGAGCAATTTGAACCATTTTGAACCAATTATGAACTGGTTACTTAGATTTGAATGAATCTTTATTTCCACTTTTCTTTTAGCAGGTTTGCTATTTTGATTGGTTGGTACGTATCTCTGATGTTCCAGTGTGCACTTGATTGAACAGTTAATGGTTAGCGCGAATAAATTTTGAAATAGTCAGTGGTAATGACTGAAATAGACGCATCACCGAACTCCATGATTCCCAACCTAAAACTGCCAATATCCACCACAATACATAAAGAGCGTTTGAGGGAAAAAAACAGATAACCTTGAATATGAGAATAACTGCTCGAACACGTAAGTAGAGGTTTAAGTCTTACTCTATGATGATGGAGAGTTTATTAGTGAACCCAATAATCCACAAATATCGCTACAGTATCGGTAACAGGCAAATTGGCGATTTCAGTGCCGTAATTAGGTACACGTCTCGCCTCTCGATCAAACCACAACAGAGTACATCACATTTCATTCACTAATCAGATAATGGGATCCGACCAAACGACGGGCAGCAGAGAGAACAATACGCGTTGAGCAGAAAAGACCCCTACCGCACGGACAATACCTACTCTGGTGAATAGAACACTCGTAACACAAACACGATATACTATGACGTGCAAGCCCTCTGGGCATTCTGCGTTGCGATCTAGGAACGTACAGCCACCATACACTGACACTATCTGTTATCTGCAAAAGAGGATATATTCCTCTACGAAAAGTACTGAAAATAAGCTCGGATCATGATGAAATTATGATAAACATACCCCACAGACGTCGGGATACTGGTAGTGTTTGACAAAAGTGTGCTGTTGGATCGCTTTCCACTTACGTCAGTGTATAACGCCGTAAACACCTAAGTTCGATAATCCCAGAAGATAACAGGACAGCAGCAGAAATTCAAGAAAGGACAGCAAGTGGAAACTGATGCTACTATTCTTGCAAAATACATGAGGCGATCAAAAACTTTCCGTTCGAAGGCCGTACAGTACAATCAGGCGAAATCACTGTGAGCATTGAGGCAGTCCTTCCACCGATGCATCAAGCTTAAGATGCCAGTTTAGTACAAGACCATGTCCTGCTGCGCGAAGAAGTCCATAACTGACTGCCGCACATTCTAGGCCGACAGGAATTGTCGACCCTTCAAGGCTTTTCGTAAGGGACCGAGGGCGTGAGAATCGCGTTCGGAGAGACCAGCACTATAGGACGGATCCTCAAGTGTCTCCTAGTTCAGTAGTAATGGCTGAGGCGGGCCTGCCAGATCGATTAGCGTCTTGCGTCGAACCGCGACCAGCACGGAATTCCGCGCACCATTCCACAACTCTGGTCATCGACACAGATGCTGTCCCATACAAATTCTTCATTCTCCCAGGAATGTCCACCGGCTTTCGTCCCTGAACAGCCAAGAAAAAAAAAATAACGCCACCTGGTCCTGTTCTGACGCATTTGGCAATATCTTCTACATCTACATCTACATCTACATGACTACTCTGCAATTCACATTTAAGTGCTTGGTAGAGGGTTCATCGAACCACAATCATACTATCTCTCTACTATTCCACTCCCGAACAGCGAGCGGGAAAAACGAACACCTAAACCTTTCTGTTCGAGCTCTGATTTCTCTTATTTTATTTTGATGATCGTTCCTACCTATGTAGGTTGGGCTCAACAAAATATTTTCGCATTCGGAAGAGAAAGTTGGTGACTGAAATTTCGTAAAAAGGTCTCGCCGTGACGAAAAACGTCTATGCTGTAATGACTTCCATCCCAACTCGTGTATCATATCTGCCACACTCTCTCCCCTATAAAGCGATAATACAAAACGAGCTGCCCTTTTTTGCACCCTTTCGATGTCCTTCGTCAATCCCACCTGGTAAGGATCCCACACCGCGCAGCAATATTCTAACAGAGGACGAACGAGTGTAGTGTAAGCTGTCTCTTTAGTGGACTTGTTGCATCTGCTAAGTGTCCTGCCAATGAAACGCAACCTTTGGCTCGCCTTCCCGACAATATTATCTATGTGGTCCTTCCAACTGAAGTTGTTCGTAATTTTAACACCCAGGTACTTAGTTGAATTGACAGCCTTGAGAATTGTACTATTTATCGAGTAATCGAATTCCAACGGATTTCTTTTGGAACTCATGTGGATCATCTCACACTTTTCGTTATTTAGCGTCAACTGCCACCTGACACACCATACAGCAATCTTTTCTAAATCGCTTTGCAGCTGATACTGGTCTTCGGATGACCTTACTAGACGGTAAATTACAGCATCATCTGCGAACAGTCTAAGAGAACTGCTCAGATTGTCACCCAGGTCATTTATATAGATCAGGAACAGCAGAGGTCCCAGGACGCTTCCCTGGTTTCCGCATTTATCGCGTGCATGTCAGAAAGACATAAATGCCAGACTAATTCCTTGCATCATTTCGGAGGTTATATACCCCCATAGAAGTAGCGCTAATTGCATATACATTGCACAATCCCCTCAAACGGAAAACGCTTGATCACCCCTCGTACATTCAAGCCCATAAATGTTAGTAGGAACACAAAAATCAAAATATATTTGACAACATTAAGATCACCCGCCCGGTTCGCCGTGCGGTCTAATGCACTGTTTTCCGGGCGGGAAGGCTTGTCAGTCCCCAGCACGAATCCGACTGGCAGATTAGTGTCGAGGTCCGCTGAACCGCCCAGTCTGTGGATGGTTATTAGGGCGGATCTCCATCTGCCTCGGCGAATGCGAGCTGGTTCCCCTTATTCTGCCTCATCTACACTATGTCGGCGACTGCTGTCCAAACACTGTCTCCATGTACGCATACACCATAATTGTTCTACCACGCAAACTTCTGGGCTACACTCGTCTGGTGTGACACGTTCTCGGGGGTGTCCACGGGGGGCCGAACAGCACAATAACCATGGGTTCGGTGTGGGGCAGCGGTGGGGTGAGTGGACTGCTGTAGCTTGTTGTGGGGTTGTGTACCACTTTGTGGGCTACGGCGGGGACGAAGCCTCTCCGTCGTCTAAGTCCCCAGTTCCATACGGTACAATGCAGTAAGATCTATAGTAATGAATGTATCGGAAGGGTGGATGATGACCACAAAGGTAAAAGGCTGGCTGTTGAGAAAGGAAAGGAAGATTCTGGGAAATATATCTGGGGAAGTCTGAGAGCAAGAAAGATGCAGAACACGAAAAAACGCAGAAGTAAAAATACTTGTTGGACAGATGAATATTGTTGTGAAAATCATGCAAGGGAGAATAAGATGAGCTGGTCAGGTACAAAGAATGCCAGAAGCTCGGAGTGTTAAGGAAGTGTTTGTAGGAAAGTATGAGCGGAGCAAGAGAAGACGAAGACCCGATAAATGGTGGCTTGAAGATATGGTAAAGGATCTCAAAGCAATGGGAAACAGTAACTGGAGAACGAGTGTAATACACAGAGAAAAATGGAGGCAGTTGACAAAAGAAGCCAAAGTTTTACGAGGACTGTAGTGCCGATGATGCCATGCCATAACCTCTTAATGTTTGGCGAAACTTAAAATCTCCATTACGACCATTTACAGGGAGACAAAATCACCAAATGCAGTAAATTACGAGAGTAGTTTTAAATTCTGACATCCAGACTGATTGTAGAGGGTACATCATCGACGTAGAGTATAAAATTAGAATGGCTCTGTAGTATCCTATTAAAGTCGACTCACTTGAATCCAATCGAATATCATGCAAGTTCACAATACTATCAAGACTGAACATGGATTCATCACTAATAAGTATCGAAATCGGGAATCACTAGTGGGGTTGGCACCTTTGTAATGCACGACTGGATCCATAATGGGTAGCCCTGCACTACAATTGCCTGCATTTCCTGCAGATGGCATGGATGTCGGTCCTGTTCAAAGAGAACTCTCCACACATCAGCGTAAGATGTGCCGGAAGTTTGAGCCATTTGGCATGTGCAGGTGGGCGATTTATCTTAGAAATATTCTAAAACATTCCAGCCAAGTAACGACTGCCGGCATTCGTTTTTGGCACTTAATACCGAACAGAAAAGAAGGAATTCGAAAAACAGAGAGTGAGGGATAAGTGAGAGAAGGCATTCGTTTTTGGCACTTAATACCGAACAGAAAATAAGGCAATTCGAAAAAGAGAGAGTGAGGGATGAGAGAAGGTGATATATAAGTGCGTATGATAAACCCCTTCCCTCAGAACATTTCACTTTTTCATACCTCCTCTGTGTTACCACAGATGACGTGTCACTGACCTCATTTTACGTAAATTGCAGTACACGTGAGGTGTCTATTTGCTTCCACCGTCCAGAGCGGAATGTATAAGTTCTACTACAACCTCACCAACCTGCAGTCATCTATAGTTTTGTCCCCTGAGCAGAAAACACGACGTAGGCTGTAAGAAACTCTTAACGAGGAACTGTTATTTTAGAAATTATTAATTTCCAATCAGTTTGCTTTTATGGGATGTCACTCGATTTTTATTAGCAGAGCACCAGAAACTGCACAATTACATTCCTTTTTAGAGTAACAAGTGATTTCTATTCTTCAAAAAATTAATGACCTGCGGAAGTAATTAGCATCACACTGTTCTCAACTACATGTGTGTCTTCCGACACTGCCGAATCGAGCTGTGATCTTAAAGCCGAACCACTTAGCCCGTCATCCAAGTAAGGCTCGATCCGAAGATCACCGAAGTGCTTTGTCTGCCTTTTCGTTTTGCGGTTGTTTATTATTTTGCTGGTTATTAATACTTTTGAAGTAATGGAATGATAGGTCGCTTTTGAGAGATGCTTTAAAAATGAAATTCAAGTAAATACGCTGTGTAGTTTGTCTAATATTAATAACAGAAGATTGTCATTTAGGCGCGCAACTTCCGAATGCAGCAGCCAATCGCGCGGAAGGACCACAATTTAGGCGGTCTTTCTCACGATACCCGTACCGAGCAAACCATCTGTTATCGGTACCTCACACCACATTACGTTATCTTGAAACTGCTGCCTTACCAACTGTTCTAAAGGAAGCGTCTTGCTCCCGAATATGATGGCTGCCAAGCCAGAAATATTACAAAATTATAAATAACTGATACGGCATTCAGAAGGTGTGCTACACATTTGGTATCGTGCTCTGGTACGAAAATACTAGATTGTTAATGTGGTCGACGCAACAAAGATACGGTGTCACCTACAGGGTGGTCCATTGATCGGGCCAAATATCTCACGAAATAAGCGTAAAACGAAAAAACTACAAAGAACAAACTTGTCTAGCTACAAGGCGCTATGGTTGGCCCGCTAGATGACGCTGCCATAGGTACTACACGAATATGTAATAATTATGGGGGTTCCTATTTAAAAAAAACCGCAGTTGATATCTGTTTGACCAATAGCAGCGCCATCTTATCTAGCGGGCCAACCATAGCGCCATCTGGTTTCCCCCTTCAAGCTAGACAATATTCGTTCTTTGTAGTTTTTTCGTTTGATTCTTATTTCGTGAGATATTTGGCAGGGTCCTTATCAATGGATCACCCTATATATAAATATTGGTTGTCAGTCTTCTGACTGGTTTGGTACGGCCCACCACGAATTCCTCTACTGTGCCAAACTCTTCACCTCGGGGTAGCCCTTGCAACCTAAGTCCTCAATTATTTGCTGGATGTATTCCAATCTCTATCTTCCGATACAACTTTTGCCCTCTACAGCTCCTTCTAGTACCATGGAAGTCATTCCCTCATGTCTTAACAGATGTCCTGTCATCCTGTCCCTTCTCCTTATCAGTGTTTTCCAAATATTCCTTTCCTTTCCGATTCTGCACAGAACCTCCTCATTCCTTACCTTATCAGTGCACTTATTTTTCAACATTCGTCTGTAGCACCACATCTCAAATGCTTCGATTCTCTTCTGTTACGGTTTTCCCACAGTCCGTGTTTCACCACAATAATACATTGCTGTACTCCAGACGTAGATTCTCAGAAATTTCTTCCTCAAATTAAAGCCGATATTTGATCTTAGTAGATGTCTCTTGGCCAGGAATACATCTACATCTACATCTACATGACTACTCTGCAATTCACATTTAAGTGCTTGGCAGAGGGTTCATCGAACCACAATCATACTATCTCTCTACTATTCCACTCCCTAACAGCGCGCGGGAAAAACGAACACCTAAACCTTTCTGTTCGAGCTCTGATTTCTCTTATTTTATTTTGATGATCATTCCTACCTATATAGGTTGGGCTCAACAAAATATTTTCGCATTCGGAAGAGAAAGTTGAGACTGAAATTTGGTAAAAAGATCTCGCCACCACGAAAAACGTCTTTGCTGTAATGACTTCCATCCCAATTCGCGTATTATATCTGCCACACTCTCTCCCCTATTACGTGATAAAACGAGCTGCCCTTTTTTGCACCCTTTCGATGTCCTGCCAGTGCTGTCGATGTCCTCCTTGCTCTGTCCGTCACTGGTTATTTAACTGCCTAGGTAGCAGAATTCCTTAACTACATCTTCTTCGTCACCATCAATCCTGATGTTAAGTTTCTCGCTGTTCTCATTTCTATTACTTTTCATTACCTTCGTGTTTCCTCGATTTACTCTCAACCCATACTTTGTACTCATTAGGCTGTTCATTCCGTTCAAAAGATCACGTAATTTTTCTTCACTTTCACTAAGGATGGCACTGTCATCAGTGAATCGTATCACTGATATCCTTTTACCTTGGATTCCACTCCTGAACGTTTCTTTTATTTTCATCATTGCTACCTCGATGTACAGATTGAACAGTAGGGGCTAAAGACTACATGCTTGTCTTACACCCTTTTTAATACGGGCACTTCTTTCTTGATCGTCCAATATTATTCATTCCCTCTTGGGTGTTGTACATATTGTATATGACCCTACTCTCCCTATTGCTTACCCCTATCTTTTTAAGAATTTCGAACATCTTGCACCATTTTAAATTGTCGAACGCTTTTTTTTCTTTAGTCTTGCTTCCATTATTAACCGCAACATGAGAATTGCCTCTCTCGTGGCTGTACCTTTCCTAAAGGCAATCTGAGCGTCATCTGGCTGAACCCCAATTTTTCTCCATTCTTCTGTGTATTATTCATGTAAGTAATTTGTATGCATGAGGTGTTAGGCTGATCGTGCGATAATTGTCGCACTTGTCAGCTCTTGCCGTCTTCGGAATTGTGTGGATGATGCTTTTCCGAAAGTCAGATGGTATGTCGCCAGACTCTTACATTGTACACACCAACGCGAGTAGTCGTTTTGTTACCACTTCTCTCATTGCGTTTAGAAATACTGATGCAATGTTATCTGTCCCTTCTACCTTTCTAGATCTTAAGTCCTCCAAAGCTGTTTTAAATTCTGACTCTAATACTGGATCCCGTATCTCTTTTAAATCGACTCCTGTTCCTTCTTCTATCACATCAGGCAAATCTTCCCCCCTCATTGAGACTTTCACTGTATTCTTTCCACCTATCCGCTCTCTCCTCTGCATTTAACAGTGGAATTCCCGTTGCGCTCTTAATGTAATCACCCTTGCTTTTTGGTTGACATATATTAGTGGACACTAATATGGGGTGCGTCCACCCTTCCCGTTTATGACGACTTGACCTCTTGTGGCGACAATGTTTAATGAAGTGTCTGAATGTTTGCTGAAAATGGCAGGCCCTCCTTCCTCAAGAGCCGAAACCAGAGCAGGAAGTGACTCAGAACGCTGAGAAGTGAAGTCGACGTTCTAACTCATACCAAGGGTGTTACATTGGATTGAGATCGGAAATGTGAGCAGGCCAGTCCATTTCAGGAAAGGTATTGTCCACAAATCATTGTCTCACAGATGCTGCTTTATTACTATAGGGTGCATTATTATGCCGATACAATCAACATCTCCGAAATTTTCCTCTACTGCACTCAGTTCGCAATGTTGTAAAATGTTTTTATATATTTTAGCGTTTAGCATTTTCTTAAGCAGAATAAGAGGACGACACCCTAACCACGAAAAACACCCTCTCACCACACTTGTTGGCCTTACACACGACGGGGTGTTGCTTTCGGATTGTCACGAGGTATAGCGTGATTCATCGCTCCAAATAACTCGTTTACAATCACCTAGCGACCAGTAGCAATGCTGTTTACACCTCTCAAGCGTCGCTAGGCAGTGACTACGGGAATGTGTGGCTCATGAGGAGCTTCTCGAAGGTTGTGTAACGTTCTTCGTAACTCCTAAAAATATGTCTCTGAGCACTATGGGACTGAACATCTAAGGTCATCTGTTCCCTAGAACTTAGAACAACTTAAACCTAACTAACGTAAGGACATCACACTACACTCAGTCATCACGAGGCAGAGAAAATCCCTGACCCCGCCGGGAATCGAACCCGGGAACCCTGGTGCAGGAAGCGAGAATGCTACCGCACGACCACGAGCTGCGGACTTTAACTCCTCGGTTGGTTGGTTGATTTGGGGGAGGGGACTAAAGAGCGAGGTCATCGGTCCCATTTTTAACTCCTTACGCGTAGATATTGTGCTACCCGCACTTTGGAGCTCAAGAGTGATTCCTTCCCCTGTTTGCACGCGACGTTTTGCAGTCGCGCTCCACAGTGTTCTACAGTCCCTGTCCATAAGTATACGAGAGTTGGCTGGTCTTCGTTATCTGTGGTCGTTCCTTCGCGTCTCCATTTCGCTACCAGTTGGCTTGGGCAGTTTTAGAAGGTTCGAAATGTCGCTGATGAATTTGTAACTTGGTGACATCCAAGGGCCAACCCACGTTCGAAGCCATTGAGCTCTGCTGGCCGACCCATTTAGTCCAGTAGGGTTAAAAATGGTTCAAATGGCTCCTAGCACTATGGGACTCAACTACTGTAGTCATTAGTCCCCTAGAACTTAGAACTACTTAAACCTAACTAACCTAAGGACATCACACACATCCATGCCCGAGGTAGGATTCGAACCTGCGACAGTAGCAGTCGCACGGTTCCGGACTGCGCGCGAGACCACCGCGGCCGGCTCCAGTAGGGTTAAACAAAAAAATTGGACAAATCGGAAATAATTGCTACAAAAGGTTTTATTATTTTAATGGCTTCATTTGTGGCCCAATATGACTATCCTAGGTTTTCCCCCTCGGCGGAGTCGTGGAAAAGTGGTGGGGGCAAAAATGTACCCGAAAAAGGTGATTACATCTTGTAAATGACTCTTAATATCGAAATAAAAATTGTGGGGCATGAAGTTCTGTATTGAATGAGACCATACGCATATTTTTTGGGCCACCCGTTTCCACGCTAGTGCTCTTCAAAATTGGAATAGAAGGGAGAACCGATAGAGGTACTCAGGGTACCCTCCGCCACACACTGTCAGGTGGCTTGCGGAGTATGGATGTAGATGTAGACGTAGATGTAGATGTAGATCAATTTTACGTGTTCATGACAAATTTTCGTTTTAACCTCTGTTTTTTTGGTAATAACGTTGAAACTAACGCATCTGTTAATAGAGTGGTTCATACAAACGATATAGAGAATAAATTCTGCGTTTGATAAGATCAAAAGTGAAATGGACCACCCGTTTCTGTATGGCTAAGTTTGTACTTTCGTTGCTATGCATGTAAGGTACTTCATATTTACCAATTTAGGTCTCTAGATCAGTTTTATGCAGAGAACTCAAAAACAAAATTATCATGAGTAAAGATTGAAAAAAAAATTTAAAAACTTTTCAAAATCAGAGGTAAATTCCGTGACAAGAAATTTAAGATCAACTTTTACAATCCGAAAGAGAAGAGTGATGACTATACAGCGATTTAAATCTAAGCTAACCATTCATGAAACCTGAAACCATATTCCACCAGATAGCACTTCTCAAGAAATCTGACGAACAGCTTGAAGAATTCTTCCGATACGAGATGGCACCCTATCCTCTCCCTCTGTTCGATGCATCTGGAATGAGGAAGTCTCCCAAGTCAGTGTTATATGACTTGCTCACACCACTCAATGATGTAAACCTTGAAGAAGCAGCATTTGTCATCGATGGTGGATTTCTTTTCCACCGGGTTGTATGGAAGAATGGTGAAACATTCCAAGGTAATGCTAACAAAATACGTTGAATATTTAAAAAGACACCTCAGCGGACATGCGACAAGTGTGGTGTTCGATGGCTACCCAGAAGACCTGCCCACCAAGAGCGCCTCCGCCGAAACAAAAGACTTCTACTTCTGAGGTCATCTTTACCCGAGTTAATGATGGTGACTATGACTCAGGAGCAATTCCTTTCCAATGACAGAAATAAAGCCCGTCTCATTGGCTTACTTATTTTGGGGCTTGAAGATGAAGGCTTCTCAGTGAAGCAAGCTAATGAAGACGCAGACCACCTAATTGTTGCCACAGCGCTTGAGGTATCACAGGAACGTGAGAAGGTTGTGACTGTTGGAGCGGATACGGATATTCTCATCATGCTCAATGCCGTAGCCACACCATCAGCAAATATGTATTTCTTGAAACCTGGAAGACGAAAGACCTCATCAAAAGTGTTTGGCTCCAGCAGTTTCAAACTGGCAAACATCCGAAGGTCACTCATATTTCTCCACGTCACAAGTGGATGTGACACAACTTCAGCACTCTTCGGTGCAGTTATAATTGACATGGTTTTGTTCAAGTAACGTAAGTTGCGAAACATGTGGCGTCTTCTGGCAGAGAAAATATCCAAGCACGAAAGCAACATTTGGAGAGTTTTTCTTAAAAGATAGGACGAAACATAAAACCAGTCCCGATTCAGCGTAAGAAATGTTGTAAATTACTACGTCTGTATCCAATATTTACTGTCCCTGTTTAAAGCAGTGGTTACAATTTCCCGGTGCATTCAAGACAGAATACTTCGACGATGGCGAACTTCTAAGGATGTACTAAGTACTTGTGCCCCTACAATAGTCAGTGAAGTTCTCATGAATGATCAGTATTAGCAAATGAGTAACACAATGGTAGTGAACCGCCAAATTGTCCGAAAATATTACCTGTAATCTATTAAGTCTGTTACGGAGTACTAGAAAAAAAAGTATGCCCAGAGTTGAAAGATTTCAGATACGTTTCAAGTCACACGTGCACATCTCGAGTAGTTACGTAAGTGCAGTAATGGGTTTTAAGCCCTGTGTTATTCGATAAGCACGAATGAAACATCGTGGTAAGAATGAAAACAGTAAAACACGTGATTCGCTGTATCGTCCAGTCTCTGTCCTCGTTAAGCAAAATGTAGCATCATAATGCTCGATTATATACCAATAAATCTCATCCGTCACATGTGCCAAATTATTATTTGACTTTCCATTACCATGCTTGTGTACAATCCAGTACGACGTCGACGCTGTGAAATACACTTCCACAAACTTTTCTACGGCAAAAAGGTCTTCTGTTTCTTCACACAGTCTTTTTTTGTAGTGAATGTGTACAAATGATTAAAAAATAGAAACATTTAGCTTTGAACTCTGTACCTTCAGGTTACTATTCCACTCTATCCATTACGCCAAAAGGAACGGATTTGACAGCAGTCTCTTAGAATGCATGACTCCATATACTCGTAGAAGGTAATGTTGTGGCTTTAATCTTCGATCTAAAACGCGAGAATTTATAATTTCAAGTTGCAAAAGACGAATAAGAGCGGCTTTAAAAAATAAAAAAATATCTTATTATTAAAATTTAGTTTTCCACTTCAAGTTAACCTGAGCCGTTATGTCGGCCAGTGTGGCCGAGCGGTTCTAGGCGCTTCAGTCTGGAACCGCGTGACCGCTACGGTCGCAGGTTCGAATCCTGCCTCGGGCATGAATGTGTGTGATGTCCTTAGGTTACTTAGGTTTAAGTAGTTCTAAATTCTAGGGGACTGATGACCTTAGATGTTAAGTCCCATAGTGCACAGAGCGATTTTTTTTAGCCGTTATAAGCACATTCTTATATGTTTTATAGCCTCTGTGCTGTATATTTACTGGCATCCAGATTCTGTCTCAGTGATTCAGGTCTACAACAGGCGTAAAATAAGTGAGCCGTAGCTCATGGTTGATAGGTGAATACAGAATGAGCGTAGAACATCTCGCATTTACTGAATCAATGACCCTCTTCGTCTCTGCGGTGACGCTGTAGCCGGTGTTTATTCTGCCACTGCCAAATCGTCCAATTTTTCTGCCGTTTTATCTATAATGGCATTCTTTTTGCTGTTCACTGTACATCCTTCTCGGTAAAGCAAACTGCGCTCCTGACTGCTAACTTGTTCGCGTGACTGGATGCATTTGTATTCCGGTTAGAAATGGGCGTATGTCTTTGTCTCGTAATGTGGGCGGGAAAGTGATAGCTTAAAATATCTTCGCAGTCAGGCGCGACAGCATGCTGTTAACGCTATTAAATTTATTGAGGTCGAGAAAGAGCAAAGAGTGACTCCTCCGAAGAAGGAGGCGGAAAGTGAGTCAACGAAGAAAAAGGCTAGCAAGACGATGGCGAGCAAACTGTGCGATTTGGGTGGGGCGTCTATTTCGATTCTCTGCCCATACAAGAAGAAGGTAAGTGCTCACAGAAAACACTGCTTTGAATATAGGGGACGGTGCGCAGCACTTTTTTTTACTTCGAATAATATCAGAGAACTTTAATTCTGCAAGAAATTCGCAGTTCTTATCGTACACAAGGGGACTTCGAAGATAGTGAAGAAACCCGCAGTAGCACTATTCGTTGATCGGTAAATGCCGGGATAAAACAGGGATCGTATGGAAATGAGAGGAGGGGGTTGTAAGACGGTCACAATGCATTAGGTTTTTTCGGGAAAATAGGAAATCAAAATTCACATGGGGAGAGGTTATTTGAAACAGGCGAGGAATCCCGCACATGATACAGGGAATAAAATATGCAGATAAAGTGGCAGAGTGTTAGCTGTATTGCGAACAAACGAGGCGATTGGCGTGCGTTAATTGTCGCTCTTGCTGGCGGGATATGGGTCTGCTTTAAACTTCATTGCTCACACGAGACTCAACAGCCAGAACATTGTATTCTTATTCCCGATGGGACAGAAAGAAATTTTTAAAATAGCATGTAGAGTCCGGGCTGTATTTTAACGTATGTCCTGGAATTACAACGCCGGCCGAGCTGGCCGAGCGGTTCTAGGCGCTACAGTCTGGAACCGCGCGACCGCTACGGTCGCAGGTTCGAATCCTGCCTCGGGCATGGATGTGTGTGATGTGCTTAGGTTAGTTAGGTTTAAGTAGCTCTAAGTTCTAGGGGACTGATGACCTCAGAAGTTAAGTCCGATAGTGCTCAGAGCCATTTTTTTTCGGAATTGCAACCATTGAAAGATGTTCTGTTTGTTTAAATGATAAAAAGAGGTAGTGAATGAGTTTATCCAGAACTAAATGCCAAAGAACAGGTTGAAAGTGTTGCAAGGAATAATACTCATAGTCAAAATACGTCTAGCGTCTTACCTGATACTCATATCGGTGTGACGTTATAAGTCTGGAGAAAAGTCTGTCAGGTTAAAAAGTTTATTTGGTGGCTGTTGAAGAAGAAATTTTGACGGATGAGTAACTGAAACTACAATGATATCGGGAGTCACGAATTCAAGTAAAGTGTCACTAATGTTTGCGATTACAACAGTGAACGATAATACGACAGACACAGCTGACGAAGCAGTTAGTTGTATGAATAGTTCCACATAACAGCCGACGGCCGCTAAGGTCAGGTAATCCAAGCCATTTTACTGTTTTTTGCTATAACAGGACATCCGACCCAACGTGACCTCGGTGACTGTAGCTTTGGTCAGGTCTCTGACATGAGACAATCTTCAGTACAGGTGCTTAGGGAATCTGGATACCAAATTGAATAATATATTTTATATCCACAACAAAATCGAAGAATGTATCCAAACCTTGATAATGTCGAAACAGACGTCTCGCTACCAATAGTATCGCAAGGTATCGACTGCTTACTCTATATGTCTCTTGTGTTTGTGAAAGAAAGCTTGCATTTTTCTAAAACGCATTTCAGTGCTGTTGTGTAGTCGGTACCCTGTTGCGTGTCCCCAAACTTCTTGCAGGTGTCATATCATGACGGAAATGTTTCAAATATTCATTACTAGAAGGTACAGTGCATTCCTTAGGATTTCCATCAACTAAAGCTATGAACCCATTTCATGTAATTCCAAACCGTACAGCAGACTTATTTGAGTTTAACAATGGTGCTGAAACATTGTTGTAAATGGAGGAATGTAAGATCTCCAAAATGCAGTATGATCAAAGTTTCTCATACACAAACATCTCAAATAGTTATTAAAAATCCTTCCTCTGAAACAGAACAATGAAAAAATATCCATTTACCGTACTGAAAAGAGGAAAAACCATAAAAGATATATGCCATGCCGTATTTTATTTGAAAGATGAACCATGTTTAATACACTCCTGGAAATGGAAAAAAGAACACATTGACACCGGTGTGTCAGACCCACCATACTTGCTCCGGACACTGCGAGAGGGCTGTACAAGCAATGATCACTCGCACGGCACAGCGGACACACCAGGAACCGCGGTGTTGGCCGTCGAATGGCGCTAGCTGCGCAGCATTTGTGCACCGCCGCCGTCAGTGTCAGCCAGTTTGCCGTGGCATACGGAGCTCCATCGCAGTCTTTAACACTGGTAGCATGCCGCGACAGCGTGGACGTGAACCGTATGTGCAGTTGACGGACTTTGAGCGAGGGCGTATAGTGGGCATGCGGGAGGCCGGGTGGACGTAACGCCGAATTGCTCAACACGTGGGGCGTGAGGTCTCCACAGTACATCGATGTTGTCGCCAGTGGTCGGCGGAAGGTGCACGTCCCCGTCGACCTGGGACCGGACCGCAGCGACGCACGGATTCACGCCAAGACCGTAGGATCCTACGCAGTGCCTTAGGGGACCGCACCGCCACTTCCCAGCAAATTAGGGACACTGTTGCTCCTGGGGTATCGGCGAGGACCATTCGCAACCGTCTCCATGAAGCTGGGCTACGGTACCGCACACCGTTAGGCCGTCTTCCGCTCACGCCCCAACATCGTGCAGCCCGCCTCCAGTGGTGTCGCGACAGGCGTGAATGGAGGGACGAATGGAGACGTGTCGTCTTCAGCGATGAGAGTCGCTTCTGCCTTGGTGCCAATGATGGTCGTATGCGTGTTTGGCGCCATGCAGGTGAGCGCCACAACCAGGGCTGCATACGACCGAGGCACACAGGGCCAACACCCGGTATCATGGTGTGGGGAGCGATCTCCTACACTGGCCGTACACCTCTGGTGATCGTCGAGGGGACACTGAATAGTGCACGGTACATCCAAACAGTCATCGAACCCATCGTTCTACCATTCCTAGACCGGCAAGGGAACTTGCTGTTCCAACAGGACAATGCACGTCCGCATGTATCCCGTGCCACCCAACGTGCTCTAGAAGGTGTAAGTCAACTACCCTGGCCAGCAAGATCTCCGGATCTGTCCCCCATTGAGCATGTTTGGGACTGGATGAAGCGTCGTCTCACGCGGTCTGCACGTCCAGCACGAACGCTGGTCCAACTGAGGCGCCAGGTGGAAATGGCATGGCAAGCCGTTCCACAGGACTACATGCAGCATCTCTACGATCGTCTCCATGGGAGAATAGCAGCCTGCATTGCTGCGAAAGGTGGATATACACTGTACTAGTGCCGACATTGTGCATGCTCTGTTGCCTGTCTATGTGCCTGTGGTTCTGCCAGTGTGATCATGTGATGTATCTGACCCCAGGAATGTGTCAATAAAGTTTCCCCTTCCTGGGACAATGAATTCACGGTGTTCTTATTTCAATTTCCAGGAGTGTAGTTGCAAAATGCAAAGACCAGTTGAGAATTTCTTAACCAGTATAGACAGTTTTACAGTAAACCTAGTAACGGCTCAACCGACAGTTAATAGATGTACTGACGATCCACAGTGTAAAACGGGCACAGAGTGTCGGAGGTCAGACTTATCGCCATCGTCAAGCGTGCTCGGGAACTGAGCTCCTAGCGGCGCACGGCGAACTTTTATCCCCTGCCACCGAGAGCCGTTGTATATACGGTCCGCGCGTGTCGCCGATCACTTCGGCGTCTGTGACCAGCGGCGCGTGGCATGGCGCACCGGCTGTGGTGGCGTGGGTGTAGCTACTCTGCTGGACTGGGGGCCAGGTCCAGCTCGTTGTTTCGCACAGCGTCTTCTTAGTTAAACCAGTCCTGGTTCCTCGCTGAGATTATAAAAGCAGTCCCAGTTGATGAGACTGTACCCGATGCATATTTCGATGGTCTCTTGAACTACGCTGTTCCAGTACTTCGAAATTTGTGCTAAAATCCTGGTACGTTCGTATTCCACCACTAGAGTCGCGGACAAACACAGCTCTGCAACCGCCTATTAAGGCGCGCTGTTGTTGTTCTCTCCCCGAGGACTACACTGAGAAGATGCAGAGCCTGCTAGATGACAACTTCTACAGGAAGATTAACGCTGACACTAACCAGAAAGTGGAGAACAAGCCTAGGGCGCTTCTCAAGGACTCGAGTTAACCAGAGGGGCTCATCAAGGGGTCCCGCTTTGCCCTATTGTGAGAAACATCGGAGATCCTACACACACACACACACACACACACACACACACACACACACACACACACACACACACCAAAAAACTTTAGCATCACGTCGGTTCCGAGAGTTCCGCAACCTGTACAGACAATTGGAATAGAGATTTACATAAACATCATTTCCGTCCTTTTATATTGCCCATGAAAATAACGCATTGCATATTGTACCACTGTACAGCGAGACCTTCAGAGGTGGTGGCCCAGATTGCTGTAGACAATGGTATCTCTAATACCCAGCAGCACATCCTCTTGCATTGATGCATGTCTGTATTCGTCGTGGCATACTATCTACAAGTTCATCAAGGCACTGATGGTCCAGATTGTCCCGCTCCTAAACGGCGTCCGGCGTAGATCCCTCAGAGTGGTTGGTGGGTCACGTCGTCCATAAACAGCCCTCTTCAATCTATCCCAGGCATGTTAGATAGGATGCATGTCTGGAGAACATGTTGGCCACTCTAGTCGGGCGATATCGTTATCCTGAAAGAAGTCATTCACAAAATGTGCACGATGGGTGTGCGAATTGTCGTCCATGAAGACGAATGCCTCACCAATATTCTGCCGATATGGTTGTACTATCGGTCAGAGGATGGCATTCACGTATCGTACAGCCGTTGAGGAGCCTTACATGACCACCAGCGGCGTACGTCGGCACCACATAATGCCACCCCAAAGCAGTAGGGAAACTCGCTGGACAGTGCTTCTAAGGCATTCAGCCTGACCGAGTTGCCTCCAGACACGTCTACGACGATTGTCTAGTTGAAGGCACATGCGACACTCATTGATGAAGAGAACGTGATGCCAATCCTGAGAGATCCATTAGGCACGTTGTTGGGCCCATCTGTACTGCGCTGCATGGTATCGTCGTTGCAAAGATGGACCTCGCCATGGACGTCGGGAGTGAAGTTGCGCATCATGCAGCCTATTGCGCACAATTTGAATCGTAACGCGACGTCCTGTGGCTGCACGAAAAGTATTATTCAACATGGTGGCGTTACTGGTAGGGTTCCTCCGAGCCATAATCCGTAGGTAGCGGTCATTTGCTGCAGTAGTGGCCCTTGGAAGGCCTGAGCGAGGTATGTGATCGACAGTTCCTGTCTCTCTGCATCTCCTCCATGTACGAACAACATCGCTTTGGTTCACTCTGAGACTCCTGCACACTTCCCTCGTCGCAAGCGCTTCCTGGCACAAAGTAACAATGCGGACGCAATCGAACCGCGGTATTGACCATCTAGCCATGGCTGAACAGGAGCCGTGTACCTCCTTCCAGGTGGAATGACTGGAAATGATCGGCTGTCGGACCCCCAGCGTCTAATAGGCGCTGCCCATGCATGATTGTTTACATCATTGGGCGGTTTTAGTGGCATCTCTGAACAGTCATAGGGACTGTGTCTGTGATACAATATCTACAGTCAACGTCTGGGAACGGGGGTGATACAAAACTTTTTTTGATGTGTGTATTTGCTGTCAAAATACCTGAAAGACATGCTAAAGCTTTGAGGTTTGATGTCGTTTCGCTTTTCACCAGGCTGCCTCTACAGGAGTCACTTGGACTCATAGCCCAGAAATTTGGCTGGAAGACCACCGACCTTTCCAGGCCTGTCCTGGCCACCATGTTGTCTCTATTTAATGTAGAATACTGTGAACAAACAGAGGAAGGCGCGATGGGCAGTCCGCTCTTGCCTGTGGTTGCGAGTATGTATATGGAGGACTTCGAAGAGAAAGGCCTGAAGTCATCCAAAATGAGACGCACTTGCTCTTTCCGTTACGTGAACGATACGGTCGTCATGTGGCCCCATGAAAGGGACAAACTACATTACTTCCCCGCACACGTGAGCTCTGTTCATTCCAACATTAGATTCACTACGGAGACAGAGGCAGAGGCAATACCAGCACTCAAGACACAAAGAAATGCCCGACGTAAGCTGCTAATGGACACTGATTTAAATAAATGGGGAAAGTTGAAACAATTTTGCCCGACTAGGGTCCGAACCCAGGGCTCGTACTTACTAGGCATATGCACTGACCACTGCGCCATCCAGAATCAATGGTCGTCGTAACTACAACAACTACCTAGCATGCATACCGTCAGACCCATCCACACACCACTGATGTACTGTCCCTCGCCCATTATTCTCATTACTCGCGGCATTCACATTTCCCGTTAGACTTCGAGCGTGGTGTGCATCTACACTGACGTGATCAACTGACAGTCGCCACTTTAATTATATATGTGGTGTCTTTTCTTTCGGACGTTACGAAAGAGAAGACACCACATATGCAAGACTACCACAACTTGTTGTCACGCTCAAGAGAAGATCTGATGGCACCTTAGGTCACTGTGTGTATTCTAAGAAACGGTAAGTAACCTGTCTATGCACACAGACACCTGCCACCACCCTGCGCAGAGTAACGGGGTACTGAAACTCTAGTACTCAGAGCGGGCTCCATCTCAGGTGCAGACAGTCTTCCCTGGGAAATGGAACACCTCAGAACTGCGTTCCTAAAAATGGTTATCCAGAATCTACATCTTCATATATACTCCGCTAGCCACCAAACGGTGTGTGGCGGTGGGCACAATTCGCGCCAAAGTCATATCCCCCCACCGTTCCACTCGCGGATCGCAATAGGGAAAAGCGACTGTCTGAACGCCTCAGTACGACCTCTAATTTCCCTTATCTTTGAATGGCGATCACTGCTCGATTTGAAAGTAGTGGTAATAATATATGCTCTACATCCTCGGTGAAGATCGGATTTCGGAATTTAGTGAGCAGCTCCTTCAGTTTAGCGCGTCGTTTATCTGCAGGCGTGTCTCACTTCAAACTTTCTATGAGATTTGTAACGCTGTCGTGATGTCTAACTCAATTTCTCGAACGAGACCCAACTGGTAAGGGTCGCATACAGACGAACAGTAAAACTGGACGAACTAACGTATTGTAAGCAATTTCCTTCTGCTGAAGGACTGCATCGCTTCAGCATTCTACCAATAAGCCGCAATCTAGAGTTCGCCTTACCGGTTACTTGTGTAATGTGATCATGACATTTGAGATAATTTTGAATATTTACACCCAGATACTTGACAAAACTTACCGCTTCCAAAGAGTGGGCATTGATTTTGTACTCGTACATTAATGGGGATTTTCGACTTGTTAAACTCAGTAGGTTACACTTACTAATATTGAGAGATAACTGCCAGTCATTACACCACGCATTTATTTTCTGCTAATCCTCATTGATTTGTTCACAACTTTGGTGTGATACTACTTTCCTGTAGACTACAGCATCATCGGCAAACAGTCTAATGCCACTGACAACACCATCAGCCACAACGTTTCCGTAAATCGTAAAAAAGCAGCGGACCTACACTCCTGGAAATGGAAAAAAGAACACATTGACACCGGTGTGTCAGACCCACCATACTTGCTCCGGACACTGCGAGAGGGCTGTACAAGCAATGATCACACGCACGGCACAGCGGACACACCAGGAACCGCGGTGTTGGCCGTCGAATGGCGCTAGCTGCGCAGCATTTGTGCACCGCCGCCGTCAGTGTCAGCCAGTTTGCCGTGGCATACGGAGCTCCATCGCAGTCTTTAACACTGGTAGCATGCCGCGACAGCGTGGACGTGAACCGTATGTGCAGTTGACGGACTTTGAGCGAGGGCGTATAGTGGGCATGCGGGAGGCCGGGTGGACGTAACGCCGAATTGCTCAACACGTGGGGCGTGAGGTCTCCACAGTACATCGATGTTGTCGCCAGTGGTCGGCGGAAGGTGCACGTCCCCGTCGACCTGGGACCGGACCGCAGCGACGCACGGGTGCACGCCAAGACCGTAGGATCCTACGCAGTGCCTTAGGGGACCGCACCGCCACTTCCCAGCAAATTAGGGACATTGTTGCTCCTGGGGTATCGGCGAGGACCATTCGCAACCGTCTCCACGAAGCTGGGCTACGGTCCCGCATACCGTTAGGCCGTCTTCCGCTCACGCCCCAACATCGTGCAGCCCGCCTCCAGTGGTGTCGCGACAGGCGTGAATAGAGGGACGAATGGAGACGTGTCGTCTTCAGCGATGAGAGTCGGTTCTGCCTTGGTGCCAATGATGATCGTATGAGTGTTTGGCGCCGTGCAGGTGAGCACCACAATCAGGGCTGCATACGACCGAGGCACACAGGGCCAACACCAGGCATCATGGTGTGGGGAGCGATCTCCTACACTGGCCGTACACCTCTGGTGATCGTCGAGGGGACACTGAATAGTGCACGGTACATCCAAACCGTCATCGAACCCATCGTTCTACCATTCCTAGACCGGCAAGGGAACTTGCTGTTCCAACAGGACAATGCACGTCCGCATGTATCCCGTGCCACCCAACGTGCTCTAGAAGGTGTAAGTCAACTACCCTGGCCAGCAAGATCTCCGGATCTGTCCCCCGTTGAGCATGTTTGGGACTGGATGAAGCGTCGTCTCACGCGGTCTGCACGTCCAGCACGAACGCTGATCCAACTGAGGCGCCAGGTGGAAATGGCATGGCACGCCCTTCCACAGGACTACATCCAGCATCTCTACGATCGCCTCCATGGGAGACTAGCAGCCTGCATTGCTGCGAAAGGTGGATATACACTGTACTAGTGCCGACATTGTGCATGCTCTGTTGCCTGTGTCTCTGTGCCTGTGGTTCTGTCAGTGTGATCATGTGATGTATCTGACCCCAGGAATGTGTCAATAAAGTTTCCCCTTCCTGGGACAATGAATTCACGGTGTTCTTATTTCAATTTCCAGGAGTGTATTACGCTGCCCTGGGGCATACCTGAAGTTACACTTGTTTGTGTTGAAGTCACCCCATTCAGGACGACATACTGTTCTCTGTCTGTTAGAAAACTTTCTATCCAACCGCATATATCATCGGATAAACTGTAAGCGCGCACTTATTGTGGCATGCGACAGTGCGAAACTGAGTCGAACGGCTTTTCGAAGTCGAGAAACATGGCATCTACCTCGGAGCCGGTATCTAGAGCCTGTTGTATGTCATGCACAAAGAGGGCCAGCTGTGTCTCGCAAGTTTGCTAAAACCGTGCTGGTTTCTGCAGATGAACTTCTTAGAATGCAGAAAAGTCATTATGCCTGAACACAAAATATGTCCCATGATTCTACAAAAATCGATGTCAGTGAAATTGGCCGGTAATTATGTGCACCCGGTTTTCTTCCCTTTTTATAGAGTGCTATGACTTGGGCCTTCTTCCAGTCAAGTGCAACTTTCCGCTGTTCCAATGATCTCTGATAGATGATGGATACGAATGGTGCTATATTTGTAGCATAGTCAACATAAAATGTTACGGGAATACCGTCCGGGCCAGATGCCTTCCTGGCATTTAAAGATCTTAACTGTTTTACAATCCCAGATACACTAAACACTTTGCCAGCCATCCTTGCGTTTGTTCAATAATTGAAAGAGGGAATGGTGCTGCAGTCCTCTACCGTAAACGAGTTTTTGAAAGCAGAATGGTGGATGAGGTGAGCCCTGCATCTCTCTACTGCTGGCCGGCGTGGCCGAGCGGTTCTAGGCGATACAGTCTGGAACCGCACGACCGCTACGGTCGCAGGTTCGAATCCTGCCTCGGGCATGGATGTGTGAGATGTCCTTAGGTTAGTTAGGTTTAAGTAGTTCTAAGTTCTAGGGGAGTGATGACCTCAGATGTTAAGTCCCATAGTGCTCAGAGCCATTTGAACCACCTCTCTACTACAGTACAACCTGTGAGGACGGTCGAAGTCACTTAGAAAAAGATGTCACTGCCGTTATACCATATAACGGCACGCTATCAGGAAAAATAGGGTGCGTACTAGAAGATCACCGAGTAAGAGCTGTCTCTTGTCCGCCCAATAAAACGTATGCATTTTATGAGAGCGTCAAAGATAACCTCAGTCTACTGAAGGCCGATACAGTGTCACCATCGAATATTGCCGCCGAGAACACAAAGGCACTCTCGACTATAGTGTGCCTCAAAAAGTCGGCAGTCGTAGGGTACTGTTTGTCCGAGACTCGTGCGAAGAAATACAACGTACCAGGATCTTCGCACTGGCTTTGAAGTGCTGGGACAGTGTCGTTAGAGAAGCCACTGAAATGCACAGCAGGGAAAATCTCATGAACTGAGACTGCGGTTGTAATCTTAACAAGGTTCGAGAACCAGCGCTGGGTCTAATTAAGAAGACAGTCAGCAAGCACAGCCTGCTGGCGCCCAGGGCGGACGGAGTAACTACACCCACGCTACCGCAAACAGTGCTCAGCGCCGGGCGTCGGCCAGAGACGCCGTCGGAGTCGCCCCCGCGGCCGCTGATGTGCCCTCGGCCGCTGACCGTGTGCGGAGCGGCTGGCTGTGGGAGGAGGTATAGATTGGCCGTGCACCCCCAGAGGGACAGTTCGAAATCGCACTTGACGATGCCGACACGTTTCATCGTCGAAATATTGTTATTTATTTATTTGTTGTTCCGTGGGACCAAATTAAGGAGAAGTCTCCATGACCATGGAACGAGTCAATACATGAATTTATGGCAAGATAGTAGAAACAGGTAAAATGAAATATAAGTAACATATTAAGGCGACAATTCGTAAGTTTAAATAAAGAAAATCAACAATGTAACACTGGTATTTGCTTAATTTTGCAGCTCTTCCAGGAGCTCCTCGACAGAATAGAAGGAGTGAACCACGAGGAAACTATTCAGTTTAGATTTGCAGATTTGATTTCTGTCTAGTATTTACTGAGTGAAAGCTGCTAACTCTTCGGAAAAAGCTAATACTGCTAACAATAAACGACATTAAAGAAAATATATACTGTGATGGCAATGTCAGAATTCCCAGACTATTGAATAGGGGTCGACAAGAGGTTCTCGAACTCACACCACACATAGCTCGATTAGCCCGTTTTTGAGCCAAAAATACCCTTTTTGAAGCAGAAGAATTACCCCAAAAAATAGTACCATATGACATAAGCGTATGAAAATATGCGGACTACTTTTCGTGTTGAACTGTCACTTATTTCAGATACTGTTCCAATGGTAAATGAAGCAGCATTTAGTTTCTGAACAAGATCCTGAACATGGGCTTTCCACAACAGCTTACCATGTATCCGAACGCCTAGCAACTTGAACTGTTCCGTCTCGCTTATAATATGTCCATTCTGTCTGATCAAAATATCGGTTCTTGTTGAATTGTGAGTTAGAAACTGTAAAAACTGAGTCTTACTGTGATTAAGCATCAAATTATTTTCCACAAGTCACGAACTTATTTCATGAACTACATTATTTGATACTGTTTCAATATTACACACAAGATCCTTCACTACCAAGCTGGTGTCATCAGCAAACAGAAATATTTTTGAATCACCTGTAATACTAGAAGGCATATCATTTATATAAATAAGAAACAGCAGTGGCCCCAGCACCGACCCTTGGAGAATGCTCCACTTAACAGTGCCCCATTGGGACTGAACATCAGTACCACTCTCAATATTGCGGAGAATTACCTTCTGCTTTCTGTTCTTAAAGTAAGAGGCGAACCAATTGTAAGCTACTCCCCTTACTCCATAATGGTCCAACTTCTGCAGTAATATTTTGTGGTCAACACAGTCAAAAGCCTTCGTTAAATCAAAGAAAACACCTAGCGTTTGCAACCTTATATTTAATCCATCCAAAACCTCACAGAGAAAAGAGAATATAGCATTTTCAGTTGTTAAACCATTTCTAAAACCAAACTGTACATTTGATAACAAATTACGTGAATTTAAATGCTCCAGTAACTTTGTATATACAACCCTCTCAATAACTTTAGCAAACACCGATGGCATAGAAATAGGTCTATAATTGCCAACATTATCCCTGTCTCTCTTTTTATAAAGTGGCTTCACTACCGAGTACTTTAATCGGTCAGGAAACCGACCACTCCTAAAGAAAAAGTTACAGATATGGCTAAGCACTGGGCTAACATATATAGAACAATACTTCAGTATTCTGCTAGATACCCCGTCATATCCGTGAGAGTTCTTGGTCTTTAGTGATTTAATCATTAACTCAATCTCCCTCTTGTCAGTATCATGGAGGAGCATTTCAGGTAACGGCTGATTCATGTTGCTGCTATTTTCAGAAGCATAACTGGCTACCTACGATACATACTGGATAAAACTGTTGGCCTAGAGTACTACAAATAATTTCTGACTGATCTGTGTTCTCCAAACTGTTGTAACAGTATTCTTATTTTACTGTTCCTTGGGTCTTTATTTCAGCAGAAAGTGGCTGACCTCGTCATCTTTATCGGGTCTCTGCGGGAACAATGTGTGTATGTTACAGGAAGAAATAGCGCTGTTCCAACAGGGCTCGCTGTACTGCTCTAGGAAATGTCATCACAGAATACACATTCCTACAGTTTCATCAGCACTAGTGATACATAAGGAGTTCTTTCTTGTCTAACTGTTGGTAATAACCCATGATCTAAGACACTATAAAGCGTCACGCTAGTTTCTAAACAATTGTACGGTTTATACTTACAATGGCGGGTGGTACATTACAGTGCTGTACATTGTTTGAATTTGACAGTTAATACAATCCTATTTCTTAGTATATGTTAGTCAAATGGTTCCAATGGCTCTGAGCACTATAGGACTTAACTGCTAAGGTCATCAGTCCCATAGAACTTATAACTACTTAAACCTAACTAATCTAAGGACGTTACACTCATCCATGCCCGAGGCAGGATTCGAACGTGCGACCGTAGCGGTCGCCCGATTCCGGACTGAAGCGCCTAAAACCGCTCGGCCACCGCGGACGGCATATGTTAGTCGCGAGATCTCGACGATGAACTGGTAATGCAGGACTGGCGCCAAGGTAAAGTTCTATTTTCGATGCGTATGGTAAAATTTATACCTAGTTCCTATCTTCATTCGACTAGGAACTGTATTCGTGTGAATTCGGACGAATCTTTCTTAAACTCCCTGTCTCGGTATGACAGGAAGAGGTCGCAAATTTGCTAAGGGACTGGTCTCGTATTGCGGGACCGGTGGTTCACGTACTCCACTCACCCACCCAGATTTAGGTTTTCGGTGACAGCTCCAAATAGCAGAAAGCAAATTCCGGGATATCTGTTGTGTAATGACGTAGCCATTACACTCTATCTGATGATAAGGATCGAGACACTTGCATGTAATCCGGAATTGACTCGATATGTCACGAGAGGTGGACCCGGCAGTAAAAGAGGAGGGAGGGAGGGAGTATTTATCGGTCGGCAGAGAAGCAGCAACAATAGAAATGCTAGGTCAGGATAGCTCATTAACTTCGGACGTGGTTAGTCATTGGATGTCATCTGAGTAACAAATCCATTAGAGATATTTGAGCCCTTCTGAAGCAACCCAAGGGGACTGATTGTGATTTAACTGATCGTGAAGGAAAAACCACAACTAAACCAAGACCAGGTAACCCTCTTGTGCCGACGGACAGTGATCGTCGATCATTGCGGAGGGTAGTTGTAAAAATAAATTGCATGAAATCAATGGAAGAAACTACTCGTGAGATACCAAGTGCTACTGGCAGTCCAGCTAGGCTAATGGTTGTGCGTAGAAAATTAAAGACAATGAGGTCAAATGGTCGAGCAGGCTCTCTTAAGTCACACATTTCTGCACTCAATGCTGCGGCGGCGTGAAGAGTGACGACAGTGAACAGTTGATGACTGGAAACAAATGTTAAGGACTCGTGAACCACGGTATACTCTACGGTACTTCGATGGAAGGGTTTGGGTTTGTCAAATGTCTGGATAGGATAACCGGCAGTACAGCCGTGGACTGTTCCATCCACAATTACAGCGAGAGAAACTGAAGAACCTCTTTACAACATCTGATCCCAAGAACAGAGTTCTGTAACAAACAGAAGCCAACAACGAAAGATATTTATTCCTAAATTTAACACTGTTATTCTCTTCTAAAAATGTCCGCAGCTCGTGGTCTAGTGGCTAGCGTTGCTGCGTCTGGATCACGGGATGCCGGGTTCGGTTCTCGGCCGGGTTGGGGATTTTCTCTGCCCGGGGACTGGGCGCTTGTGTTATCCTCATTATTTCATCATCATCATCATCATCATCATCATCATCATTCGTGATTGGTCTGTGTACAAAACAGGATTGTGAAAAAATTGGGACTTTGTCCGGGAGCTGATTACGCGACAAGTCACACAAATCTGAGGGCTGTAAATTCAACTAAATACTTACAGATTATAATTACAAATACCCTAAATTGGAAAGATCACATGGATAATATTGTGGGTAGAGCAAACCAAAGACTGCGATTCATTGGCAGAACACTTAGAAGGTGCAAGGGGGCTACCAAAGAGACTGCTTACACCACGCTTGTCCGCCATATTCTGGAGTACTGCTGTGCGGTGTGGGATCCGCATCAGGTGGGACTGACGGATGACATCGAAAAAGTACAAAGAAGGGCAGCTCGTTTTGTATTATCGCGAAATAGGGGAGATAGTGTCACAGACATGATACGCGAATTAGAGTGGCAATCATTAAAACAAAGGCGTTTTTCGTTGCGATGGGACCTTCTCATGAAATTTCAATCACCAGTCTTCTTCTCCGATTGCGAAAACATTCTGTTGACACCCACCTACATAGGGAGAAATGATCATCACGACAAAATAAGAGAAATCAGGGCTCGCACAGAAAAATTTAAGTGCTCGTTTTTTCCGTGTGCCCTTCGAGAGTGGAACGGTAGAGAGACAGCATGAAGATGGTTCATTGAACCTTCTGCCAGGCACTTTATTGTGAATAGCAGAGTAATCACGTAGATGTAGAGGTACGCGCAGTTGAGCGCACCACCAACCATCATCGTCATCTTTTAAAAATGTAAAAGAAATGAGAAATGGTTTTTGTCGACAATAGTGCTATCTGTTAAAACATTAGGATTGTATTTCTGTAACTGCATTGTCAGAAATAAAATGTAGCCCCTCTGTAGCCACGGCACTTTTAACTTCCTTATTTGCACGTAAAAACAGTCAGTTTTCTGGTATGTCACTTAAGAACGTGCTTAATAAATTATTTCTGAACCACGGGGCTTGCCGTCGGGGGTTGGGGGGCGGGGGGGGGGGGGGGAGGGGGAGGGGGAGATTTCGGAACCAGATCTTAAAATGTAAGACGTTTCCAGGGGCAGATGTGGACCCTGACCACAATTTATTGGGCATGAACAGTACATTAAACTGAAGAAATTGCAGCAGGATTCTGGAACATTTATTGAGTTCGAACATAATGAATTACCTCGAACAAAACGGTCTATTGACATACAGTCAACTTAGGTTTAGAAAACATCGTTCTTGTGAAACACAACTAGGTCTTTATTCGCATGAAATGTTGAGAGCTATTAACGAGGGATTTCAGATCGACTCCTTATTTCTGGATTTCCAGAGGGCTTTTGACGCTTTACCACACAAACGGCTTGTAGTGAAATTGCGTGTTTATGGAATATCGTCTCATTTATGTGAGTGGATTTGTGACTTCCTGTTAGAGAGGTCTAAGTTCGTAGTAATTCACGGGAACTCATCGAGTAAAAACGATTTGAGAGACAATCTCAGCATTCGTCTTAGGTTGGTTGCAGATAACGCTGTCGTTTATCGGCTAATAAAGTCATCAGAAGCTCAAAACAAATTGCAAAACGATTTAGAAAAGTTACCTGGATGGTGAGGAACTTTGAAGTTGGCCCTAAATAACAAAAAGCGAGATGTCATCCACATGAGTGCTAAAAGGCACCCATTAAACTTCGGTTACATGATAAATGAGTCAGATCTAAAGGCCGTAAGGTCAACTAGATATCTAGGAATAATAATTACGAACAACTTAAAGTGGAAAGGATACATAGAAAATGTTGTGTGGAAGGCTAACCAGAGACTGCGTTTTATTGGCAGGACACTTAGAAAATGTGACAGATCTACTAACGAGACTGCCTACATTACTCTTGTCCGTCCTCTTTAAGAATACTGCTGCGCTGAGTGGGATACCTAGCAGATAGGACTGACGGAGTAAATCGAAAAAGTTCAAAGAAAGGCAGCACGTTTTGTATTATCGCGAAATATCGGAGAGAGTGTCACTGAGATGATGCAGGATTACGGCTGGACATCATTAAAAGAAAGGCATTCACGAAATTCACGAAATTCGAATCACCAACTTTTTCGTACGAATGCGAAAATATTTTGTTGACACCGAACAACATAGGGAGAAACGATATACACGATAAAATAAGGGAAATCAGAGCTCGTACGGAAGGATATAGGTGTTCGTTCTTTAGGCGCGTTGTACAAGATTGAAATAATAGAGAATTGTGAAGGTGATTCGATGAACCCTCTGCCAGGCACTTAAATGTGATTTGCAGATTATCCGTGTAGATGTAGGTGTAAATGCAGAAAGTAGAAAATTAAGCAGATGGGACCTGGATAAGTGGAAAGAAAGGGTTTGATGAGAGTGTCAGAGGAAGTTTTAGGCAACTATTGATGAGAAAAGGGAAAAGGAATATAGCAGAAGATGAATGGGTAGCTCCAGGAAATGAAATAGTTAAGGTAGCAGAGGATCAAATAGCCCTTGGATTACGTAAGAGACACCTAGCGAAGTGCGCGGTGGTTAGCACACTGGCCGGTGGACGACAGTTCAATCCCGCGCCCGGCCATCCTTATTTAGATTTTCCGTGATTTGCCTAAATTGCTTCGGGCAAATACTGGGATGGTTGCTCTGAAATTGCACGACCGATTTTTTTCGCCATCCTTCCCTAACCCGAGCTTGTGTTCCGTCTCTAATGATCTCGTTGTCGACAGAACGTTAAACAATAATCTCTATCCTCCTGCTCCTCCAACATAGAAGATGTTGAATTTAATCGATGAAAGGTGAAAATATAAAATGCTGCAAATGAATAAGGCGAAAGCGAATACAAACGTTTAAAAAATGAGACTGACAGGAAGTGCAAACTAGCTAAGCAGGAATGGCTAGGGAAGAAGAAAGATAGATACCGCCTACAGGAAAATTAAAGAGGCCTGTGGAGAAAAGAGAAGCAGCTGTATGAAATTCAAGAACTCAGGTGGAAAACCAGTCCCAAGCAAAAAGGGGAAGGTAAAAGACGGAAGGAGTATATAGAGGCTCTATACAAGGGAGATGAACCTGTATGCAATATTGTAGAAGTGGAAAAGGACGTATATGGAGATGAGGCGGGGAATGTGGTATTGCGAGATGAATTTGACAGATCACTGAAAGGGTAAGTCAAAACAAGGGCCGGCCGCGGTGGTCTCGCGGTTCTAGGCGCGCAGTCCGGAACCGTGCGACTGCTAAGGTCGCAGGTTCGAATCCTGCCTCGGGCATGGATGTGTGTGATGTCCTTAGGTTAGTTAGGTTTAAGTAGTTCTAAGTTCTAGTGGACTGATAACCACAGCAGTTGAGTCCCATAGTGCTCAGAGCCATTTGAACCAAAACAAGACTCCAGGGGTGCAAGGCATTCCGTCAGAGCTAATGATAACCATGGGAAAGCCAGCCATGGCAGACCTCTTCCACCTGGTGTACAAAATGTATGAGACAGGCGAAATACACTTAGACTTCGAGCAGAATGTAATAATTCCAATGCCAAAGAAAGCAGTTGTTGACAGGTGTGAAAATTACCGAACTACCAGTTTAATAACTCATGGTTACAAAATGCTAACGCGAATTCTTCGCAGAAGAGTGGGAAAATTTGTAGATTAGTTCTGACTGTGCAGAAGTGTAGGAGGCAGTACTGACCCTATGACTTATCTTAGAAAATAGGTTAAGGAAAGGCAAGCTTACGTTTCTAACATTTGTAGACTTAGAGAGAGCTTTCGACATTGTTGAGTGGAACACTCTCCTTCAGATTCTGAAGAAGACAGGGGTAAAGTATAGGCAGCAAAAGGCTATTTACAATTTGTACGGAAACCAGATGGCAGTTATAAGAGTCGAGGGGCATGAAAGGGAAGCTGTAGTTGAGAAGGGACTGGGACAGGGTAGAAGCCTATCCCTGATCTTATTCAAATGTTCAAATGTGTGTGAATTCCAAAGGGACCAAACTGCTGAGGTCATCTGTCCCTAGACTTACACACTACTTAAGCCAACTTTCGCTACGAACGACACACACACCCGTGCCCAAGGGAGGAATCTGACCACCGGCAGGAGTGTCCGCGCAATCCGTAACATGGCGCCTCTAACCGCGCGGCCACTTCGAGCGGCAATGTTATTCAATCTATATATTGACCAAGCAGTAAAGGAAATAAAAGAAAAATTTGGGGTACGAATTAAAATCTATGGAGAAGAAATAAAAACTTTGAGGTTTGCCAATGACATTGTAATTCTGTCAGAGACGGCAAAGACCTGGAAGAGCAGCTGAACGGAATGGACAGTGTCTTGAAAGGAGGATACAAGATGAACATCAACAAAAGCAAAACGAGGATAATGGAATGTAGTCGAATTAAATCAGGTGATGCTGAGGGTATTAGATTACGAAATGAGACAATTAAAATAGTAAATGAGTTTTGCTATTTCGGGAACAAAATAAATGTTTCATGGTCGAAGTAGAGAAGATATAAAATGTAAACTGGCTACGGCAAGGTAAGTCTTTCTGAAGAAGATAAATTTGTTAACATCGGATATAGACTTAAGAAAATCTTTTCTGAAGATATTTGTCTGGAATGTAGCCATGTATGGTAAATGGAGACATGGAGGGTAAATAGTTTAGACAAGAGGAGAATAGCATCTTTTGAAATGTGGTGCTACAGAAGAATACCGAAGATTAGATAGGTAGATTGTGTAAACAATGAGGAACTGCTGAATAAAATTGGGGAGGCAAGAAATTTGTGGCGCAACTTTACTAGAAGAAGGGGTCGAATGGTAGAACATATTCTGAGACGTCAAGGCATCACCAATTTACTAATCGAAGGAAGTGTGTGTGTGTGTGGGGGGGGGGGGGGGGGAGGGGTTGGGGGTAGGAAAATCGTAGAGGGAGACCAAGAGATGAGCACAGTAAGCAGATTCAGAAGGATGTAATTATTTAGAGATGAAGAGGCCTCCACAGGATTGAGTAACGTGAGACCTGCATCAAGCCAGTCTTCGGAACCAAGGCCTAAACAAGAAGAACAATTTGGAGCATTATTTTTTGTAGTGATGAGGTGGCCAACATAAATCTGTGCCATCATAATACCTTCTCAATTGTTTTGGATACAAGTAAGTCATTTAAGAAAGACATGTATTGTTCTTTGATCCCGTCAACAAATCTGAGATCTGCATTTGAATGTTTCCATTTCCACTGTTCGAACCGCAAATATAATAAAAACCTTGACATAAATCTGATCGCATTACATAATTACCAGCTTTTCTAAAAGACTAGAGCGCTCATTTGGAATACAAGTTAAAACTTCGCTATTTTTGTATGAACCAACGCCAGGATAAAATCAATGTTCGAACCTTTGTTTTAAATGACTGTGTACAGACATAATATTACAGCTACTGATATAACTAGTTTACACCTTTTATTACTGCACTCGTGTTCCCAGTGTACCGCATATACAATACATATATTTTGTAATTATCATTAAACTAGTAGTGAAGAACAATTATTTCCCCCTGGACGCACTCGATACCAATGCTCTGACATTTCTCAATATACAATAACATTATCGAATATGTAGTGTCAATAGCCATACGAGATGTATCTTTCTATGACGTAAACAAGAGAGCGTTGCCAAGTACACCATTAGTCTTCGTGGGTCAAGGAAATACAGCAGCTACCGTCTGCTTACACCTGACCCATATCAGCCACTGTGCCGGGAAACGTGGGTGAGGAATGAGTTTTATATTCTTACGGGTGGAGAGCTATGAGAGGCCAGTAACCTCCCCTTCCCCCTTCCATCACGTGTCTTCCAAAATTTTCCAGATCTCATCGATTGGGAGAGACTGAAGGAAAGTTAGGGTTTAACATCCCTTCAACAGAATCGAATCATCAGTTCTATTGGAGAGAAATAGCGTATGGAAGGAAATGCACGCTCTGTGTGCCACCGTGAGTTCCTTCATTACTGATAGATCGAGGTTTGAACACCAATTCTCACGAATACGAACCGTAAATCGTTACTGACTGTAAATGTGTTGTCGGACTGGGATTTGAACCCGGAACCTTGGAAGGCAGCAGCTGCAGAGTTAAAGATCCATTATCACAACCATACCTAGACTGTGGCTCAGTCATTTCTCCGCGATACACTTTCTTCTTAAACTATCGGCCCAGAACGGCACGCATGAAATCTTCTGAGAAGTTTGTATAGTAGCAGGGAGGTACTGATAGAATTCAAGTTGTAACAGCAGGTTGTGAACCGTGACTGGACAGGATCACGCTAAGAAGCATTGGTCGTGGAAAAAAAAATCAAAGCTGAAGTCCAGGGTCGGTTGTTGTTGTTGTTGTTGTTGTTGCTGCTGCTGCTGTCGTCTTCAGTGCGATGACTGGTTTAATGCAGTTCTTCACGTTTGTCTAACCTGCACAAGCCTCTTCATCTCTACATAACTACTGCAACATGCATCAACCTGAATCTGTTTACTGTATTCAAACTGTGATATCCCTCTACAATTTTTACTCCTCAGCACTCACTCCATATTTATTACAGTCGCCAAACTCACAGATCCTTGATACCTCAGAATGTGTCCTATCAACCGACCATTGTTTTTTTCCCATAAGTTTATCTTGTCCCCAATACGATTCACTGCCTCCTCATGTACCATTCTATCTACACAGCTAATCTTCGGAATTCTTCTGTAACACCAAATTTCAAAAGTTTCTATTGTCTTCTTGTTTGAACTAATTATCGTCTGTGTTTCAATTCCACACAAGGCTACACTACAAACAAACGCCGGCCGGTGTGGCCGAGCGGTTGTAGGCGCTTCAGTCTGGAACTGCGCGACCGCTACGGCCGCAGGTTCGAATCCTGCCTCGGGCATGGATGTGTGTGATGTCCTTAGGCTTAAGTAGTTCTAAGTCATCGGGGACTGATGACCTCAGATGTTAAGTCCCATAGTGCTCAGAGCTATTTGAACCATTTGAACCATCCAAACAAACACAATCAGTAGAGACTTCCTTTTCAGCAAAGTTTTTCTTGCTACTGCCGTTTTGCTTTGCATGTCTCTGCTTCGACTATCGTAATCTATTTTTCTGCCCAAATAGCAAAACTCATCTACCACTTGCCCAAATAGCAAAACTCATCTACCACTTTCAGTGTATCATCTCATAATGTAATTCCCTCAGCATCCCTGATTTAATTCGGCTGTATTTCATTACTTGCGTTTTGCTTCTCGTGATGTTTATCTTTCAATCTCTTTTAAAGACACTATACATCCCGATGAACTGCCCTTCCAATCCTTTCCCGTCTCTGACAGAACTACAATGTCATCGACAAACCTCAAATTTTTCTTTGTTTTCCTCCTCGTACTTAAATTTCTTTTCGAAATTGTTCCTTCGTTTCCATCGGACCTTGCTCAGTGTGTAGACTGAAAAGGATCGCGGAGCCTAACCCAATCTCACTGCCCCTTAACCACTCCTTCCCTGGAATGTCTGTCGAATTTTATAACTGCAGTCTGGTCTGTGTACGAAGGTTGCCCAGAAAGTAATGCACCACTTTTTTTTTCTCAGCTGAAAACAATGTTACGAATGCGAAACATTAAATATGTATTATTTGAAGCCTCCTGATTGAGCACGCCAAGTTTCCGTCACTTGCGACAGATAGTGTGGTTGCAGGACAGTTTCAAAATGGCGTCTATAGGTAATGTACGTTACAAGCAACGTGTCGTCATTGAATTTCTCACTGCAGAGAAAGGAACCGTCGGGAGTATTCACAAACGCTTGATCATAGTCTATGGATCATTTACCGTCGAGAGAAGTACAATTAATCACGGGCCACGGAGGTTCGGCGAAGCTCCACGATTTGCAGCGGTCGGGGAGACCATCCACGGCTGTCACACCTGACATCTGACATAGCCCCCTCGGAATTCCACTTGTTTGGGCCATTAAAGGATGCCATTCGTAGAAGACATTTTGAGGACAATGAAGAGTTGAATCACACAGTGAAGCACTGGCTCCGCCACCAGGGCAAGGATTGGTACCGACAGGGCAGACACGCCCTTCTTCGCGCTGGAGGAAGGCCATAGAACGGGATGGAAATTACGTGGAAAAATAGGGTGTGTAGATCAAACACCATTCTTTCGTGTGTGTTATTCTCATTATGTTCAATAAAGAATTGTTGAAGAAAAAAAATGTGGTGTCTTACTTTCTGGGCAACCATAGTACAAATTGTAATTAACCTTCCGCTCACTGTATTTCATCCATTCTATCTTCAAAATTTCAAAATATAGTGCAGTCAATGTTCTCGAAAGCTTTCTCAAAATATTGAGGTCTTATAAAAGTAGGTCTGCCGTTCTTCAGAATACCCTCTAGGATAAGTAGTAGGGTCTGTATTGCACAGTCAGATACACCGTTTTAATCAGATCACAAATTGCACTGTAATTCATTGTTTGTACCTGTGCTCTACTAGCAAGTAATACTAATTTACGTATGAGTAAAACTGCTTTTATTCTGTGCGCAACTATGAGTAAAACTGCTTTTATTCTGTGCGCAACTATTTTCGATCCGTGATCGTACGTAGTATGGTATAAAAAGACAGACTGAACTCATAAAAAGCTGCAAGCAACGGTAAAAGCCGCAGCGAAAAAGGCATAGACACGTGTGAACAGTAATAAGCACTTCAGGTTATACTCGACTTTTACTGTCGATCTAACTCTGTCGCTTTATGGCCTCTGAATTGCGGCTGTCGATTCGAGATGGCTTTGGGAGCGACCTGGT
The DNA here is from genome assembly GCF_023897955.1 of Schistocerca gregaria. Taxonomy (NCBI): domain Eukaryota; kingdom Metazoa; phylum Arthropoda; class Insecta; order Orthoptera; family Acrididae; genus Schistocerca; species Schistocerca gregaria. Next base: position 123,274,492 of record NC_064923.1, read on the forward strand.
CACGGAAGGAGGTCATTGTGCTGTCGCCCTTGGCATACAGAAATTCGCTGTCCTGTGAATCTCAGACCTAAGATTTGTGTCAGTTTAGTGGCTCCGACGGATTATTTGTAAGTCGAGGTATGTCTCACACTAGCGACCCAACATTCTAGTAACGCAACCGAGTTTTTCTTCTTTTATGCTATATATGCCAAGGCGCGTGCCCCGGTACTACAGAGGGATACTAAGATCATGCATCTAACATTAATGCTAACGTTGCTCCACTGCGGAACCATTTCTCAGGTGCCTGTGGCTCATCAATCAATATGTTAAAGTTATGAAATTGTACTTAAAAGTACTGCTGGGACCACACTAAAATTTTGTAAAAATTACGACACCAAGAAAGATACATCGGATGACTTTTCGGCGTATACGGAAAACCAAGTGGCATATCTACATCTACATGGTTACTCTGCAGTTCACGCCCAAGTGCGTGTCAGAGAGTTCATCGAACCATTTTCATACTACTTCTCTCGATTCCACTCTAGAATGGCGCGTCGGAAAAAGGAACACCTAAATCATTCCGTTCGAGCTCTGATTTCTCTTATTTTATTATGATGATCATTTCTCCCTCCGCAGGTGGGTGTCAACAAAATATTTTCGCATTCGGAAGAGAAAGTAGGCGATTGAAATTTCGTAAATATTTCTCGCCGCAAGAAAAACCGCCTTTGTTTCAGTGACTGCCACCCCAACTCGTGTATCACATCAGTGATACTCTCACCCTTATTGAGCGATAACAGGAAACATGCTGCCCTTCCTTTGGCTTTTTCGATGTCCTCCGTCAATCCTACCTGGTAAGGATCCCATACCACGCAGCAATATTCCGGCAGAGGACGGACAAGCGTAATGTAGGCTGTTTCTTTAGTGGGTTTGTCGCATCTTCTAAGTGTTCTGGCAACAAAGCGCAGTCTTTCTTTCGCCTTCCCCACAATAATATTTATGTGGTCTTTCCAATTTAGCCGAACGGTGTGGCCGAGCGGTTCTAGGCACGTCAGTCTGGAACTGCGCGAACCGCTATGGAGGCAGGTTTGAATCCTGCCTCGGGCATGGATGTGTGTGATGTCCTTAGGTCAGTTAAGTGTAACTAGTTCTGAGTTCTAGGGCACTGATGACCTCAGATGTTAAGTCCCATAGTGCTTAGAGCCATTTGCACCATTTTTTTCCAATTTAAGTTGCTCGTAATTGTAATTCCTAGGTATTTAGTCGAGTTGACAGCCCTTAGGTTTGGGGGGTTTATGGTATACCCAAAATTTATCGGATTTCTTTTAGTACCCATGTGGATGACGCACTTTTCTTTGTTTAGTGCCATACGATTACTGCTGAACGGAATTGAAAATTATCAACCATCTCACATCTCACTGAGTTTGTTGACAGAAGTGTGTGCCCGGATCTCATTTCGCCACATTTTGTGCAAGTGCATGTGAGGGGAAGTAGTGAGCGGAAATTTATGAAAAACTGAGTGAAAGCAATGCACTAAACAGTAGCTGATTGAGACACCAACCAGGGACACGAAACAGGACGGAAAAATGTAAGTACAGAAACGTACATAACCTCTACCCTTGAAACAGCTCTCAACAAATACACAATAATTTTCTTCGTGGCTAGTTTTCAGATGAAATGCTGTCAAAAAACGACGAAAACGAGCGCTAAAATCGATGTACAATAATGCAGTTCAATTAGCGATGTAATTTAAGGCGAGTGTCCAAACACAACGAAGCAAATTGCAAATATTGTGTTTCTTAAGCCTACAGCAGTTAAATTATTACAAATGTAATAGTGTACATTACAGAAATAAAAATTTAATCCACAGAAGATGACACATTTGAGTCGGAACATGTCTGGGGAAATATAAAAATAAGCTAATTGTGTTTGCATAAGGCTGATTTCCAAAACAACCCAGTATTATGAACGACATTTCACGCAAATTAATATTTTCATAGCTGTACTTCCGTACCGTTCACAAATGGCAAGTTAAAATAATATCAAAGTACTTTATATGTAAAATACTAATATCGTAAATATTCCATGGAGCTGCTTCGTCTGAACGTAGCACGTCTCTCGCAAAATGCACGAAAAGGAGTGGCTTTCAAAGCGTCGTACTTCTTCAGAGCCCGGCCGGCAGCACACTTAGTGTATGAGGTCAAACGAATGCAACATACATTTTTTGGACGAGGGGCGTTCAATATATAATACGATACATTTTTTTTCTGAGAGCGGCTTGGTGTTATTCAGAATTCCAATACAACATATTACTCCCCACTCTTTTGGCTACAAATCCCTATAATTCAACATAATTTCCGTTCTAAGCGACGGCCGTCGGCCACCATATTGGGAGGACCTGGATGCCTACATGGTACCACTCTACTAGTCGATGTCGAAGCCAACGTCTTGCTGCATCAATAACTTCGCCATCGACCACGTACTGCTTCCCGTGGAGTGCACCCTCCATCTGGCCAAGCAGAAGAATGTCGGAAGGTACCAGATCCGGTCTGTGGGGTGGAAGACGAAGAACAGTTCAATGAAGTTACGTGAACTTCTGTCGCGTGCGCAGACTTGAATGAGGCCGTGCTTTGTCATGGAGAAGAAGAATTTCGTTTGCATTTATGTTGGGCCGTTTCAACATTGAAGGAGTCACAGCTGTACTCGGCTGGCCGGCATGCAAGAGATCGGACAGGTTTGAGCGAACATAGTGAGCTCGGCTTCGTAAAATACTTGTTTCCTACAAAGGAGGTTTTCTGTCTCTTTGAAATGAATTGTAATACCGTCGTGCGACTATTTCATTTTCGTGTTCAGATGGTTCAAATGTCTCTAAGCACTATGGGACTTAACATCTGAGGTCATCAGTCCCTAGAACTTAGAACTACTTAAACCTAACTAACCTAAGGACATCACATACATCCACGCCCGAGGCAGGATTCGAGCCTGCGACCGTAGCAGCAGCGCGGCTCCGGACAAGCGCCTAGAACCGCTCGGCCACAGCGGCCGGCCTAGTGACTTCAGTGTAATTATTGTCTCTGAGTAAAAGTGTCATTTCTGTTCGTCTCATTGGGTATTTCTTTGAGGTACCTTCTCTGCTACACCGTAGCAGTCCTTTCTAGTTGTTGATCGAAATTTTAACGAGCTATATTACTCAGCAATGACAGTTAATGAGAAAGTTCCTTTCGCCCTGAAGTATTGCATACAAGCGGTTCGGTGTACGAACGGAAACACCTTTGCATATTCATTGCCGTGATGGCGGCACGTTAAAGGTTCCAAGTTCCGCTAAGGACCATCGTCAACATGAAAAGATGTACATTTCCCCTGAAGTCACAGGAGATAGGGTATTCCTCAAAGCTATCTCTCTGCCATGTGAACCACGTCCAGTCCCATTAAAACAGCTTGACAGTGAACACTTCACGCGCTGGAGCTGGTTTCCTTCAATTATAGCGCTTAGTGTCGCGCCGGAACCGTTCGCCATTGTCAAACTGCCGCAACAATTAGTTAGTTCGCTTCCAGTTCCTTGTCAAGCTTTATTTCTTAATGTGTTTGAAACCCGAACCCTGGTCTGGTCGTTTTATTTCGTATATTGTATCACGTATGGTAACCACACCAAAAATAACACACACACACACACACACACACACACACACACACACACACACAACTATGCTAACGAAATACACACATTTTATACACAGTACAAACCAAACGCTACTGCATCCTTATGCGATTCAGCGTCACGTTTACAGGTACTTATAACACTCACAGAGCTTAGATTATATTACATGAGCTCCGCACGACACTACGTGAAGTTGAATTTTTGAAGGCTGCAGTTAACAGTTGCAACTAGATCAGCAGAGTACAAAAACACAACTTTTTCACAGCGTAAGAGCAAAGCGCTGTGGTTGGCATGTAAACCTGACGTGTGGAAGGTCGTACCTTCTGATCTCGTCAAATGCTATGCCTTTTTTTTATTTTTCTAAATATAATTTAAAGATTTTAATCATTATTTTTTTCATTTAATTCGTTCAAATGTACTTTTTGTATACGAGAAAAAGTACCACCACAGTTGCATCTGGATAATGTCTTTCGTATCTCACACAACAAGTTTCGGCACCACATTACTGCCATCCTCGGCCACTGTTTACCAAAGAACAATTAAGAAATGCCAATATTTGAAAACTAAACGACTATAAACACATAAAATTATGGTAGTCTAATGTGTTATTTGAAATAGCCTTAAGGTAATATTCTACGAAGTACCAAAGCACAAAGCACAGACGCCAGTACCTCTTTTTCCATTTTTTCTCCCTTGCTATAGTCTGGAAATGTATAAGTTTATGAAACGTAAACAGACTAAACCAGAATCACAGTCAGAAAACATATTTCTGTCGTAATATGTAAAAGCAATGGATATCCTTTCAAACCAAATCATTATAACAACACGGTATAAATTTAACAATGGGTCCGAAATTCCAGGCATGATCAAACTAAAAATGTTCATTAATGTTGCCAAAGTTGTATACGTGATGTAAGAACCTAACGCTAAAAGTAAAACCAACTTGGTACAGGCTAACTACAGACCCATTGAACACTACATGAACCACATAATTTTGTGACAACCTGTCTCCAAGAACTGAAAAGGCCCTCCTCTCAAGACTCTTGATAACTATGTGCCCTTAAATAAGCAAATACACCAAGCCACAAATATTGTGTTCATAATTATACCTTTGTGTGATAAACACAGACACCTAAACACCAGAAACAAAACTAAAATACCCTTTTGAAACGGAATCTTCCTCCATAATAAACCCTCCTAGCAATAAGACCTAGGAACCAAAAATGCATTTAAATACCTGCAATCAAACTGCTACAACTTCATTGTCTCAGGGTTGGGCACGGTAGCCTAAGATAATCTGGTACGCTCTGATCTCCAATCAGAGGCAGTATGATGGCACCGTCAGATAAGATGTAACACCAATAAAATGTAGTAAAACCGCTTCTAAAACACTCATTACTTATATCAAAAACTGTAAATCACAATATCTGAAACGCCTCCTGCTTTGACATACCGACGAAAGATAACCAATTTATGCCGTGGTGGTAAGACAAGAACCAGCAAAGTGCCACATGACAGGTCAATAAAATACTCATAAACGTCGATCAACGTGCGTCGAATAAATAAGAACCGAATACTGGCCAGAACTAATTAGGGCTCTCAGTAAAACAACATAAATCCAGAATATATGACAGAACAGTCAATCTTCTCCATCAGCCGGTACTTTTTCATTTATAATACTTTGACGGGTCATTTTCATCATCTTATAATTTGCTCTTATTTCTCTTCCTATCATTCTTTTTCCGTTTGGAACCCGCCTGTATCGCCTACAATATGAAAGCAAGCGCCAATCAAGACAGCTCATCGGTTGGTAATGCGTAGGGTCTTCAGTCATGGACTATGCGGCTGGTCCTCCCTCGCGCATGGGTGTGAGTGTTTCTCCTTAGGATAATTTAGGTTAAGCAGTGTGTAAGCTTAGGGACTGATGACCTTTTCAGTTAAGTCCCATAAGATTTCACACACATTTGAACAATGCGTAGGGTGAACAGATGCAATTGTTTAAAACGGAGAACAAACAGCTTCAGATAGGAGGACAAAGGAAGAAAAAAGAGGACACATCAAACGGGTCAACTGCAGATGAGGATACCGCACGTCAGCTTTGGACAAGTCACGTGACTACCAGGAATTACCGGTAAAACTAGCAGTTTATTGTTACTGGTGGTCAGGTGGTGGTTTCCAGAGCAATATTTTTATTTTACTTTAAATTAAAAACATTGATTGTGGTGAAAGTGAGGTGTCAATTGTTTTGTTCTGTTAACAACACGGAATTGCTTACAAAGCGAAAAACGTAAGACCATTCACCTCCCTTCATTAGACGCACCGCTACCAACAGCTTCAGTTCAAGCAGCAGCTGACGATATGTTAACTGCACTTTAACCTTCCGAATACAAATAAACTGGATGACTATGAAACAATGAAATAAAACCCTGGCAGTTAACCTGTAAGGAATAATTACCTTTATTGGCCACTGATACGTACGTTTCAGCTCCACATGTCTTACATTCCACTTCAAATTCACTTCTCCCTTTCTTGAAATCCGGATATTTACAGGAAAGGACATTATGAAATGAACACTTTTGTTTAGGCAGAGCCAAATATTTTACGTAACTCACTCGGTTAAAAATTACACTCACAAGTCACACGTGCACTGCAGGAAGCCAAGCCAAGCCAATACATAGCGAACATAAGAAAAGAAAATTTTAAATAATCGATATTTGCATTCGATCAACGATAACATCGACGATCCTGGTGCCACCTACTAACACCGCCTTCGTGCGACTTTATCACGAAGGCTGTGCCAATAGTTAAAGTATTTAAGAAAAGAGCAATAGAACGGGACTAATTGTAAATTTAACTGTATTATGCTCAATTTCGCGAAAAGCCGGACACTGTAAAAATAATCCTCCCGGACCCCAGACAAAGAGCTAAAAAGGAGGACATGTCCGGATTAATCCGGACGTCTGGTCACCCTAGTAATGCGGCACTCCGTGTAGCCATTGTGAAGATAGTTTCTGGTAACCAACGACAGCGAGAAATTACAGTTTGCTTTTATCGCTGAAAATGAAATTTTTCTATCTTGAGTTTGCCCATACAGGCCGTGAACAGAGCGAACGTGATTTTAGTTCTGCCGCAGATTGTTGATCATTGTTTTCTCAGGTGAACTTCACATCACGACGTTGCGGTTAGGTTAGGACAGGAATTTAAATTCAATGCTAAAAAATGTGTCGGCTGCCGCAGTTCAGTTATTTGTTGCTTACAATTAGCTGTCCACAGAGCTTCTACCATTTCCGTCATATCTCATACGGCCGCCTCCAAACTTGCTCCGCGTTACACATTAGCAGCATTTGCCAAGCGAACCGCCGTATTTGTGTGTCGCCTATAACCGAGCGGTAGCAGGCAGCGGATGTGGCACGTATAGCGTCCCCAGTGAAATAATAAAAAAAGACGTAAAAAACAGTATTTATAAAGAAGAGACATTTAAAAATTGAATAATATACATTTTTCTCATGTGCCCGTAAAATAATAATTGCTCTCGTAAGTTTCTAGGGCAAAGAAATATAACAAAACGATCTAAAGAGACGACAAGATACGCTCTTTTGTTAATTTTATAGTCGTCTTCCCTTCTTCTCTTGTCTTGGTTGTGTGTAGACGGACATCTTGCGAGTGCTGGCAAATGTAAACATATTTGTAATAATTAAGCAGATAATATATTGATTTAACATTATTGTGCACTTTTAATTTGTGATATAGCGGGTCTATACAAGGGCGATGTACTTGAGGACAATATTATGGAAATGGAAGAGGATGTGGATGAAGATGAAATGGGAGATACGATACTGCGTGAAGAGTTTGACAGAGCACTGAAAGACCTGAGTCGAAACAAGCCCCGAGAGTATACAACATTCCATTAGAACTACTGACGGCCTTGGGAGAGCCAGTCCTGACAAAACTCTACCATCTGGTGAGCAAGATGTATGAGACAGGCGAAATACCCTCAACTTCAAGAAGAATATAATAATTCAAATCCCACAGAAAGCAGGTGTTGACAGATGCGAAAATTACCGAACTATCAGTTTAGTAAGTCACAGCCGTAAAATACTAAGGCACAGCCGTAAAATACTAAGGCGAATTCTTTACAGACGAATGGAAAAACTGGTAGAAGGCGACCTCGGGGAAGATCAGTTTGGATTCCGTAGAAATGTTGGAACACGTGAGGCAATACTGACCTTAAGACTTATCTTGGAAGAAAGACTAAGGAAAGGCAAACCTACGTTTCTAGCATTTGTAGACTTAGAGAAAGCGTTTGACAGTGTTGACTGGAATACTCTTTTTAAAATTCTATAGGTGGCAGGGGTAAAATACAGGGAGCGAAAGGCTATTTACGATTTGCACAGAAACCAGTTGGCAGTTATAAGAGTTGAGGGGAATGAAAGGGAAGAAGTGGTTGGGCAGGTAGTGAGACAGGGTTGTAGCCTCTCCCCGATGTTATTCAATCTGTATATTGAGCAAGCAGTAAAGGAAACAAAAGAAAAGTTCGGAGTAGGCATTAAAATCCATGGAGAAAAAATAAAAACTTTGAGGTTCGCCGATGACATCGTAATTCTGTCAGAGACAGCAAAGGACTTGGAAGAGCAGTTGAACGGAATGGACAGTGTCTTAAAAGGAGGATATAAGATGAACATCAACAAAAGCAAAACGAGGATAATGGAATGTAGTCGAATTAAATCGGGTGATGCTGCGGGAATTAGATTAGAAAATGAGACGCTTAAAGTAGTAAATGAAATTTGCTATTTGGGGAGCAAAATAACTGATGATGGTCGAAGTAGAGAGGATATTAAACGTAGAGTGGCAATGGCAAGGAACGCGTTTCTGAAGAAGAGAAATTTGTTAACATCAAGTATAGATTTAAGTGTCAGGAAGTCATTTCTGAAAGTATTTGTATGGAGTGTAGCTATGTATGGAAGTGAAACATGGACGATAAATGGTTTGGACAAGAAGAGAATATAAGGTTTCAAAATGTGGTGCTACAGAAGAATGATGAAGATTAGATGGGTAGATCACATAACTAATGAGGAGGTATTGAACAGAATTGGGGAGAAGAGGAGTTTGTGGCACAACTTGACTAGAAGAAGGGATCGGTTGGTAGGACATGTTCTGAGGCATCAGGCGATCACAAATTTAGCATTGGAGGGCAGTGTGGAGGGAAAAAATGGTAGAGGGAGACCAAGAGATGGATACACTAAACAGATTCATAAGGATGTAGGTTGCAGTAAGTACTGGGAGATGCAGAAGCTTGCACAGGATAGAGTAGCATGGAGAGCTGCATCAAACGAGTCTCAGGACTGAAGACCACAACAACAACAACAACAACAATTTGTAAGAGGTGATCCCGATTTCGTGTCCGCCTTCCTTTAATTAACCTGCATTCGAGGAATTTACAGTGCAACAATCGCAGCGGCCGATGCAGCCAACGTCGCCATTACGTGGCGATATTAACTTATAAAATTTAGCGGAAGCGAAAAACTCGCCCGCTATTAACATAATACACATTTTCGCCACAGCCGCACGACGCTGCGGAAAATACGTAGCTTTAAGATTCTTATTTTCTGTACAACAACCGAGAGTGAGACAGGACTCCGACTACAATGCAATGGTTAACGGAGGTAAGAAAATATACTCTGGCGCGTGTGTGGGCCGCAATTGTAATTAATGACTAAAGATTTTTTGCTTTAAGGTGAACTGACTAGCCGAGGAAATTAATATGAAAAGTTTATTCCATTGTTCAACTTATATGCTCATGTTGTAAGATTCAGCAAGTCTAACATACATTAACGTAACAAATAATTTATGACTAATATTGTTAAAAAGAAGAACTTCACAAAAAACATTTAATTGCAAATCAAAATAAAATGAAATATAATTTTTATTATGGCCCAGCACGTAAGTCGGCAACAATAAACATTACCAATAAATAACTAATTAAATTACGACTGCCGACGGACGCGAGATTAAAACTGTAGCGACAAGTGACAGAAGGCAACCATCGAGTACTTTTAAACGCACTATAGCTAGTGCTGGATCTACAGGGTGTTACAAAAAGGTACGGCCAAACTTTCAGGAAACATTCCTCACACACAAATAAAGAAAAGATGTTATGTGGACATGTGTCCGGAAACGCTTAATTTCCATGTTAGAGCTCATTTTAGTTTCGTCAGTATGTACTGTACTTCCTCGATTCACCGCCAGTTGGCCCAATTGAAGGAAGGTAATGTTGACTTTGGTGCTTGTGTTGCCATGCGACTCATTTCTCTACAGTACTAGCATCAAGCACATCAGTACGTAGCATCAACAGGTTAGTGTTCATCATGAACGTGGTTTTGCAGTCAGTGCAAAGTTTACAAATGCGACGTTGGCAGATGCCCATTTGATGTATGGATTAGCACGGGGCAATAGCAGTGGCGCGGTACGTTTGTATCGAGACAGATTTCCAGAACGAAGGTGTCCCGACAGGAAGACGTTCGAATCACTTGATCGGCGTCTTAGGGAGCACGGAACATTCCAGCCTATGACTCGCGACTGGGGAAGACCTAGAACGACGAGGACACCTGAAATGGACGAGGCAATTCTTCCTGCAGTTGACGATAAGCCTAATGTCAGCGTCAGAGAAGTTGCTGCTGTACAAGGTAACTTTGACCACGTCACTGTATGGACAGTGCTACGGGAGAACCAGTTGTTTCCGTACCATGTACAGCGTGTGCAGGCAGTATCAGCAGCTGATTCGCCTCCACGGGTACACTTCTGCCAATGGTTCATCCAACAATGTGTCAATCCTCATTTCACTGCAAATGTTCTCTTTACGGATGAGGCTTCATTCCAAAGTGATCAAATTGTAAATTTTCACAATCAACATGTGTGGGCTGACGAGAATCCACACGCAATTGTGCAATCACGTCATCAACACAGATTTTCTGTGAACGTTTGGGCAGGCATTGTTGGTGATGTCTTGTTTGGGCCCCATGTTCTTCCACCTACGCTTAATGGAGCACGTTATCATGCAGGTCAGCAACTGGAAGCAGTTAATTCCATAAATTATCTGGGAGTACGCATTAGGAGTGATTTAAAATGGAATCATCATATAAAGTTGATCGTTGGTAAAGCAGATGCCAGGCTGAGATTCATTGGAAGAATCCTAAGGAAATGCAATTCGAAAACAAAGGAAGTAGGTTACAGTACGCTTGTTCGCCCACTGCTTGAATACTGCTCAGTAGTGTGGGATCCATACCAGATAGGGTTGATAGAAAAGAGAGAGAAGATCCAGCGGAGAGCTGAGCTCTTCGTTACAGGATCATTTAGTAATTGCGAAAGCGTTACGGAGATGATAGATAAACTCCAGTGGAAGACTCTGCAGGAGAGACGCTCAGTAGCTCGGTACGGGCTTTTGTTAATGTTTCGACAACATACCTTCACCGAAGAGTCAAGCAGTATATTGCTCCCTCCTACGTATATCTCGCGAAAAGACCATGAGGATAAAATTACACGGATTAAAGCCCACATAGAAGCATACCGACAATCTTTCTTTCCACGAACAATACGAGACTGGAATAGATGGGAGAACCAATAGAGGTACTCAAGGTACCCTCCGCCACGCACCGTTAGGTGGCTTGCGGAGTATGGATGTAGATGTAGATGTAGATTTCATACGGGATACTCTACCTTTGCCGCTAGAACATGTGCCTTTACAAGTACGACACAACATGTGGTTCAAGCACGATGGAGCTCCTGCACATTGCAATCGAAGTGTTCGTACACATCTCAACAACAGATTCGGTGACCGATGGATTGGTAGAGGCGGACCAATTCCATGGACTCCACGCTCTCCTGACCTCAACCCTCTTGACTTTCATTTATGGGGGCATTTGGAAGCTCTCGTCTACGCAACCCCGATACCAAATGTAGAGACTCTTCGTGCTCGTATTGTGGACGACTGTGATACAATACGCCATTCTCCAGGGCTTCATCAGCGTATCAGGAATTCCATGCGACGGAGGGTGGATGCATGTATCCTCGCTAACGGAGGACATTTCGAACATTTCCTGTAACAAAGTGTTTGAAGTCACGCTGGCACGTTCTGTTGCTGTGTGTTTCCATTCCATGATTAATGTGATTTGAAGAGAAGTAACAAAATGAGCTCTAACATGGAAAGTAATAGTTTCCGGACACATGTCCACATTACATATCTTCTTTCATTGTGTGTCAGGAATGTTTCCTGAACGTTTGGCCGTACCTGTTTGTAACACCCTGTATACACGCTCTCGATTCATTTGGAACGCTCCTTCCGGTGCAAACTTTTCACGTAAGTTAGGGCATTTACGGATTAGCACAGCGGCTCTTCTGAGTTAGCGCCTGAGACGACGCAGGAGGGTGGCCGGGAGCAATGAGTGGCGCTCTCTTTAGCCGGGCCGGCCGCCCCCTTCCACGCTGCAGATAACACCCCGCAGGCCGGACGGGACGTTAACCGGCGCCAGGAAGCCGCGCCTTGGGGGCTGTAGAGCTGGCGCAGACTTTAACGAAGCACAGCAGAGGCGCGGCGCGGCGCGGGTTTTATGGCTCCCAGCCCATCCCCAGACTACCACCGGTTCGCCTTTCCTGCCCGCTGCTCGAGAACGCTGTACACTCTCCAACAAATGGAATTAGCGCTCGCTATTAAGTTGGCGAGACTGAGCAACAGTGTCAGCCGCCAACACGATATCGAGGAGGTATCGTAACCAATACATGAGGCCTAAAAGTAGCTGCAGTAAAGCAGAAAAATGGATCAGGTAAGGAAAAGTGTGAAGTAATTGGGGCTTTTTCGTGGTAACAAATGGTTCAAATGGCTCTGAGCACTATGGGACTTAACTTCTAAGGTCATCAGTCCGCTAGAGCTTAGAACTACTTAAACCTAACTAACCTAAGGAGGGATTCGTACTTGCGACGATAGCGGTCGCGCAGTTCCAGAACGTAGCGCCTAGAATCGCTCGGCCACTCCGGCCGGCAACACGAAAAGCTGTTAAGGATAACATAATCACAAAATTAGATAAACACATTTCCATAAAATGAAAAAATGTACGCTCACGAAGACGTAAAACACAGCATTGGTAAGGATCAATGACAAGAGAACTCAAGGGAACAACTCAGTTAATCGAAACAGTACGACCAATGCCCACCGCGAGATCTAAAGTCGCCTGTGGCGTTGTACACACGTGATGCAGTAAGGGAACTACACTCTAACACAGAAAAACGACGCACTTCGAAAGAATTATCCGAGTGGGACGGAATTCGGTAGGTGTAATGTACATGTACAGACTGTTGAGTACATAGTTCCGCGTAGTCAGCGCGTACACAACTTTCCCACTAGAGCGCGCCCCACTAAGCACAACAGCGCAGGCGCAGCACTCGTCCGTCTCCGCACTACGAGATGGCGCTGCCATAGAGACGGACCAAATTCTGCTTCCGCCGATCCGCGTATTAATATGTAACGCAGCCAATGAAATTGCTGCTAACGTAGAACCTTTTCTCCTCACAGATCACACTCGCGCAGTGATACATGAACGTGCGAGGTATTACAAAGAGTGTACAGACCTCCGATTAGTCAGTCTGCATTTGTAGCACGAGTCTGTACCAGTCTGCATTGGTCTGTACCAGTCTATAGTCAAGTTTCAATCTGCGCCTAATAAGATTACCATATTCCTGAACATAGCCATGAAGATAAATGTATAGACACTTTTGTCAAGTTCAGAGATATATGTGAGAAGAAGATTAACGTACAAATACCAAAGGAACTTCAGATTGTCGATTGTAAATAGCATCCAGAACCAAGTTAAGTAATTTTTATGAGTATTATTATTTTAATAAATGTGTGTGAAAATTAACAAAGTTCTGTTTAAAGTTGGTCACCATCAATCTGCTACTCTAAGCGTGCAAGTGGCATTTATATCGCCTGACCTAACGGCAGAAGACAAACACGCCACAATAAGACCAGGAGACATATTGCTGACACTCGCCTACTTCGTTATACAGACAGGTCAAATAATCTGATGGTGTGTATACTGAATGTCTTACAGTACGCTCACCACACAGACAAACAAATGGTTACAATTTCCAAGATGCTGCTCCAGGCGGGTGTAAAAAGAATGTGCGCAACTGAAATACTGAACGAGAAAATGAAGATTTGGCCCTGTTTGACTATCTCCTGAAGCAGATCTTAGGCTCTGTTAATGGCGATTACCTCCTTCTTGCTCGTTAACATATAAATTACAACATAAACATAAATAGATGGTTACGGGAACTAGTAACTACCAAATGATGAATGCTGATTCCGCTTAACATTTATTGTAGATTAAAACCCCTTTATATTAAAAATATTTATACAGGGAGGTCCATTGATAGTGACTGGGCCAAATATCTCACGAAATAAGCATCAAACGAAAAAACTACAAAGAACGAAACTCGCCCAGCTTGAAGGGGGAAACCAGATGGCGCTATGGTTGGCCTGCTAGACTGCGCTGCTGTAGGTCAAACGGATTTCAACTACGTTTTTTAAAATAATAACCCCCATTTTTTATTACGTATTCGTGTAGTACGTAAAGAAGTATGAATATTTCAGTTGGACCACTTTTTTCGCTTTGTGACAGATGGCGCTGTAACAGTCACAAACGTATGAGTACATGGTAGCACGTAACATTCCACCAGTGTGAACGGTATTTGCTTCGTTACACATCACCCGTGTTAAAATAGACCGTTAACCAATGGTGGAAAAGGTCGACATCGTGTTGATGTATGGCTATTGTGATCAAAATGCCCAACGGGCGCGTGCTATATACGCTGCTCGGTATCCTGGACGAAATCATCCAAGTGTCCGGACCGTTCGCCGGATAATTACGTTATTTAAGGAAACAGGAAGTATTCAGCCACATGTGAAACGTCAACCACGACATGCAACAAATGATGGTGCCCAAGTAGGTGTTTTAGCTGCTGTCGCGACTAATCCGCACATCACAAGCAGACAAATTGCGTGAGAATAGCGAATATCAAAAACGTCGGTGTTGAGAATGCTACATCAACATCTATTGCACCCATACCATATTCCTATGCAACAGGAATTGCAAGGCGACGACTGTGAACGTCGTGTACATTTCAGTCACTGGGCAGAAGATAAATTACGGGACGATGACAGATTTTTTTCACGCCTTCTGTTTAGCGACGAAGCGTCATTCACCAAGAGCGGTATCGTAAATCATCATAATATTTACAATTGGGCAACGGAAAATCCACGATGGCTGCGACAAGTGGAACATCAGCGACCTTGGCGGGTGATGTGTGGTGCGGTATTATGGGAGGAAGGATAATTGGGCCTCATTTCATCGATGACGATCCAAATGGTGCAATGTATGCTGATTTCCTACATAATGTTCTACCGATGTTAATACAAGATGGTTCACTGCATGACAGAATGGCGATGTACTTCCAACATGATTGATGTCCGGCACATAGCTCGCGTGCGGTTGAAGGGATATGGAATAGCATATTTCATGACGGGTGTATTGGTCGTCGAAGCACCACACCATGGCCCGCACGTTCACCGGATGTGACGTTCGCGGATTTCTTTCTGTGGGGAAAGTCGAAGGACATTTGCTATCGTGATCCACCGACAACGCCTGACAACATGCGCCAGCGCGTTGTCAATGCATGTGCGAACATTATGGAAGGCGAACTACTCGTTGTTGAGAGGAATGTCGTTACCGGTATTGCCAAATGCAATGAGGTTGACGGACATCATTTTGAGCATTTATTGCATTAATGTGGTATTTACAGGTAATCACGCTGTAACAGCCTGCGTTCTCAGAAATGATAAGTTCACAAAGGTACATGTATCACCTTGGATGAACCGAAATAAAATGTCCAAACGTACCTACGTTCTGTATTTTAATTTAAAAAACTACCTGTTACCAACTTTTCGTCTAAAATTGTGAGCCATATGTGTTTGTGCCTATTACAGCGCCATCTATCACAAAGCGAAAAAAGAGGTCCAACTAAAACATTCATATTTCTTTACGTACTACACGAATATGTAATAAAAAATGGGGATTCCTATTAAAAAAAACTGTCTTGTCCTCCCTGTGTTCTACAGACAAGAAATGCGGACTTCCAGCCACAAGGATGGTATTCAGATAACATCTCTACGTGAGTATATGTAGAAGAGGGCTCTCAATTACTGAACGCTGCGTACACAACTAATGCCGTCAAAGCCGGGCGCTGAAAATGGAAGACCTCTCCACCGCTGGCTTCGCAGTAAAGCTCGGCTCCTCTCCCTCGTAGCTCAGAAGGCTAATCATATTCTCGAAACCACGGAATATTCTCCCTCTCTACAGATTCTTCCGAATGCCGACCAACGATACCTTAGTCTTTTGTCGTCCAGGGCGGAAAGTTTGCGAGGAAATACCTACACTCATATAATGGTACGCTTCTCAGAGTAACAATCATCGGAAATAACCCAGCCTGCGATTTCCGAGGTAACGCTTCCTCGTTCCTCTCTGCTGTGCCCAAGATTTTCAGAGTTTCCGAAGTATTATCCGGTTGTCCTTCCGGCCCCCACTACAACTTCAGCCGGCCGCCGTTGTATTGTGCTTCCGCGTTGAGGTGCCCAGACTGTCCATCTTAGCACTTTGGCACTTTCTGTACGAAGCAGGACCAACATACCTGTGCGGGCTTTTCCACCCAGGTCTTGAGTCATACCTGCCGGTTCATTTCTACTGGCGTTCCAACCTCTACTATTATGGGCAATACTTCATTACGCCGCTTTGATAATAAAGACACTGTCACCTTTCTTGCAATGAGCGTTAACAATTATTTACAAGGTGTACGCGACAGTGTTAGTCTTCTTTAAATATTCGTATATACGATGTACAACCTATCAAATGATACCTAATTCCGGTTGTAAATCACTGCAAAGCATGTAGATGAGTGCTTGTAAGGTGCGAAATTATAGCCACCTTACAAATTTCAGAAAAATTGGATGATTTAATCAATTACAAATTGAGGAAGTCAGTGACACATTGGTCCACATCTGGTCCTTATGTAAAATATTATTTCGCTTGGCACCGAGTGGAAGAGTTTTAGGATGTCCTCCTGATGGATATAAGCCCAATTCTGTTCCGCACGTTACATCGTCAAATTTTGGAGCTGATTGGAGAGCCCTGCCCATAATGCTCCTAACGTTCTCATTTGGGGAGAGATCCGGCGACCATGCTGAGCAAGGTACGGTTTGGCAAGTACGTGGACAAACAGTAGAAACTCTCGGCGTGTGAGGGCGGGCATTATCTTGCTGAAATGTAAGCCCAGGACGGCTTGCCATGAACAGCAACAAAACAGGCCGTACAATACCGTCAACGTACCGCTGCTCTATAAGGATGCCGCAGATGATAAACAATGGAATCCTGTTATAAAAAGCAATGTCATCCCTGACCACCAGTACTGGCTGTCTGTCCATATGGCTGGCGGCAGTGAGACTGGCGTCCCACCGCTCTCCAGAGCGTCTGCAGACACATCTTTGCTGCAGGAATCCTCACTGAAGACAGTTCTGCTCCATTCAATGAGACTTGAGGCCGAAGACGTGTCTGGAGAAGCTCCAGACAGCTGTGAGATACGAACCTGGCCGACGCCCACTGCAGCCCGACAGCCGGGAGCTACGGTCTGGGGTGGCATTTCTTTTCATAGTAGGACCCCTTTGGTAGCCACCAGCGCCACCCTTACAGCACAGCGGTACGTAGACTAAATTAAACGCCCCGTTTTATTGCTCCTCAGCTTATATTCCAGCAAGATAATGCCCGCCCATACACGGCGAGAGTTTCTACTGCTTGTCTTCGCGCTTGCCGAACCCTACCTTGGCAAGAAAGGTAGTCGGATCTTTCCGCAATCGAGAACGTTTGCAGCATTGCGGGTAGTGTCCTCCAACCAAATCGTGCTTTTTATAATCAGATGTCCCAGTTGGACAGAAGTTGGCCTCAAGAGAACATCCAACAACCCTGCCATACAATGTGAAGCCGAATGACTGCTTGCACAAGGGCCAGAGATGGATCAACGCGATACTGACTTGCTTAATTCGTGAATCTCTAATAATCCCAGTTCACCCTATTCATCAACGAGACTCAGAGGGCCATAGACACGGGTTCCCAAGTAGATGCCGTGTTTCTTGAGTTCCGCAAGGCGTTCGATACAGTTCCCCACAGTCGTTTAATGAACAAAGTAAGACCATATGGACTATCAGACCAATTGTGTCATTGGATTGAAGAGTTCCTAGATAACAGAACGCATCATGTCATTCTCAGTGGACAGAAGTCTTCCGAAGTAACAGTGATTTCAGGTGTGCCACAGGGGAGTGTCGTAGGTCCGTTGCTATTCACAATACATATAAATGATTTTGTGGATAACACCGGAAGTTCACTGAGGCTTTTTGAGGATGATGCTGTAGTATATCGAGAGGTTGTAACAATGGAAAATTGTGCTGAAATGCAGGAGGATCTGCGGCGAATTGACGCATGGTGCAGGGATTGGCAATTCAATCTCAATGTAGACAAGTGTAATGTGCTATGAATACATAGTAAGAAAGATCCTTTATCATTTAGCTACAATATAACAGGTCAGTAACTGGAAGCAGTTAATTCCATAAATTATGTGGAAGTACGCATTAGGAGTGATTTAAAATGGAATGACCATATAAAATTAATCGTCGGTAAAGCGGATGCCAGACTGAGATTCATTGGAAGAATCCTAAGGACATGCAGTCCGAAAGCAAAGGAAGTAAGGTACAGTACGCTTGTTCACCCACTGCTTGAATACTACTCACCGGTGCGGGATCCGTGCCAGATAGGGTTGATAGAAGAGATAGAGAAGATCCAGTGGAGAGCAACGCGCTCGTTAGAGGATCATTTAGTAATTGCAAAAACGTTACGGAGATGATAGATAAACTCCAGTGGAAGACTCTGCAAGAGAGACGCTCAGTAGCTCGGTACGGGCTTTTGTTAAAGTTTCGAGAACATACCTTCACCGAGGAGTCAAGCAGTATGATGCTCCCTCCTACGTACATCTTGCGAAGAGACCATGAGGATAAAATCAGAGAGATTAGAGCCCACACAGAGGCATACCAAAAATCTTTCTTTCCACGAACAATATGAGACTGGAATAGAAGGGAGAACCGATAGAGATACTAAATGTGCCCTCCGCCACACACAGTCAGGTGACTTGCTGAGTATGGATGTAAATGTGGATCATCCCGTTTTTCTGAAACTATAATCATTTGTTTGTCTGTACATGTACATCCCATGTACCGATTTCCGTCCCACTCAGGTAGTTCCTTCGTATTGCGTTTCTTTCTTTTTTTGTCTTGCTTTTAGTGTATTTTGGCTCATGTTCCAAGCACGTACATATCTTGTATTAGTACGATTGTTCTTAGCGTTTTACTGCACTAATACACGTTGTAGACATATACACAGGTCAACCATAACATTTTACCACATACCTAAGAGCCGGTATGTCCACCTTTGCCAAGGAAAACAGAGGCGACGTGTCGTGGCATGGAAGCAGCGAGGGCTTGGCATGTCACTGGAGACAGTTGGCACCACATCTGCATACACAAGTCACCTGATTCCCGTAAATTCCTGGGAGGGGGCGATGAGCTCTGACGCTACGTTCAATCACCCAGTCCAAATCTGGCAAGTTAGTGGTGAGCACATCAACTGGAACTCGCAACTGTATTCCACGAACCACCCCATAACATGTCTGGCCTTGTGACATGGCGCACTATCTTGTTGATAAATGCCACTGCCTTTGGAAAACATGACCGAAATGGGTGTATGCGGTCTGCTACCAGCGTACGTTATGCCGCGGCCGTGAGTGAGATCCATTGGACTCATGGATGTCCACGTGAATGTTCCCCAGAGCATAATGGAGCCGCCGCCAGCTTGTCTCCATCAGTCAAGTAGCTGTTCGCCTCGAAGACGACGGATTAGCGCCCTCCCGTCTGCATGATAAAGAAGGTGCCCAGTATTCATCAGAACATGCAACGATATGCCACTGCGCCAACGTGCAGTGCCGATGGCCACGTGTCCATTTCAGTCATAGTTAGCGATTTGTTGGTGTTAACGTTGGCGGATGCATCAGTCATCGGCTGCTGAGGCCATCGTTGGGAGTTTTTGGTGGACTGTGTGTTCAGACATACTTGTACTCAGCGCAGCATTAAAGCCTGATGTTAGTTCCGCCACAGTTCGCTGCCTGTCCTGTTTCACCAGTCTGCCCAGCATACGACGTCCGACAATTGTAATGAGGGGTGGCCGCCCAACCCCACGATGTCTGGACGTGGATTCAGCTTAATTTCGTCAGGTGTTGAACACACTTACCACAGCACTCTCGGAACACTCAAGTGGTCGTGCGGTTTCTGAAATGCTCCTGCCGAGCCTCCGGGCAATCACAATCTGACCCATGTCTAACTCAGATCGATGGCACATGGACAGCACGCTCACTAATATAACAGGCACCTACATGTGTCTGACTAGCCGTCATTTTCGCCAGGCGACGCTGCTATCGCCTGTAACGGCTTATATCGATAGTAGGTCGATGGTCATAACGTTCAGTCTGATAATGTATGTATGGCAGTGGTGAACGTAATTCGTGCAATTATTAGAAATTCGGCGAAGCCACGTTGTGGAATTGGAGCAGGCTGGATGCTCGTTCCAAAGAATCACATAATTCCCCAACTCATTATTGGTTCAAATGGTTCAAATGGCTATGAGCACTATGGGACTTAACATCTACGTTCATCAGTCCCCTAGAACTTAGAACTACTTAAACCTAACTAACCTACGGACATCACACAACACCCAGTCATCACGAGGCAGAGAAAATCCCTGACCCCGAACTCATTATTGCTGAATATAGCCTACGTGTATCATGTTGCTGATGACAGTCTAAAATAAGATGCACATGAAGCTTATGGCAGCAGCCGACGGATTTCTGTACGCGAATGTTAGTGGTAGCATCAATATCTTGATACAGCCCAGTGTGCTGCCGTTCCTGCAGCGCCAGCGAGACGTTCTCGTGTTATAGGACAGTACCCAAGCACACATTTAACTTCCTGCATCACTGAACGCTCTCTTTCAGAATTCACCATCTACTGCAACCAGCTCCATATTTGGCACGTTTACTGGTGCTAATGGAGGAGTGTATGATCTGACCTAGAATTCTGGTGACATGTCTTGCACAGTTCTGGTGAGTGTGAGCAGCTTGTAACACTGTCAAAAAAGGTGACATCCAAACTTATTAACAACCTTTTTAGGTACCACTAAATATTTTCGTAGCTAGAGGGGAAATGTGCTCCTGGATTTCTTGTTGAAGACATCTACATCTACATATATACTCCGATAGCTACCCAACGGTGTGTGGCGGAGGGCACTTTACGTGCCACTGTCATTACCTCCCTTTCCTGTTCCACTCGCGTATGGTTCGCGGGAAGAACGACTGCCGGAAAGCCTCCGTGCGCGCTCTAATCTCTCTAATTTTACATTCGTGATCTCCTCGGGATGTATAAGTAGGGGGAACCAATGTATTCGATACCTCATCCAGAAACGCACCCTCTCGAAATCTGGACAGCAAGCTTCACCGCGATGAAGAGCGCCTCTCTTGCAGAGTCTGCCACTTGAGTTTGCTAAACATCTCCGTAACGCTTTCACGGTTACCAAATAACCCTGTGACGAAACGCGCCGCTCTTCTTTGGATCTTCTCTATCTCCTCTGTCAACCCGACCTGGTACGGATCCCACACGGACGAGCAACACTCAAGTATAGACCGAATGAGTGTTTTGAAACCCATCTCCTTTGTTGACGGACTACATTTTCTGAGACTCTCGCAATGAATCTCAACCTGGCATTTCACTTCAAATCGTTCCGTACGCATACTCCCAGATATTTTACAGAAGTAACTGCTACCAGTTTTTGTTCCGCTATCAAATAATCGTACATTAAAGGATCCTTGTTTCTATGTATTCGCAATACATTACATTTGTCTATGGTAAGGGTAAGTTGCCACTCCCTGCTCCAAGTGCCTATCCGCTGCAGACAAGCTATTGATATGTAAATGACTCTGTAATTATGAAATGTCCATAGTGCAACTTGTATCACGTGTGGTAAAAAACTTGTTTGAGGTTGGATCATATATTCAGGAAACCTATTTTTCATTTTCCATTATTTCATAATAAGTGTGACATTTGGATATGGGATTTCAGTATCGAAAATGTGCAGATAACAGTGGCCTTGACAGGACATGGATACTGTATTGATTTCATCACAGCGCACCAGAAGTAACTCAAGTTTATGGTGGTGACCAGTATGTTCTCATAAAAGAATTCAGGGCTATACAAGATATTTTACAATGCCA
Organism: Schistocerca gregaria; assembly: GCF_023897955.1. Lineage (NCBI taxonomy): Eukaryota > Metazoa > Arthropoda > Insecta > Orthoptera > Acrididae > Schistocerca > Schistocerca gregaria. The sequence goes on from NC_064923.1 coordinate 123,296,588, forward strand.
CCAACACTCATGACAGGTTCTTACAGACGAACATCCAGATGGACAGGGATGTGACACGAAGTCTGTGTGGGATACCATACAGACATGGCTGTCTTTTCCAAACCGCACCAAGTCTGGTAATATTTGTCCTACACGCAGAAACGCACAAGCTGGATCAAAGAGGCTTTGCGTACCCGTGCCTTTCTCAGCAGCCATTTTTTAAAGTTAATGACGCTGTTTGTAGACGCAATTTGTTACAGAAAGTTATGGAAGATATTTTACACCCGTGTGTTGAAGACTTCTTTGGAACCCAAAGAACTCCTCTGCAGCAATTAGTACACATTCCAGAATCAACGACAGTGTGAAACCCAGCCAGCTTTGATCATTTACAAGATCTAGAAGGCTGTGGGTAACGGGCCCAGGCTCATATCATATCTCTTGAGTTCCGGTAAGCCTTCGGTGCAGTTCTGCAGTATACGATAGAAGAAAAGGAAGTCATCGTTCTTACTCGTCAGGCGGGTAAGTTACACACCTAAACATAGTGTGATACCACCATTAACATGTAAGGTATTCGCTTCATTTTCAATTTGCACATAGATTTAAATAACACACTTTCCCTCTGAAAGTCCTAGTATTTATTCGTACAGAACGCATTGAAAAAGGGGTAACGAAACTGGTGAACAGAACATATATCTATAATAGTGCAGCCGGCCGCGGTGGTCTCGCGGTTCTAGGCACGCAGTCCGGAACCGCGCGACTGCTACGGTCGCAGGTTCGAATCCTGCCTCGGGCATGGATGTATGTGATGTCCTTAGGTTAGTTAGGTTTAAGTAGTTCTAAGTTCTAGGGGACTGATGACCACAGCTTTTAAGTCCCATAGTGCTCAGAGCCATTTGAACCATTTTATAATAGTGCAGAAGAAGAGTAATAACACTGTATATTCGTCATCACATGCTAAAGGAAACATCTTTTTCAAGTAGCGATCCTTTTCTTTCTCTCGCGGTTTTTATCATTGGGTTGTATGTAGTTGCTGGAGTTCATTCCACTAATAAGCAACGGATGTTCTGGGTCTATCTTTTGGATTTTCCCGGGATTCTTCCTTCTAAGACGTTTTTATAAAGCTTTTGGGTGTTCAATTAATTTAAGTTTTCTTCTCTGTACCATTTCAATCAATATAATTTTCTCTTTAATTTTTTAAATGTTCGTTCAATAGATTTTCCTTCAGTCCAGGATGTCTTTCTGTCTCTTTGCCACATCACCATCACTATTGCTTCTAACATTTTTCCTTTCTAAATATCTTGATGAATATCTCACTTGTTTCTGTATTAAGCTAGTTGTCCATTAATGAATTACTCTTATTTCTGAAAGCTTGTTCAGATACTGCAGGTCTTTTTAATAACCTTTATACTTCTGTCTTCATCTGCTACAGTACTTCCCAAGCAACAAAATTAATTTACTTACATTGTATTTTATTTCCGAACTTAATGTTTTCCCTTACCTCTCTGCTCAATTCATATGTGTCCATTATTTTAGTTTTGATTGCGTTTTATTTGAAGTCCTTCCGAGAGAATTTACTCTTACTTCTGAAGGCTTCTTCAGACACAGCAGTTCTCCCACTAATAACCATTACACTTCTGTCGTCATCTCTCTCTGTGCTTCCTTAGAAACAAAATTACATTAGTTGCCTTAGTATTATATTTCCTATCTTAATATTTGAAATTACCTGTCTGTTCAGTTTATCGATCACCATTGTTCCTTCTTGATTTCGTTTATTTTCAGTTTGAGTTGTGTAAGGTACCAGAGAAAATTTTTGACATGTAGTTCATAACCTTTCCAGAACCTGAAAGGGCTGCTATATCTTCATCACAAATATAATAATAATGACACACAGCTCAGGAGTAAGGATCGAAGAGAGTTGACTTAGGGATGGTGGAACATGGCTTGCTAAAAGGGACGTAGCCAACATTTTATGCAACCTGAAGAACGAGGGTGGGGGGGTGAAGGGAAAGGAAAGGGTTATTGAAATCATTGCATCAGGACTGTGTGCTGCATAAGCGGCGCCGAGTGAATATGTTTGCTGGACCGGTATCCGAACCCGGGATCCCCTGCTTACTAGGTAGTTACCTTAACCATTGCACCACCCCGACATGGTATCTAGCAGCACTCCGTTCCCTTCTACCGCCATCTACCAGCAGTCCCTGTCCATGTGCTCCATGCTCGCTTCTTAGAGATTCCCGTAATAGGTCGGACGTAACTGCACATCTGTACTGAATGCGGTGGTTCTATTGCTCATCGAGGCGAAACAGTTACATGAATGCGTCGTACACATTGATATGTGTCACTACAAAAAAATGCACTCTATTTTTTTTAATCCATCTTTTATTATATATGTTTGCAAGTTTTACAGTGTGTAGATACATCATTTAGGAACAATATTTTTATATCTCCACATAATTCCCATCCTTACGCCTTCTAGGAACCGGCGCTTTAATACCCGGACAGTAAAATTCTGGACCAACCTGTTGAAGCGTGCACAAGGGAGTCGTCATCTTCAAATCTTGCTCCACGAAGGGAGTCTTTCAGTTTCCCAAAGAGATGATAGTCACATATAGCCAGGTCACGACTCTAAGGTGGCTTTCAGTGTTGTCCACCCGAGTTTTGTGATCGCTTCCACGGTTTTTTGGACTGACATGTGGCCGTGCAACAGCAAAACATCCTGCTTTTGCCGATGTGGTCGAACACAACTCGTCCACAAGCAAGAGTCCTTCGGAATCGAAAAACACCGTAGCCATAACTTTTCCGGCAGAAGGTTGGGTTTAGAATTTTTTTTCTTGGGTGAATTTGCGTGATGCCACTCTATTGATTGCCTTTTCGTCTCTGGTGCAAAATGATGGAACCATGTTTCATCAACTGTTACAATTCTTCCAAGAAATTCATCTCCACCATTCTCGTACGGTTCCAAAAGTTCGCTGCATGCCGTCTTTCCTTGTTTCTTTGTAAGCCACTGTCAACATCCTGGGAACCCACCTGTCACAAATCTTTTTTAACTCCAAAACTTTCAGTATTCTGCAAACACTTCCTTCCCCTATTCCAACGTAGCGTGACAATTCGCTCACTGTGATGCGTCTGTCAGCAGTCACCAATTCGTTAACTCTCTGCACATCGTCTGGAGTGTTTGCAAGACGGGGCGTGCCGATGCGAGGATAATCCTCAATATTGCTGTGCCCGCTTTCGTCACGTAACCTTCTTGCCCACCGACTAACTGTACTGAGATTGACAGCAGCATCTCCATACACCTTATTCAACCTCTTGTGGATGTTTCCCACTGTCTCGTTTTCACAGCACAGGAATTCTATGACAGAACGTTGCTTCTGACGAACGTCAAGTGTAGCAGCCACCTTGAAGACGTGCTGTGACGGAGACACTCACGGGAACAGGTTGAACTAAGTTTGAAAACAAGCGTGAAGGATGTATCTAAACACCGTTAAACTTTCACACATGCAGAATGAAAACTGTATTTTTGCAAAAATACTGTGCATTTCTTTTTCAGTTACGCTCGTACTAGCTAACATCCATTGACATCGTTTAAGAAAGCCATTGAAAACGAAATCGAAATCGCTGGATCAGGTAAACAAACCTCTATTTCTCTATGTGAACAACGTTGTGTGCAAAACTTAAGGATGAAAGTGACTTTTGCAATACGTGTCGCCGCCAAGTAACATAGCACGAGGAAACCTGGACCATGCATGAAAGGAATTGATACAGTACAGTACAGAAGTACTTTAAAGAAATACGCAATGAGACGAACGGAAATGACGCTTTTGTTCAAAGACTATAATTACACTGAAGTCACCACCTTCAAGACAGTCCCTTGTACATGACAAAAGGCAGACATAATTCTTAATACCACATGTGATCAAGACGGCGATGCAAGCTCTGCAAGGCACTCCCATGGTGGCCACACAGTTGGTCCAGGATTTCTTGTGGTAGGACGTTCCATTCCTCCAAAAGGAAATCCCCTAAATTACAGGCCAATATCGTTAACGTCGATATGCAGCAGGATTTTAGAATATATATTGTGTTAGAACATAATGAATTACCTCGAAGAAAACGGACTATTGATAAACAGTCAACATGGGTTTAGAAAACATCGTTCCTGTGAAATACAACTAGCTCTTTATTCACATGAAGTGCTGACTGCTATTGACAAGGGATTTCAGATCCATTCCATATTTATGGATTTCCGGGAGGTTTTTGACACTATACCACACAAGCGGCTCGTAGTGAAATTAGTGCTTATGGAATATCGTCTCAATTATGTGACTGGATTTGTGATTTCCTGTCAGAGAGGTCACAATTCGTAGTAACTGACGGAAACTCATCGTGTAAAGCAGAAGTCATTTCTGGCGTTCCCCAAGGTAGTGTTACAGATCCTTTGCTGTTCCTTATCTATCTAAACGATTTGGGAGACAATCTGAGCAGCCGTCTTCGGTTATTTCCAGATGACGCTATCGCTTATCAACTAATAGAGTCATCAGAAGATCAAAAGAAACTGCAAAACCATTTAGAAGAAATATCGGAATGGTACAAAAAGTGGCAGTTGACCTTAAATAACGAAAAGTGGGAGGTCATCCACATGAGTGCTAAAAGGAACTCATTAAACTTCGGTTACACGATAAATCAGCAAGATCGAAAGGCCGTAAATTCAACTAAATACCTAGGTATTACAATTATGAACAACTTAAATTGGAAGGACGAGCCGGCCGCAGTGGCCGAGCGGTTCTAGGCGCTACAGTCTGGAACCGCGCGACCACTACGGTCACAGGTTCGAATCCTGCCTCGGGCAGGGATGTGTGTGATGTCCTTAGGTTAGTTAGGTTTAAGTAGTTCTAAGTTATAGGGGACTGATGACCTCAGAAGTTAAGTCCCATAGTGCTCCGAGTCATTTTTTGGAAGGAACACAGGAAACGTTGTGGGGAAGGCTAACCAAAGACTGCGTTTTATTGGCAGGAGACTTAGAAAATGTAACAGACCTACTAAGGAGACTGGGCCCTGCACTACGCTTGTCTGTCCTCTTTTAGAATACTGTTGCGCGGCGTGAGATCCTTACCAGATAGGACTGACTGAGTACATTGAAAAAGTTCAAAGAAAGGCAGCACGTTTTGTATTATCGCGAAATATGGAAGAGAGTGTCACTGAAATGATACAGGATTTGGGCTGGACATCATTAAAATAACGGCGTTTTTCGTTGCGAAGGAATCTTCTCACGAAATTCCAATCACCAACTTGCTCCTCCGAATGCGACTATATTTTGTTGGTATCTACATACATAGGGAGGAACGATCACCAAGATAAAATAAGGGAAAACAGAGCTCGTACGGCAAGATATAGGTGTTCATTCTTTCCGCGCTCTATACGAGATTGGAATAATAGAGAATTGTGAAGATGGTTCGATGAACCCTCTGTCAGGCACTTAAATGTGATTTGCAGAGTATCCATGTAGATGTAGAAGTGCGGTTGCCAACTTCTGCATACACTGAGTGTGTATACGTAGACAAGGAAAAAAAATTCCCGGATTTTTCCCGAATTTCCCGGTTGAAAATACACTTTCTCCCGGATGAAAATACACATTTTCCGTGTTAAATTACAGTATACTTTTCCTCGGCACTGTAAAACTTATCAATCCTTAGAAAGTTTATGGTTCTCTACACAGACGTACAATTTGCCGGCGCTTTAGAAAACGAAACCCAGGGGGAAAAAACACTTTTTGGAAAGATCTTTGATGTGCAGCAACATGTACGCTGCATTTCTTCGTTTTACGGAGGTATAAATTCGAATTGCACCAAAGACTGCATGTTACTTCCAGAAGCAATGAAATCGAGATTGCGACGCGTTTTTGTAAGCCAGACATAGGTCATGTCACGTGTTCTCGACAGCTGATGACAGCACAGGACACGTAGTGTAGTCAACCAATAGCAATATCACTCTTAAGTAGGCGAACACACAAAAAGAAAAGTTAATGGTTTAAATTAATATACAGTTTTGCTAGAAGAAAAACATCGCGCATTTCTGATCAAATATTATTGGTGCTCTACAATACCAACTGCGAATATTTTGCGGCATAGACGGGGCAATCCCGAAACGTCGACCAAATTCAAATTCGATTGTATTGACTGATTCAGTCTTGCTGAACAGTAGTACACAAAAACTTTCTGTGTGGTGGACGCTATCTTGTTTCATACTGACTGAAGAGACACATGGACTGGCATCTAATGGCGATTCTTTAGAACTTTAGGCCACTCCCATTCAGTTCAAGACACATTTTCCGTCCGGTACGGCTCCTGTTCGAAGTTATTACAGTTTAAAATCAGGTAATTTTTATACATCCGGTATTATTACGAAAAGACTACGAACGTAGTTCCCATAACTGTAAATTCTGAGCAGTTCATTTGCGATAAGTTATTAGCCAATTTAATTTGCTTCAGATAATGGTGGCTGTTTCCAGACGTTGTTGCTGATGAAGAGGCGGGACATCGTTTTAGATCCGTCAGATGCAGCAAGATGTTTTAACAGTTAATATTCTTTGGCGTTCAGTCATGTCTGGAGTGGCCACAGTATTTGTTTTTATGCTGGTTAATTTTTATTTTCTGGGGGTTTCATTTCAGTCCCCTAACTTCTACGAAAAGCACTTAACTTAGGTTACGAAGGTTATTGCAACTTATTAGAAAAGGGAGCCGCTACAAAGCTGCAAAGCTAAATAGAAAAGTAAATTCCTAAAATTCAGCAGAGCATTGTATTGCACAAAGCAAGAACACTTTTTGTTCCGCAGGCAGCACCGAGTAGATGCCTTATTGGATTTTATCGTTTGAAGCTATAGTTGCGTGTCTGGTGGTTTCTTTATTGTGAGTTGCATCGTAAGAGAATATGCTTTTCACAGGAACTGGTGCTTTATATTCCTCTCAAAAATGCTTTCTTTCGGTTACGCTTTGTTGTAATAACTTGCCGGAAAATGGCAACGTACCTTGCACGTCTATTTTGTGTTTTATGGTTATCTTACAATTTCCTTTCGCCCACTCTAGTTGGGGGTTTATCTTGTATCTCCGGTAGTACAACTAAATAAATAATTCCCACGAAATTAGTTTATCACATTAGAGCTCTTGCTACGTCGTATTAGTGTTAAAGTGACATGTTGATAACTGCCTTGTACCGGCGAGGCCTCTGTCCAGCAAACAAGAACAAATGTTTGAAAACAAGCACATGCACAGTACACAGAACAACCATGGCTAGCATGGCAGATAACACAAAACATAGCCTGTATAGTCCACAATGCGAACAGCTCACAGAGCATGAAACAATACTATCGAAGCACGTGACAGAGAATTGTTGGGTCCATTCTGCGACTGGACTGGTCTCCCCGTTCCCCTACTTAAATCCCATCGGGCACGTATGGCATGCGTTGGGTAGACTTACTGAAGCACTTCCACACGCACCGACGTGTAATAAGGGTGTATACGAGCCGGGACATCCAGGAAAAACCCGGGAATTTTTTCGTCCGGGAGAAAACCGGAAAAAAACCGGGAATTTTTTAGAATTCCGGTAAGTTTTCCTTGTCTTAGTTAACAGCTAAATTTTTGTGACTTTGACTAGTAAGAACCAGTACTATAACGAAGGATATTACTGTATCCCGCTTCTGCAGAATAATGCAGCAGCAGCAAAGAAAAAAAGAAAAAAAAACTTCAAGTCGAAAAGCAAGTGCACCATATAGAACACCAAAACACAGTGCTCATATAAACGTCTGCCAACCAAAGTGTGTCAAAGGCTTTGGGAAGAATATGCAGTGCTTCCTAACAACAAATTGCCTTCGATGAGCGTGACATGACAGCTGTTTACATTTGATTCATTTGAGCAGTTGCAGGCGGGCTCTTGCGCATGCCCAGTTGAGTCGCCTATGAGTAGGACCTTCTCCCGCTTCTGGCTACAGACGTGTGGCTGGGTGCCACTATCTAAATTGCCCCGGTTCGGAAATATCGTAGATCCAGGGCTGACGCACAGAGCAGTCTCAGTTGTAGTGGGGAGGTGGTTAGTCTCCACGTGACCTGTGCGTACGTCTAGTGATTTTGTTGTTTCCCCTTCGCTTATTGCTCTCACATTAAATGAAAACAAAACGGATTTCTGTGGCCGGGAGCTACCAAATACATTAAAATACGTTCGCATAATTACAGAAGGCTAAAATATGTTGTTCGTTTCAGGTTTTATTTCCACCTCTCTGACAGTCAAGCATTAATCACCTTGCAGAACGATGAAGTTGTTTTTGTCGGTCTGCTAAACAGATTTGGCTTATATTAATCTTTTGCGCTGAGGCAGTCAATTTATTTGAAACGAAGTGTCTAATTTCACATTACTGGCTAGTTTCAACTGTTCGCTGCATTTCAAGTGCACGTTTTCCATCTTCTAGCTTGTATGGCATTATGCCATAATAAAGAACCAAACATGAGATAATACAGTACTTGTACTCAAGAAAACTTACATCCGAATCTGGACATACGATTGTGCACTTTAAGCCGAATTATGCATTTTAGTATAGTTCACGAAATTCCGATGCTCCTGAAGTACCCTTTGATGTCTTTGTGACGTTTTAATGTTTTACACGTACGGACATGCCGGCTTCCTGCGTCATCGTAGGTGCGCAGGCGCAGTGACGCCTGTTATGTGGCGCTCTCTGGCAACTGCTGAAACGAGCCAATTTCTAACAGGTCACAGGAAAATATTGCGAATGGTAGTTTGAAAAGTGTTACTTTGAAAGTAAATTTCCTTTTACGCAAGGTGAACTATGTGCGAGAATGTACGATGAATTTCTTAAGTCACAGAGCGTTTGACTCTCATTTAAAAATCAACTCATTGAGGACGACCATCTAGAAGGATTTCGAGCCCAGAAGATCAGACATTTACGTCATTATTATAAATTTTACTGGCACATTTGTGTGATGTATCTTAAAGTGTAACACGCGCAAAAAGACCAGCATTATATGTGGAACATTAGCTTCTCTTGGAGCTTATTAATCTTAGAGGCCAATATTATTTGTGAAAGCTTTGTTTCTTCTAGCAAAACTGCCAACCAAGGCGAGTGACGTTCTTGTGCTTCGCGAATAACCGAGGCGAACCACCCTGGTTTTGGTGATTAAAATTCTTCTGGGTATTATGCCGCGTCATTGCTAAAAACTAACAACAATAATAAACTAAAACCGACGTTTCGGCCGAATTTCAACGGCCTTCGTCAGGGCATGACTGGTTTTGCATGGGGATAGGAGCTGCTATTAATTACAGACTATCGATGTGTGACGTCACGGTTGTAAAACTTTTAATTGGCCCTCTAATATCATTGGCTAGTATTGACGTAAGGGAAGATGGAAGGAAAGAGGCTATTCGTGGATGTCCATATCGTCAACGATTCGTAGCTGTTCGCCAATCAGCGTTCGGCTTCTGGACGGCAAGTTTTGCTCCTGGTGTGCGTGGAAGTGGACTGACAGTTGCTCTACAGCTGTTTGTGCTGATACGTCCGTGTCCCGTGTAGCTTCTGCCCCGCGACCGCTCTCGGAGAGCCGTCACCACCCAGCTGAAAAGTATTCTGTTCTGCATACGTTAAGTGGTTGGTTCAAAAGGCTCTGAGCACTACAGGACTTAACTTCTGAGGTCATCAGTCCCCTAGAACGTAGAACTACTTAAACCTAACTAACCTAAGGACGTCACACACATCCATGCCCGAGGCAGGATTCGAACCTATGACCGTAGCTGTAGCGCGGTTCCAGATTGTAGAGCCTAGAACCGCTCGCCAACCTGACCGTCATACGTTAACTGCCGAGCCTACAAGATAAGCGGTGGAAATAACATCAAAGAAGAATTGAACGAGCTACTTTTCGTGCCAACGTCTATGAGGACTACATCATAAGAAAGGTAGCTAAAACCAAAGCGTTCAGAACATGAGAAGAAGGCAAAGAAGCGAAGCTTCCACAGTTCACTCACCACATGTAAAGAGCGTCAGTGCACGGCTAGGCAACGTCCTCCGCCGACGAGGTTTCAAACCGATTTTTCGAAGCAGTCACAGGATCCACGAAATGATAGGCTCCACCAAGGATGTGGTCAACAATCTTAACACTGCAGGTGTATACTAACTACGGTGTGAGTGCGGAGCTACCTACATAGGAGAAACAGGGAGACCTGTCAGCGCAACACGAACGCTATGTACGATTAGAACAACATAATAAATCGGCGAAGGCGGAACACCACCGTGACTGCGGACAACCTATCAGGTTCCAGGAAGCCCGAGTACTGGCGAAAGAATCGTTGATGCTAGAACGCAAAATACGGTAGGCGATCGAAATTATTAATCAGCCTGATTACTTCAACAGAGAAGATGGCTACAAACTCCCGGCGTCCTGGCTGCCGGCCATCCCAGTCCAACGAGCCGCGAGCGATCGCGGGGCAGAAGCTACACGGGACACGGACGTATCTGCACAAACAGCTCTAGAGCAACTGTCAGTACACTTCCGCGCACATCAGGAGCAAAACTTACCCACCAGAAGCCGAACGCTGATTGGCGAACAGCTACCAATCGTTGACAGCATGGACATCCACGAATATCCTCTTTCCTTCCATCTTCCCTTACGTCATGACTGGCTAGTCATATTAGAGGGCCAATTAAAAGTTTTACAACAGTGACGTCAGACATCGATAGTCTGTAATAATTAGAAGCAGCTATCCCGATGCAAAACCAGTCTTGCCCTGAGGAAAGCCGTTGCAATTCGGCCGAAACGTCTGTATTAGTTAATTATTGTTGTTAGTTTTTACCAATGACGCCTCATAATACCCAGAAGAATTTTAATCACTATGACACCGGCCGCGGAAGCCTACGTTCTTATATCACCCTGGTATTGTGTGGAAATAGTTAACACAGCGGTACTCAAGCAGCAAAGTGTCACAAGCCTTTCCACAGCGGCGCTGACAAAGCATTTAACATACAAGCCAAATGGCGTGGCACAAGCGAAACAGGCGCAGCTCAACTGAGGTGACAAAAGTCATGGGATACCTCCTAATACCGAGTAGGACCTCCTTTGCCCGGCGTAGTGCCATAGCTCGACCAGGGATGGAAGTCTCTTGCAGAAATACTGAACTACGCTGCCTCTATAGCCGTCCATAATTGCGGAAGTGTTGCCGGTACAGGCTATTGTGCACGAACTGACCTCTCCTCTGCCCCATAAATGTTCTAGGAGATGCATGTCGGGTGACCTGGATGGCCAAATCATGTAGAGAATGTTCTCCAAAAGCCAGTCGCGAACAATTGTGCCTTGGTCACATGGTGCATTGTTATCCATAAAAATTATATCGTTCCTTGGGAACATGAAGTCCATTAACAGCTGCAAATGGTGAATGATTGGCTCAATTGGACTCAGCCCACACCATTGTGGAAGCTACAATAATCTGGTGTGAAGATTCGAGGTGTCTGCGCCACATACGAACCCTACCATCAGCACTTACCAACTGATATGGGGACTAACCTGGCCAGCTACGGTTTTGCAGTTGTCAAGGATCCAAGAGACGCTGCAGGCGATGTTGTGCTCTTAGCAAAGGCTCATTCTGGAAACATCCCCCAGGCTGTGGCTAAGCCAGGTCTCCGCAATCCTTTCTTTCAGGAGTGCTAGTTCTGCAAGGTTCGCCGGAGAGCTTCTGTAAAGTTTGGAAGGTAGGAGACCAGGTACTGGCAGAAGTAAAGCTGTGAGGACCGGGCGTGAGTCGTGCTTGGGTAGCTCAGTTGGTAGAGCACTTGCCCGAGATAGGCATAGGTCCCGAGTTCGAATCTCGGTCCGGCACACAGTTTTAATATGCCAGGAGGTTTCAAAGGCACTCGTGTTGGTTTTCTGCTGCTGCAGCCCATTAACGCCACATTTCGCCGCATTGTCCTAACGGATACGTTCGTCGTACGTTTCACATTGATTTCCGCTGTTATTTCACGCAGTGTTGCTTGTCTGTTAGCACTGACAACACTGCGCAAAACGGAGCACTTCTCGGTCGTTAAGTGAAAGCCATCGCCGACTGCGTTGTCCCCTCGTTGCCTGAAATTTGGCATCCTCGGCACACTCTAGACACTGTGGACCTCGTAATATTCAATTTTCTAACGATTTCCGAAATAGAATGTCCCATGCGTCTAGCACGAAATCTCTTAATTCCCGTCGTGCGGTCATAATCACGTCGGACACTTTTTCACATGAATCAGCTGCGTACAAATGACAATTCCGTCAACAACTACTGTTTTATACTTCGTGTACGCGATACTACCCCTATCTGTGTATGTGCGTATTGCCATCCCACGACTTTTGTCACCTCATTGTTGTTAGCATATCAGCACCTAGGCGTCCAAAGCTATGCCACTCTGGGGGCCGGCGAAGTGTTCAATGTATTTGCCAAAAGGCATAGCACGGGCCAAACAGACGTAGCTCGGCAGAGTATACAGGGTGGTCCATTGATAGTGACCGGGCCAAATATCTCACGAAATAAGCGTCAAAAGAAAAAAAAACTACAAAGAACGAAACTCGTCTAGCTTGAAGGGGGAAACCAGATGGCGCTATGGTTGGCCCGCTAGATGGCGCTGCCATAGGTCAAACGGATATCAACAGAGTTTTTTTAAAAAAATAGGAACCCTCATTTTTTATTACATATTCGTGTAGTAGGCTACGTAAATAAATATGAATGTTTTAGTTGGACCACTTTTTTCGCTTTGTGATAGATGGCGCTGTAATAGTCACAAACGTATAAGTACGTGGTATCACGTAACATTCCGTCAGTACCGCCGGTATTTGCATAGTGATACATTACCCGTATTAAAATGAACCGTTTACCAATTGCGGCAAAGTTCTGTATCGTGTTGATGTACGGCTATTGTGATCAAAATGCCCAACGGGTATGTATGCTGCTCGGTATCCTCGACGACATCATCCAAGTGCCGGACCGTTCGCCGGATAGTTACGTTATTTAAGGAAACAGGGAGTGTTCAGCCACATGTGAAACGTGAACCACGACCTGCAACAAATGATGCTGCCCAAGCAGGTGTTTTAGCTGCTGTCGCGGCTAATCCGCACATCAGTAGCAGACAAATTGCGCGAGAATCGGGAATCTCAAAAATGTCGGTGTTGACAATGCTACATCAACATCGACTGCACACGTACCACATTTCTCTGCACCAGGAATTGCATGGAGACGACTTTTAATGTCGTGTACAGTTCTGCCCCCATTTTATCGATGGCAATTTAAATGGTGCAATGTATGCTGATTTCCTACGTAATGTTCTACCGATGTTACTACAAGATGTTTCACTGCATGACAGAATGGCGATGTACTTCCAACATGATGGACGTCCGGCACATAGCTCATGTTTCATGACAGGTGGATTGGTCGTCGAAGCACCATACCATGGCCCGCACGTTCACAGGATCTGAAGTCCCCGGATTTCCTTCTGTGGGAAAAGTTGAAGGACATTTGCTATCGTCATCCACCGACAATGCCTTTCAACATGTGTCAGCGCATTGTCAATGCATGTGCGAACATTACGGAAGGCGAACTACTCGCTGTTGAGAGGAATGTCGTTACACGTATTGCCAAATGCATTGAGGTTGACGGACATCATTTTGAGCATTTACTGCATTAATGTGGTATTTACAGGTAATCACGCTGTAACCGCATGCGTTCTCAGAAATGATAAGTTCACAAAGGTACATGTATCACATTAGGACAACCGAAATAAAATGTTCAAAATGATCATATAAAGTTGATCGTCGGTAAAGCAGATGCCAGATTGAGATTCATTGGAAGAATCCTAAGCAAATGCAATCGGACAACAAAGGAAGTAGGTTACAGTACGCTTGTTCGCCCACTGCTTGAATACTGCTCAGCAGTGTGGGATCCGCACCAGATAGGGTTGATAGAAGAGATAGAGAAGATCCAACGGAGAGCAGCGCGCTTCGTTACAGGATCATTTAGTAATCGCGAAAGCGTTACGGAGATGATAGATAAACTCCAGTGAAAGACTCTGCAGGAGAGACGCTCAGTAGCTCGGTACGGGCTTTTGTTAAAGCTCCGAGAACATACCTTCACCGAAGAGTCAAGCAGTATATTGCTCCCTCTCGCGAAGAGACCCTGAGGATAAAATCAGAGAGATAGAGCCTACACAGAAGCATACCGACAATCCTTCTTTCCACGTACAATACGAGACTGGAATAGAAGGGAGAACCGATAGAGGTACTAAGGGTACCCTCCGCCACACACCGTCAGGTGGCTTGCGGAGTATGGATGTAGATGTAGAATGTACCTACGTTCTATATTTTAGTTAAAAAAAACTATCCGTTACCAACTTTTCGTCTAAAATTGTGAACCATATGTTTGTGTCTATTACAGTGCCTACTATTAAATCCACCCCAGTCCCTTGGCTGCATACTCTAAGCAATATCCCACCTCCATAACTGCGAAGGCCAGAAGCAGCAGCATGAGAGTGGCCAAAAATTCATCACTCAGATTACCCACAGTATCTACCAATCCATGATGTTTTTAACGAAATACCATCGACCAGGTTCAGGTCACGGAAGCCTATATGGGTTAAAACACAAGAACATCAACCTGACATCAAGGAGCAATGGCGACAATTTTGGAATGATTCTGGAACTAATAAACAAGGTATCCAAGATCCTACTGTGGAATTACCGGGGTTTAACCTGAAGAGATGTACCTGGATTAAATTAAACCGTTTTAGAATGGGCCATGCAAGATGCAATGCATATAAAGTACAAGTGAGGTCTGTGCGACTCACCAGCTTGTGACTGGAGCACCAGAACAGAACGCCCGCCATATTATTGAGGAATGCCCCTTAAGAAGATACGCCGGGCCTGTCTCTGGGGTTATATATGTGAAATCCTCTGCTTTGGATTGCCTGGCAATCTAGATATTGGGCTTTAAATATATGAATGAGTTTCTAGTCAGGCTTGCCAACTTTTAACGTGTAGTTAGTTTGTCTTGAGTGTATGTACTTTATCCTTTTGTGCTATTTCTTGCTTTGTACACATGTACTATTTACACATTGTTTTGTTTTATACATTTCGTTTACATATTGTAGCACTTATATAAAATATTTTCGCTGTATTTCTATAAGCAAAATAAATAAATAAACAGCGCCATCTATCACAAAGTGAAATAAGTGCTCCAACTAAAACATTCATATTTCTTTGCGTACTACACGAATAGGTAATAAAAACTGGGGGCTCCTATTTAAAAAAAACGCAGTTGATATCCGTTTGACCTATGGCAGCGCCATCTAGCCGGTCAACCATAGCGCCATCTGCTTTCCCCCTTCAAGCTAGACAAGTTTAGTTCTTTGAAGTTTTTTCGTTTGACGCTTATTTCGTGAGATATTTGGTCCTATCACGATTAATGGACCACCCTGTGTATACCCAAGTTAACTGTACTAAAATCACTTCTGTCAGTACCACAGTTGCTGTGTCGCTTGGCCACCGTATAGGGTCCTGACTGAGGGCCACAGTTCACATGTACAGCGCAGTGCGCCTTGCAGCTGTTTGGTTCCTGGAGCCGCCGCTACAGCGTGCCAAAGCCGGCCGAGGGTGGCAGGTCGCCATCAGCACGGGGCCAGCGGGTCATAGCCCTCTACGTCACCGGTAGGCCGCTTTCCGGCAACGCTGGGAGACGGGACGAGGAATGCGATGCCACAGTTCGAGGCCCTTACGGAGAAGCGCCGCTGGCGGAGGCTCTGTCATGAGGGCCACTGCCGGCCGACACCTCCGTCAGGAATACTGGGCGTCAACAATACCGGAAACAACGGAGTTCTTCGGCCAAGACGCCGCCATCCTCCACTGAGCTGCGGCAGGGTGAAATAATAAAGAAGATTGAATGTTCGCAGACTGTTTCTCTGGCGCCGCCAGGCCCTGTCCAACAACACCCAGCTACCGACACCCTACTGTGGTGTCTACAAGGGGTGCCAGCAGTCACCGACCTCCACATACCAATTAGGTTCCTTTCAGAGTACGCTGATGATTTAGGTCCATACTTAACAATCACATGCAACCGTTCGCTCGACGAAAGATCAGTAACCAAAGACTGGAAAGTTGCACAGGTCACACCAATATTCTAGAAAGTAGTATGAGTTATCAACTAAGTTATAGGCCCGTATCGTTAGCGTCGATATGTAGCAGAATTTTAGAACATATGTTGTGTTCGAACATTATGAATTACCTCGAAGAAAACTGTTTATTGACAAACAGTCGCCGACTGCTGTGGCCGAGCGGTTCTAGGCGCTCCAGTGCAGATCCGCGCTGATGCTACGGTCGCAGGTTCGAATACTGCGTCGGGCATGGATGCGTGTGATGTCCTTAGGTTAGATACGTTTAAGTAGTTCTAAGTCTGATGACCTCAGATGTTAAGTCCCATAGCGCTTAGAGCCATTTGAACCATTTCGAGAAACAGTCAACATGGGTTTAGAAAACATCGTTATTGTTAAGCACAACTAGCTCTTTATCCACATGAAGAGCTGAGTGCTATTGACAAGGGATTTCAGATCGATTTCGTATTTCTGGATGTCCGGAAGGCTTTTGACACTGTACCACACAAGCGGCTCGTAGTGAAATTGCGTGCTTATGAAATATCGTCTCAGTTATGTGACTGTATTTGTGATTTCCTATCAGAGAGGTCACAGTTCGTAGTGATTGACGGAAAGTCATCGAGTAAAACATAAGTGATTTCTGGCGTTCCACAAGGTAGTGTTATAAGCCCTTTGCTGTTCCGTATCTATATAAACGATTTAGGAGACAATCTGAGCAGCCATCTTCGGTTATTTGCAGATGACGCTGTCATTTATCGACTATTAAAGTCATCAGAAGATCAAAATAAACTTTAGAAAAAAATATCTGAATGGTCCTAAAAGTGGCAGTTGACCCTGAATAACGAAAAGTGTGAGGTCATCTACATGAGTGCTAAAAGTAACTCGTTAAACTTCGGTTACACGATAAATCAATCTAATCTAAAATCCGTAAATTCAACTAAATGCCTAGGTATTACAATTACGAACTTAAATTGGAAAGACCACATAAAAAATGTTCTGGGGAAAGCTAACGAAAGACTGTGTTTTATTGGCAGGACACTTAGAAAATGTAACAGACCTACTAAGAAGACTGCCTACACGACGCTTGTCCGTCCTCTTTTAGAATACTGCTGAGCGGTGTGGGATCCTTACCAGGTAGGACTGACGGAGTACATCGAAAAAGTTCAAAGAAAGGCAGCACGTTTTGTATTATCGCGAAATATGGAAGAGAGTGTCAGAAATGATACTGGGTTTTTGGCTGGAAATCGTTAAAAGGAAGGCGCTTTTCGTTGAGACGGAACCTTCTCACGAAATTCCAATCACCAACTTTCTCCTCAGAAGGCGAAAATATTTTGTTGACAGCGACTTACATAGGGAGGAACGCTCACCACGATAAAATAAGGGAAATCAGCGCTCGTACGGAAATACACTCCTGGAAATGGAAAAAAGAACACATTGACACCGGTGTGTCAGACCCACCATACTTGCTCCGGACACTGCGATAGGGCTGTACAAGCAATGATCACACGCACGGCACAGCGGACACACCAGGAACCGCGGTGTTGGCCGTCGAATGGCGCTAGCTGCACAGCATTTGTGCACCGCCGCCGTCAGTGTCAGCCAGTTTGCCGTGGCATACGGAGCTCCATCGCAGTCTTTAACACTGGTAGCATGCCGCGACAGCGTGGACGTGAACCGTATGTGCAGTTGACGGACTTTGAGCGAGGGCGTATAGTGGGCATGCGGGAGGCCGGGTGGACGTATCGTCGAATTGCTCAACACGTGGGGCGTGAGGTCTCCACAGTACATCGATGTTGTCGCCAGTGGTCGGCGGAAGGTGCACGTGCCCGTCAACCTGGGACCGGACCGCAGCGACGCACGGATGCACGCCAAGACCGTAGGATCCTACGCAGTGCCGTAGGGGACCACACCGCCACTTCCCAGCAAATTAGGGACACTGTTGCTCCTGGGGTATCGTCGAGGACCATTCGCAACCGTCTCCATGAAGCTGGGCTACGGTCCCGCACACCGTTAGGCCGTCTTCCGCTGACGCCCCAACATCGTGCAGCCCGCCTCCAGTCGTGTCGCGACAGGCGTGAATGGAGGGACGAATGGAGACGTGTCGTCTTCAGCGATGAGAGTCGCTTCTGCCTTTGTGCCAATGATGGTCGTATGCGTGTTTGGCGCTGTGCAGGTGAGCGCCACAATCAGGACTGCATACGACCGAGGCACACAGGGCCAACACCCGGCATCATGGTGTGGGGAGCGATCTCCTACACTGGCCGTACACCTCTGGTGATCGTCGAGGGGACACTGAATAGTGCACGGTACATCCAAACCGTCATCGAACCCATCGTTCTACCATTCCTAGACCGGCAAGGGAACTTGCTGTTCCAACAGGACAATGCACGTCCGCATGTATCCCGTGCCACCCAACGTGCTCTAAAAGGTGTAAGTCAACTACCCTGGCCAGCAAGATCTCCGGATCTGTCCCCCATTGAGCATGTTTGGGACTGGATGAAGCGTCGTCTCACACGGTCTGCACGTCCAGCACAAACGCTGGTCCAACTGAGGCGCCAGGTGGAAATGGCATGGCAAGCCGTTCCACAGGACTACATCCAGCATCTCTACGATCGTCTCCATGGGAGAATAGCAGCCTGCATTGCCGCGAAAGGTGGATATACACTGTGCATGCTCTGTTGCCTGTGTCTATATGCCTGTGGTTCTGTCAGTGTGATCATGTGATGTATCTGACCCCAGAAATGTGTCAATAAAGTATCCCCTTCCTGGGACAATGAATTCACGGTGTTCTTATTTCAATTTCCAGGAGTGTATATAGGTGGTCGTTCTTTCCGGGCGCTATTAGAGATTGCAATAATAGAGAATTGTGAAGGTCGTTTGATGAACCCTCTGCTAGGCATTTAAATGTCATTTGCAGAGTATCCATGTAGAGGTAGATGTAGATGTAGACATTATCTTCAATTTCAAGAGAAAGGATGTTTAAGCAAAGGTGAGTGTTCAGGTGGACGATGTATATCTAAACAGACGGTGAAAAGTATTCGGCAAACGCCTGGCCGGATTTAGTGAAGTCTACTCACTGTACAAGCTGCGAACTTGAGTTGTTTCAGATGACTGCATGGCGAGTGCTACGCCGACTTTGCAGACTACAGTTAGTGCAGGCTCCTCGGGTTGGTGATACAAGGAAACTTGCTGACTTCAGACATGTAGGTTAATTACTGAAAAGTCACAGCGATAAAAGTCTATTGTCTTACATATCACGTTAGCCATAAAGTGACAGACATGCACAAATGGGGGCTTCAGAACCCTCACAGAATAGCTGAACATTAAAAAGACTCGCCTAAAGTGAACGTTTTTTTGTGTTGTTCTGTGTAATATATTTTGAGGAAAACACAGTGACTGGAATGATTTATCTTCGAATGCTGCAGCCTTGGCTGAGAAGGACTCTTTTAACGATTTCATATCCCAGCAGAGTGGAGCTCCATCGCACTGAAACAACATTGTACGACAATTCCTCAGTGATATGCGTAGCGCACAGGACCCTGAGACACTGCTGTCAATTCTTTGCCTCCAAGATGTCCGAACACGACCCCATACTATCTTTTGTTGTGAAAATATGAGAAGGAAAGTTTTTTCATCTCCCATTTACCACGCGACATACATGAGCTGAAAAACAGAAGAAGAGCTTCATGACTTCTGTCAATGTAGGTATCTTCTACAGAGTTCAGGACGAATTTACGTACTGCCTAGATGTCGTCTGTGCTGCTACTCATGGACACCTCAGAGTATTTGTAATAACGTAACTAAAACTTAAAGGTTTTGTGAGTACTTTGTAATTTGTGACTATTTCCTAATATGCGACCAAACTGCTGAGGTCATCGGTCTTTTCTAATATGTTTCCTTCAATAGATATGAAACTTTTTAATGAAGTCATTCATCTTTATATATTCTGTATGTACCTTACATGTATAGTTACTTCAACGTAGGAGTAAATCGTTTGTATATCTACTGATTCTATTATTTTCGTTATTCTTCTTGAATTTCTGATGCCAGAACAATTAACTACACTACAAAATTTCCACGTACTAAACCCCTTTCTTAAATGGCTAATTGTGTATGTTTGTGCCACATATCATTATTAATCGTTAGTATTGTTATGTTGTTCTTCAGTCTTTCCGAATAAATTCCCAAAACCAATTACTGAATATTGCATATGCATAGCATTCAAAAACAGGCTTCTAAAGTCCTTGTTGAACATATCCGTATGGTTTCATATTATGTTATCGATTTATGGTTTATACTGTGCGTCAATTATTTCAGTTTTATCTGACTAATGGAGGTTAGCCGCTGAAAGCCAAATAAAAAAGAAAAGGCAAAATATTCTCCGTCAACAACAAAAACCTTTCCTCTTTATTTCGATATGAATTGTATATATTGGTTAGTTTTATTTTTTTTCCCTTTAAATGCAAGCATGAAACAAGGATTCATCAAGGATTTAGCAGTGGTATAGAAATACAAATCACGACTATCAAGGTCATGAAGTCCTACATGTACCTATAGTGAATCAACAAATGTTGAAGGAAGTACAAGGAAGCAACTGCCTGTTCGCACAGCATTTTTCTCTCTCCCAACACTTTCAAGAAAGGATTCGCGCAGGAATACTGCCCAACATTCGATCGCTTGACCACCGCATTAATTTCCCTATGGTGGACCTAGAAATAGGCATCCCTCTATTTTAGTCAAAGAGAGCACAGTGGGTGGTCGGTCTCAGCTTCGTTTCGTCAATCGCACGCAGGCCGCAGAGCAAGTATTCATTTGTTTTACAATTTGTCGTGTGAAAAACCTTTTCGTACATACACGCCTACATTAATAATGGGTCCTAAAAAGCGAAAAGTGGACACTGAAAATCGGCAGAATGGACTGATGTGGCTACTAAGTTGTTCAGCGTTTCAAAGTCTTCACTTCAAGTGGAGATAATCGATTTGGAAGAAGATATTTCTTTTCAAATGTATAAAACTGTATCCACTGAAGAATTTTGGGGTAAACATGTTTCAGAAAGATATGAAAATTGTACAAAAGTAGCTAAGAATCTGGCCACTATGTTTGGTTCGACATATACAGGGTATTACAAAAGGGTACGGCCAAACTTTCAGTTAACATTCCTCACACACAAAGAAAGAAAATATGTTATGTGGACATGTGTCCGGAAACGCCCATGTTCTACCAGCACAGGTAGAGTATCCCGTATGAAATCATGATAACGTGCTCCATTGAGCGTAGGTGGAAGAACATGCGGCCCACCAACAATGCCTGCACAAAAGTTCACAGAAAAGATGTGTTGATGACGTGATTGCACAATTGCGTGCGGATTCTCGTCATCCCACACATATTGACTATGAAAATTTACAATTTGATCATGTTGGAATGAAGCCTCATCCGTAAATAGAACATTTGCACTGAAATGAGGTTTGACACATTGTTGGATGAACCATTCGCAGAAGTGTACCCGTGGAGTCCAATCAGCTGCTGATAGTGCCTGCACACGCTGTACATGGTACGGAAACAACTGGTTCTCCCGTAGCACTCTCCATACAGTGACGTGGTCAACGTTACCTTGTACAGCAGCAACTTCTCTGACGCCGACATTAGGGTTATCGTTAACTGCACGAAGAATTGCCTCGTCCATTGCAGGTGTCCTCGTCGTTCTAGGTCTTTCCCAGTCGCGAGTTATAGGCTGGAATGTTCCATGCTCCCTAAGACGCCGATTAATTGCTTCGAACGTCTTCCTGTCGGGACACCTTCGTTATGGAAATCTGTCTCGATACAAACGTACCGCGCCACGGCTATTGCCCCGTGCTAATCCATACATCAAATGGGCATCTGCCAACGTCGCATTTGTAAACTTTGCACTGACTGCAAAACCACGTTCGTGATGAACACTAACCTGTTGATGCTACGTACTGATGTGCTTGATGCTAGTGCTGTAGAGCAACGAGTCGCATGTCAACACAAGCACCCAAGTCAACATTACCTTCCTTCAATTGGGCCAACTGGCAGTGAATAGAGGAAGTACAGTACATACTGACGAAACTAAAATGAGCTCTAACACGGAAATTAAGCGTTTCCGGACACATGTCCACATAATATCTTTTCTTTATTGATGTGTGAGGAATGTTCCCTGAACGTTTGGCCGTACCTTTTTGTAACACCCTGTATATGCGAATCGCCGTTCTCGAAAATGAATTTTTCTAAGAACAAATATCGGTCAAGGTTACCGGACGCCCACCTCGAAGACATACTTAGGCGTTTGCTGTATCCCTCGTACACCAAACTTTAAAAAACTGGCTCAAGACCGTCGATGTAAGTTCTCACATTGAATATATTACATTTTTAACTGAGAACTACTTGTTTTACTTGAATTGCCCCGTTTTTGGAAACTAACTCGACTTGAAAACAAAATAAAAAACAGTACCTTTTAATTATTAGTTTTTTTCTGGATATCCATAAAAAAATTTACACCGAATCCGGACCCCACTGAAAACTAATGGCCGACCCCTGGACTAGACCGTCTATGAATTCAAAATATCCACTGGTGTACTGCCGGTCTATAGTGTCCAACTGGCACAATATTTCGGCGATCAAACATGTCGCCATCATCAGGTGAACTGACGGACTGAGCTCCTGTGAACGTGCCGGCACGGAGATCCGTACGCTATGGCTGCTCAGGGGGAACTGCTGCCTGAGCAGCTGAGCAGCTGAGCAGCTGCCTGAGCAGCCACAGCGTACGGATCTCCGTGCCGGCACGTTCACAGGAGCTCAGTCCGTCAGTTCACCTGATGATGGCGACATGTTTGATCGCCGAAATATTGTGCCCGTTGGACACTATAGACCGGCAGTACACCCGTGGATATTTTGATTATCAAATACGCCGGGAGAAACTCAAGAATCACGTCTATGAATTCATTGCACGTGGTGAGGACGGACACTGTTTTGTTAAGTACTAAGTTGAGCAGCTTGTTCGACAAACCCAAACGCAATGGACTTATTTTAGATCTTGTAGTTGTATACAGTCCTGACCTTATCGATGTGTTGTTATAGAGACAGGGAAGAGTGCTTGTGATGTCATCATAGCCACGATGCATACTAAAGTTAATGTATGCGTCAAAGAGGTTAGGAGAGTATTTAGTCTGGAGAGAGAGCTAAACAGTTGTTAGCAACCTGCTTAGACCTTGAGTGGGCATCATTAAGTTCGCATATGATGAACGTAGAACAATTATCAGCAAAGTTAAAGCTAATTGAAAATCGCGCTCTGAAGAAATGTATGCCGAGTACCTGGATTACGGACGGAAAAGATTCACCTTGGTTTAATAACAAAATTCGGAAAATACTGAAGGAACAGAAAATGTTGCATTCTCGGTTCAAACGTCGACTAGGGAAAAGATAGTAGAAATTCGTGCCATCTGTAAAAAGATTGATTTTCGAAGCATACAACAATTTCCGCCGTCAAGCATTAGCGAAAGATGTTGCCGAGTACCCAAGGAAATTCTGAACCTACGTAAAATCATCAATGGTACGTTCCAAACGTATATGAACGACCAAGTAAGGTAGGTAGTAGATAAGGCGGACGGTCGAATGCGGTTTCTTGGGAGAATTGTAGTGAAATGTAGCTCACCTGTAAAGGGTTCTGCGTATAGAACACTGGTGCGACCCATTGCTGAGCACTGATAGCGTGTTTGGGATCCCCCCTAGGACGGATCAAGGGGAGACATCAGAGCAGTTCAGAGGTGTGCTGCTAGCCTTCTTATCAGTAGGTTCCATCAATACGCGAGTATACGAAAATGCTCCGTGAACACAAATGTGAATGTCTGGAGGGCAGATGACGTAGATTTCGCGAAACATTTATTGAGAAAACTATATATGGTTTTGGATTCTGAACAGCGGCGCCAGCTAGAGTCAGGAAGTTAATTTCTAAGTTAGAAAGCAAATTGTAACGCAGGTCTTTTTGTAAACCCCCAACAGGAAACATAATGCAGTGAAACCGGGCTTCATAGCAACCAGTGATTTGGTCTTAGATGCCATTTCAGTTGACCCTATGCAGTGACCACTTTTAAGATTCGTCCCTACCAGAGCGACCCAAGTATGCTCCTTAAAAGTGATTGTGCTAGAATTCTGCCCAACATTAATAAGTGGTACAAACTTGTTACTGTCTGTGGATGTAGCTGTAGGAAACCAACAAGCGTATTCCGGTGTAATAGTGGGCTTCGTTTCTACAATGAGCACTCGAAGCTGTCCGGCTTAATAATGATTGCGACGCGTGTGACGTCAGAGCATGCAACCGCAGGGTAAATATGACCCGGAGCGATGGCCATTATATCGCTGTGTGTCCTGTCAATGGAGAAGACTGATTGGCCTCGGACAGAGGATAATTGTAGCTCGGAATTAGATCAGGGGATGTGCCTATATATGCATATTACTGTGCAGTGGAAACGCCAGAGAGCACAAGCCCTACGTTTTCTGTGGTGGCCCTAACAAAGTAATTGATAGTGACAGCTAAACTCAGTTGTTCGAGCCAATCGTCAGACATTACTGTCGGCTCTTGCAGGTCACTACCCAGCAGCACACAAAATTGATTAAAAGAGCGTTCTAGGGACAGCATGGCCCTGTTTTCATGGCTGTGCCGTTTTTCAAGAGACGCTGACAACATACTACGTGGAAACTCCGCTGGAATTCGTTCGTGGGTGGTGGAACAACAGTTTATGGAGAGATGAAGACGCACTCGTATAGGAGTGTGTGGTATCCAAAGGATGGATTATATACTGTGATGTCATCGTAAAACTCTCTCATGAATCAGTATTGAGAATTTTACGCACCAGTTGTCAAACGTGTGACATGGTTATCGCAACACATTTCGGAACTACGTTATCCCATTATCAAGTGCTATAAAACAGGGCTCAAAAATGGTTCTAATGACTCTAAGCACTATGGGACTTAATATCTTAGGTCACCAGTCCCCTAGACTTAGAACTACTTAAACCTAACTAACCTAAGGACACCACACACATCCATGCCCGAGACAGGATTCGAACTTGTAACCGTAACAGCAGCGCGGTTCCTGGACTGAAGCGCCTAGAGCCGCTCGGCCACAAGGCCGGCGTAAAACAGGGAAACAAATCAATACATCGCCATACTACACATACTAAGTACCATGAAAATATTTATATTGTCCTGCAGTATGCCACTAGGCCAAGTCTAAGATAAAAAGCTAAAAGCAGACATGCATTATCGAATATAAAGCTCTTCCTTGAACATATCCTGTCGACACATTGCACTCTCGCTACACGATGTCTCTAGGATAATCTTCGAACGTTATATGTCAAGTCCCAAAAACCTCTGCTGCACCTGTGTTGCATTGTGTGCATCCATATAGAGTGACCAACAAAAAATATCATACCTAAAACAACTAATTAGAATAACTTGACGGCTGCTTCTTAAGAAAGACATCGGTAAAGTGGGGCGAGAAATACCCCACCCTCTCTTCTATCTTCTTATTTAACAAGTTGACCCATTTCTCTCTTAACGTGCAAAAAATCTCAGCTTCCTCTAAATGTGACAGTGACTCCCTCTTTACCCTCAAGGAACAATAGCCTCACGCTCTCTGTGATCTTACCTATCGAATACTGCTCTCTTTGGAGGTGCTTCGCACTGGCCGATGAGCCATTTTGTTTACGCTTCTTATGCTCTATATTCCTTTAAAATTTCTTAGCACTTGACACGTTACGCTCAAAGAATTTATGACACACAGCAGCGACGTTGTGTGCTGTAAAACATGTTTGTAGGATAGTACCGGCGTTGGGAGGTGAGGGCAGCAGCCTTTACTTTTCTACTGAACCTTGTGAGAGTATGATGCGCCAACATGAAATGTTCAAGAAAGTGTTTTATGTCTGAAAAGTCATGCTTGTTGCTGGCATTCAACTTCCGACGATGTCAAATGCCATTGAAGTTGTAAAGTATATTATACTACTTGGAAATTTGTGGTAAGTTCTATAGGCCCAAACTGCTGAGGTCCCGAGGCTTACACACTACTGAATCTAACTAAACTAACTTACACTAAGGACAACACACACACACCCATGCCCAAGGGAGTATTATACTACAGGACGATATACATACAGAGTTGTCAGTTATAGTCAGTTATAGGTGTCAAGTTACATGGTTGTCAGTTTGTCTAATAGTACGATTACTTGATTTGTTTCTTTGTTTTATAGCACTTGATAATGGGATAACGTAGTCCCGAAAAATTTCGTGGTAAATGAACCACACATCTGATAACTGGTGCATAACATTCTCAGTACTAGTTCTAAGGACTGGAGATTTTAATATATTCATATGGTAACATTCAATGATACTCGACTAAACTGAAGTGAGATATTTTATTTACCGAATAACTAACGAAATTTCCATAACGAGTTTATGTTTCGTCCGATCACGAGAGAGTGATGGGAATTAGATAAAGTTATTCTTTCGATACCCTAATATGTTTGTATGAGTTTAATTTGGTGGTAACTCGATTCAAATTGATAATTATTAATTTTCACAGTAAGTCGATGAATATGAAATAGGCTCCTTCGCAGGAACTATTGCGACACGAGAGCAAGGATAACTCTGCAGGGATGTTCTTGATGATTAGCAACAGCCACCTGAGGCCAACCTAACAGACCTGCATAGTTTCCTATAAATTCGCTTCTAAAAGCGAACTAGATTTTTTTTTTTTTGGGAAGCATCCATTTAATGTGGCAATAGAGAGTAATGACAAGTACAACAGTGTTTCCTTCCCTAGTTACTAAAGACAGGATCGAACAGGATGAGTCAGCCTCACTTTTGTTTGTTTTCTGGAGCAAGGAACATCTAATTTCCGAGTCAGGTAGTCAGTTTTCATCCCTTGTTAGGTGCCGCACTGACAACAGCCTCATAGCGAGAGCACAAGCAGGCAGAGGATTAGAAAAATGTGGGCTGCACTGTTCGCAGTCTGTAGTCAGCCCTCAGTTAACTTTAATTGTTGCGTTGTTCTAAGGACAATCATTGTCCAGTAATCATCTTACCTAATGGTTACAGTTTTGCTACACATCAGTTCATTTCGTCCAGATACTTCGTTCCACAGTACTATATAACTGGGCGGCACTCAGCTCTTGTTCGTAACGGAGCGTACATTCCTCGCGACGCGGATTAATCTGGCACAAACTGCCTCAGAGACTGCTGCATAACAGAATATGTATCGAGATACTTCGAAAGAGTCATGTTCAACAGACCGGATTCCGACCAAACCGTGTCTAGATCAAGTACATTCATTGGTAACTTACACTGAACCTGGCTTCCAAAGACAACTAAGTCCTCCTGCTGCATTTATTGACCAGTGTGCAGCTTATCATAAGGTATGGAGGCAGGGTATTGTCTATCAGCTGCTGCATGTAACATGCTGCAGAAAAATAGCACAATCTCTTAACAATATGCTGACTGACATACCACTTCAAGCAATAGTGACCAAAAGACCCTCAACTATGGCTTACCTCAAGGCTCAGGCCTAGCCCCGCTGTTATTTAGCTTGTAAATTGCAGATATGCTAGCCGCTCAGTCCAGGACGTTTGGTTATGTTACTGAATCATAGTAACACAGCTCGAAGATGTTTTTACAAAAGACCTAAGTAAAATGGCACAATACTTTCTTAAATGTGGACTACAACCGAATCCTTACGAAATTGAACCCGCTTGCGTTCATCTGAGTAATATCCTAGCCAACCGAGAACTAGACATGTATTCCGAGGATAAACGCCTAGCCTATAACAAATGTCCTCGATACCTTTGAGTTACACTTGACAGACTGCAGCTAAATTAAGATCAAGAAATAATGCTCTGCAAAAACTATGTGGTATAACATCCGGGATCAGGAGCTTCCATTTTGGGATCATCTGCCCTCCGCCTTGTCTACTCATCGGCAGAGTATTGCAGTCTTGTCTCGATAAACAGCAGCCACAGGAATCAAGTAGATATACAACTAAATCAATGCATATTGTTACAGTCACGATCAAATCCAGTCCAGTTATTGGGCTACCTGTCCTGAGCGGAATTACATCAGAGAATATAAGAAAACAACTAGACGCTGCTAATTCATGAGGAGATGCCTGCTGTCCAAACCAACAGATTCCATAGAAGGCATCCCCCAATCAGAAGAGCTAGCAGCCTGGCGGACCATAACTTCAATCTCCACGAAGCTTGGAGGCAAGAGTGGGGTAATAACACTCAAGCAGAGGTGCATAGATTTCTCCATACCAACAACAAACCATGGGAACTTTATCTGACACAGAAAACATGGAGTACACTTAACAGGATTTGGACCAATTGCTGGGTCTTGCCCACTCGCCGCTTATAGGGTGCACACGGGATGCAGCGTTCTCAGAATGCTATATAACAATTTCGAACAAATAACATTAGTAGTTTTATTTCTAGAAAGAAATTGACAATACCTAACTTTGGAGATACATCAAATGTCGATAGCGAGAGGCGACACGAAAACAGTGAAGTTCTTGCTGCACACAAAGTTCCTGGAGGTTGACACACGTCCCTGATAACTGTCGTCCGCTATCCGGTGCTGATATGAGCGGCCGAGGCTAGCAGGAGCGTCGCTTTTATTCACGTCTTGCAGGGGACGCGCCTGGCGCGGCGCGATCCAATTCCGCGTACTGTTGGCAACAGTTTCTGAGCCGTGCCGCGGCTCGCGTTGGTGCCGTTGGCATCGTTTAGTTGGTACAGCTACGATTGTCGTCTTCTTCTTGTGTTCATTGGTGCCACTCCGTTTGCAAGCGTTGTCTGTCCGCTAGTGGCAGGAGCGGCGGTTGTCTATATCTAGTAACGGTGGTACTATCTTTGGGGCGACGTTGTGGTGTTTCCGTGTCGCGTGAGTCGGCAGTTGGGTTGAGAACGGACGACCAGCCAGGTCCGCGTCCGCGCAGCGCGAGAACACGCCGGGACCACTGGCGTCGTGCATGCACTGCCGGATGGAAGGGCTGTAGTCGCGAGGGGTACAACCTCGTTGTCATTCGGACCCAGGAAGTTGAGTCGGCCTTAATTCAAGTAGTGAAACCTCCACCATTGTAAGATCTCGCCATTTGCTTGCATGTTGCTGCTCGCAGTGTCGCCAAGGTGAAGGGCAGCGAGTGGAGCATTTAGGGAAGGCTAACCTAATTAGCCTACTCCACTACTTATTATTAATTCTTGCATTCTATATGTTATTATTTGTGAAGTTCAACCAGTGGTGCCGGCCATGGTGGCCGAGCGGTTCTAGGCGCTTCAGTCTGGAACCGCGCGACTGCTACAGTCGCAGGTTCGAATCCTGTCTCGGGCATGGATGTGTGTGATGTCCTTAGGTTAGGTTTAAGTAGTTCTAAGTTCTAGGGGACTTATGACCTCAGCTGTTGAGTCCCATAGTGCTCAGAGCCATTTGAACCAACTTACCGGTGGTATTTTCCTACCTAGCGGCCGCTAACGTCCCAGTTAACTGCCCTGGAGCTTAGTGTATGTTACAGCAAAGTACTTTTTCTAGCCTTGCCGCTGCTGTCTGGTAAAGCTTGTACTTCGGCAGCTTCCTTGATTTGTGGGTCAGGTGCTGATTTTTTTTTTTTTTCCTTCTCTGGTAGTAGTGGTTCCTTTCTGCTTCTGGATGCTCTAAACACTGAAGACGCAGTGCTGACCGCTGGTTCCGGCTTGAGTGTGTTATTCCATCGTAGCATTGGTAATCGCACGTTAGGTATATTCGGAAAATGATATTGGTCATGCGTTTAAACTGCCACTAGTCTGTGTTACCATCTCGTGAAGTGAACGCAACTCTTGGCTGCCTCTCTCATCGCTTGCGAAGTTTTGAGAGACTTTCCCCGGTCATCCTTGGAGCAACGTCTGCCCCCACCCATTCCCCCTTGGTTTTGTCAGATTTGACGATTTTTTTTTTTCAATTTAATGACTGTAATTTCAAGTTTGAGGATGTTTAACTGGTTCTGAAGAGGATTGCTAGTCAGGCCTTCAGCTGTGAAACAGTTTTTAAATTATTACTATTGGGGCCTTCAGCTGAGAAATAGTTGAATTTGTTGTCGTTAAGGCCTTCAGCTGTGGAACATTAATTTCTTGTCACATTTTATTTGAGGTTTCCAAATAAAATGTACCTGACTGAAAAATAAACTAACCAACAGTAATTGATTACGGACTGGTCCACAATCGCAATCCATCCTGCCTTCCTTGGTACCAGGTCTGTTTCCTCACCGCCTTCTCTGGTCTTGCGTTCCGCACCTTCGTTCCGGCGTTTGTGTTTACGCCGGAACACCAACCATAATAGATGCAGTGATCTACCGTACAGATGGGGAAAGACTACCATTGCAGAAAGCACCTGTACCTCTCCAAGACAGATTACTCAGGCACTTTGTGGAAGAGTGCTCTCAAATTTCGTACCCTGGAAACCCCCTCCAACTTCTTGGACATTGCAGCAGCTGTGATACATAATATATTGTAAATTTGTAAATTATGTACATATTGTGTTATGTAGTATCTGTATTTCTAAAGTGATGTGTAATTGCTGTACGACTACTGTAATAACGAAAGAAATTTTCAGCCATACGTGAGCTATTATCTATAGCCTTTTAGCTAACACTTTCTCTTGCACTGATACTTCACATGAAAGCATCAAGTCCGCATGTGTTCACGTCTCTTTGTGAAGGTGACTATTAACCGCCACGACATGACACACGTATTCAAAATTTTATAGAGTTTATACCAGTAACCTCTCTCCCGCTCACCGTCTATCATTTACAAAAACCAAACTCTCATTGATATAAGAGGTGCAAACCTCTGATTACCTCACAAATGAGTTACTATGTTAAATGTTTGACGTAACGCAAGAAAAAGTTCGTGGATGAAAACAAAAAAACTCTTATAATGCCGGTTGTATTAGTCTCGTATTGCTCATCTATACACTGATGAAAACGTGAAAACCAAAGGGGTGTCAATCCCTCTGTATGTTTATGTAAGACCTTTTTGGCAAATAATGCATACTGCCAAACTATTTAAGGCTTGATCGTAGTAAAAGTAATGTGTACAACCAAAGGCACTACGGGACTTAACATCTGAGGTCATCAGTCCCTTAGTGTTAGAACTACTTAAACCCAGCTAACCTAAGGACATCACACACATCCATGCCCGAGGCAGGATTCGAACCTGCGACCGTAGCAGCAGCGCGGTTCCGGACTGAAGCGCCTAGAACCGCTCGGCCACAGCGGCCGGCGTCAAATAGTGGATCAATATAGTCTGGGTAATTCCCACGCCGTGAGTTACGTTGGTTAAGATATACACACAGTTTCCAACTTAAATACTTGACTTACTGTGGTAAACCTTTAACTTATTGCCGAGTAGATTATGACACCATTTTAAATTTTTGAATTGGGTCAACAATTATATGAATTACTGGTTAACTAATTTTTTGATCCCTGAAAGTTGTTAGATAGGAGATCTGCAACTGTATCGGGTATCCGTCTCAGCCGTTTTAGTATACAGATAACTGCTCACACACTTGTTCCAAACGGAGGACACGTAGTGGACATTTGTCGTGGGACTGTCTGGAAGTGACTATCCTACTAACATACACAAGCCAATAATATGTCAGGTAACAAAGTGCCTCAACAGTGACTCACACCTGAAACAATTACATTAGCACTTCCAGGGTAAGCACGGTACCGACACGAGGAGAAGGTGCGTCTATAAACAGTACGAAACAGAGAGCTCGGTGGGTAATACGTGGTTCCCCCAGCAAGCAATAGCGGCTGGTGAACAAACCAACAGACGAATGATACACAATGCATAGCGATTAGACCATGTTTAAAAAAATATGTTAAATACACAGAGTAAGAAACCTCCAGCGCAATTCGGCTCAAGGAACATAAAAGAACAGTAAAGAAGATCGAAATGTATGAGACAGCAAATCTGTAATTTGTATGTAACGCTTTCTTCCTCTCTTTCTCTCTTCTCTAATGTGTATTATTTTCATCTGTAAATACAACCACTTTAACTAATAGATGTACTACTAGAAGTACATTGTCCATTCACATTAACTTAATGACCACCTACGTACGGCGTTAACGTGCAGACGACAGGTGGCACTGGTAGCAGTGGAGGACATACAAAGCGCGTCGGGACCACACGGAAGACACTGAGTCGTCGTCGTAATGCACAAACGGAGCAATTTATCTAACGTGCAAAGCGGCGTGATCATTGGCTTTCGGGCGAAGTGTGGAAGCATTTCTGAAACGGCTAGGTTTGTACATCTACGTCTACATCTACATGGTTACTCTGCAACTGACACTTAAGTGCCTGCCAGAGGGTTCATCGAACCATTTTCGTACTACTTCTCTACCATTCCACTCTCGAATGGCGCGTGGGAAAAAAGGAACACCTAAATCTTTCCGATCGAGCTCTGATTTCTCTTATTTTATTATGATGATCATTTCTCCCTACGTAGGTGGGTGTCAACAAAACATTTTCGCATTCGGAAGAGAAAGATAGTGGTTGAAATTTCGTAAATAGATCTCGCCGGGAAGAAAACCGCCTTTGTTTCAGTGACTGCGATCCCAACTCGCGTATCGTATCAGTGACAATCTCACCCCTATTGTGCGATAACGCGAAACGGGCTGCCCTTCGTTGCACTTTTTCGATGTCCTCCGTCAATCCTACCTGGTAAGGATCCCACACCGTGCAGTAGTATTCCAGCAGAGGACGGACAAGTGTAATGTAGGCTGTCTCTTTAGTGCGTTTGTCGCATCCTCTAAGTGTTCTGCCATCAAAGCGCAGTCTTTGTTTCATTTTGCCCACAATATTATCTATGTGGTCTTCCCAGTTTAAGTTGCTCGTAATTGTAATTTCTAGGTATTTAGTCGAATTGAGAGCCCTTGGATTTGTGCGATTTATCGTATATCCAAAATTTATCGGATTTCGTTTAGTACCCATGTGGATGACCTCGCACTTTTCTTTGTTTAGTGCCAATCGCCACTTTTCACACCATTGTAATTGGAATTGATCGTCTGTTGATTTTACAAGACGGTCAATTACTGTTTGCATGCTGCCACTGTTAAAGTATACCGTGCATGGCAAAATAGCACTCCGTCTTCAGGACACAAGTGCCCCATCGGGACCATCCGACCACCGGGTGATCCTCAGTTAAGGTTGCGGATAGGAGGGGCATGTGGTCAGCACACCGCTCTCCCGGTCGTTATGATGGTTTTCTTTGACCGGAGTCGCTACTATTCGGTCGAGTAGCTCCTCAATTGGCATCACGAGGCTGAGTGCACCGCGAAAAATGGCAACAGCGCATCGCGGCCGGATGGTCACTCATCCAAGTGCCGGACACGCCCGACAGCGCGTAACTTCGGTGGTCTCACGGCAACCGGTGTATCCACGGCGGCCAGGCCGTTGCCACTGATGGCAAAACGGCGCTGTCTAAAATCGGTGTCGTGGCAATTGTGGTGCACCACGGCCCACAGATGATAGGGGTGAACGACGGTAGCGAATAGGGTTGCAACTGGCCGCCCAGATGTACCAAGGGGCTACCAATAGTGTCTCCCCAACGACCGTTCAGGGAACGTTGCTGCATAAGGGCCTCCGCAGCAGGTGCCTCTTCCATGCACAATACACACTGCAACTCATCTGCGACGAACGCTGGACGTTGCCCGCCAATACCTCAACTGGACGTCCACCGATCTGCGGCAACTGGCCTTTTCAAATCAATCACATTTTGTGCTCCATCAGAGAGATGGCCGTTGGCGACTGCGGTGCGAAACGTATGGCAGTAAACACCATGCAACAACCGTCGGTCTGGAGAATGTTCTCGTGTCATTCGCTGGGTGATCCCGTCATTCTAGAAGGCACCATGGATCTACACAAGTATACATTTATACTTGGGGACCATGCCCAACCCTACATGCACTTTGTCTTGTCTCGGCATGGTGGTATATACAAGCAGAACAGCGGAGCCTGATGGATTTACTGTCCCTCCTGCCTATCAAACTGCCCCAATTTGAACTCAGTCGAGAATCTGTGTGCCCACCTCGTTCGGGTTGTTCGCATCATGGATACTCAACCGAGAAACCTAGCACAGCTGGCCACGGTACTCTCGGTGCCTTTTATACATTCATACTCATAAATTAAGGATGATGCTGATACATGGTGAAACAACGCTCTGCTGGGTGGTTTGCAGGTTTAAATCACCTCGAGGTATGAGCATGCGGTGCATTTGACCTGCGGTCGTCGCACGGTGGCGCTGGCAGCATACGTAGAGCTGTGTTGGTGCATGTCAGAGTACGGTGCAGCGAGTAAGTGTGCAGACATTTTCAGACTTGGTAATGGTGACTGTGTGTTGAAAATGGCTCAAAGAACACATATTGATGGCGTTATGAGGGGTATAATACTAAGGCGACTGAAGGCTGGTCAAGAACAGCAGGTCGTAGCAGGGGCCGTCCATGTGCCACAAAAGTGTGATCTCAAGATTACGGCAACGATTCCAGCAGAAAGGAAACGTCTCCAGGCGCTACAGTACGGGTTGTCCACAGTGTACAGCACCACAAGAAGACCGATATCTCGCCATCAGTGCCCGCAGACGGCCACGGAGTACTGCAGGTAGCCTTCCTCGGGACCTTACTGCAGCAACTGGAACCGTTGTTTCCAGACACACAGTCTACAGACGACTGGACATACATGATTCATTCGCACAGAGAGCTGAAAGGTGTATTCCACTGACCCCTGGTCACAGGAGAGCCCGTAAAGCCTGGTGTCATTGGAACAATGGTCCCAGGTTATGTTCACGGACTAGTCCAGGTATAGTCTGAACAGTGATTCTCGCCGGGTTTTCATCTGGCGTGAACCAGGAACCAGATACCAAATCGTTAACCTGTATGGATGTCGTGGTTTAATGGTGTGGGGTACAATTATGATTGGTGCACGTACACCCCTGCATGTCTTTCACAAAGGAACTGTAACAGATCAGTTGTATCCGGACGTCATTTTGCACCAGTATCTTCACCTTTTCAGGGGTGCAATGGGTCCCACCTTCCTCCTGATGGATAATAACGCACGGCCCCACCAAGCTGCCATCGTGGAGGAGTAACTTGAAACAGAAGATATCAGGCGAATGGAGTGGCCTGCCTATTCTCCAGACCTAAACCCCATCGACCACGTCTGGGATGCTCTCGGTCGACGTATCGCTGCACGTCTTCAAACACCTACGACACTTCATGAGCTCCGACAGGCACTGGGAGGCTGTAACCCAGCAGCTGCTCGACGATCTCATCCAGAGTACGCCAACCCGTTGTGCTGCCTGTGTACGTGTGTATGATGATCACATCCCATATTGATGTCGGGGTACATGTGCAGGAAACAGTGGCGTTTTGTAGCACATGTGTTACGGGACGGTTTTCTCAACTTATCACCAATAACGTGGACTGGGTCGTGTGTGTTCCCTGTGTGCCTATCCTGTTAGTGCCAGTAATGTGTAGTGCCATGTTGTGTGGCACCACATTCTGCAATTATCCTTAATTTATGAGCATGAGTGTGGAACCTTATTGACTCTCTTCCTACACGTCTCGCAGCGGCCGTCGCTGCAAAAGGTGCTTATCCAGGGTTTTGGGAGGTGGTCACTTTAATGTGATTGGGTAGTGTGCAAACATATGCTGACCGTTTGCTCGCATAGCTGATATCGTATACGAGAGATATGTGACCCAAATGAGTTGCCAGTGACCCTACATAATAGGCCTGCTTTTCACGATAACACGTACTTATACGAAATTGAGGAATATCACGAATAAAATGTTGTTGTTGTCACGTATACTGACATGTATTAAATAAAGACATAGAAGATTTGGTACACACTTGGCAATTCGACAAAGAGAACAATTTAATACTACTTTCAGATTTCATACCATGACCTCTTATGACTACAGATTTCCTTCTCATTGCATACACTGAAAACGGATGTGTCCCAATCTACCTCACGTCTCAAACAACCCACTCTACCTTCTAGCACTGAGAAAAAAACTTTAAAATTTCTAATCTTCTCTGACTAGTGAGAACATAGCTCCATCCATCTGGACATGCAATTAAAGGAGAAAGATATAAGTATGTTTTTTATTCCAGTCTTTGATCACAGTATCAATTCTTATGACGATGACCGGATCAGTCCATTATGACCATCCTCAGATCTTTTCTACACCATGTCCTAAATTATTTTTTATTCCAATTCTTTTGACGATGGCTGGTTTTATCCGTAAACGCCATCCTCAGATCTTTTCTACACCATGTCCTAAAGTGATAAGGCCATAATGGCATCGTCAAAACATACTTTACAAAACGTACTTTAGACGTAAGTTTAAGGTGGAGAGGGGTAGAAAGGAAAGAGAAACGGAGGGATCACTGCTGCCAGCTACACTGGAACATTACAAGAAATCGGCGAAGACGAGTGAGAACCTGTACCGAGCCGGGTGCGGTAACCACTGCACCATCCTGGAGACAGCGTTATCACATCTGCACAGACTACTCCGGCTCGCTTCGTGGCCTGTCCACATTCCCATCTAGCGCCACCTGTCCGTAGTCCCTATCTATTTCCTCCATATTCGCTCTTCCGAGATTCCCAAAGGAGGCAGGACTGTTTGTGCATCCGCATTCAAGTGGCGCAGTGGCTATCGCACCTGCTTAGTAAGTACGAGAGCTGGGGTTCGAATCCCGATCGGGAACGCGTTCTCGCTCGTCCCCGCCGATTTCGTGTAAAGTCCCAGTGCAGCTGACGGCAGTGATCCATCCCTTTCCTTTCCTTTCTACCGCTCTCCACCTTCAGTTTACAACTAATGTGTAACAGCTGCGGATACTGCGTGGTGTCTGTTCCTTCCGACATATCCGGAAGAACAGACAACGCACATTCATATACACTACTGGAAATTGAAATAAGAACACCGTGAATTCATTGTCCCAGGAAGGGGAAACTTTATTGACACATTCCTGGGGTCAGATACATCACATGATCACACTGACAGAACCACAGGCACATAGACACAGGCAACAGAGTATGCACAATGTCGGCACTAGTACAGTGTATACCCACCTTTCGCAGCAATGCAGGCTGCTATTCTCCCATGGAGACGATCGTAGAGATGCTGGATGTAGTCCTGTGGAACGGCTTGCCATGCCATTTCCACCTGGCGCCTCAGTTGGACCAGCGTTCGTGCTGGACGTGCAGACCGCGTGAGACGACGCTTCATCCAGTCCCAAACATGCTCAATGGGGGACAGATCCGGAGATCTTGCTGGCCAGGGTAGTTGACTTACACCTTCTAGAGCACGTTCGGTGGCACGGGATACATGCGGAAGTGCATTGTCCTATTGGAACAGCAAGTTCCCTTGCCGGTCTAGGAATGGTAGAACGATGGGTTCGATGACGGTTTGGATGTACCGTGCACTATTCGGTGTCCCCTCGACGATCACCAGAGGTGTACGGCCAGTGTAGGAGATCGCTCCCCACACCATGATGCCGGGTGTTGGCCCTGTGTGCCTCGGTCGTATGCAGTCCTGATTGTGGCGCTCACCTGCACGGCGCCAAACACGCATACGACCATCATTGGCACCAACTTACTGTTTCTTTAAGCATTTAACAGGAAACTTTCAAGGCATCTACGGTCTGAAAATACTGACTTCTTATTATTCCGTGAACGTGTATATGACTCAAAGCTGAATGCACATTTAAACGTGTTAGTCGAAGAGCTGACATATGAGGAATTTCTACTCCCTAAGTCATACGTCTCGCGTAGACGTAAGAGAGGAAGCAGACAGACAATCAGTTTCCCTCGCCCCACATGTTGATGTTATCCGACAAGGATCAGGAAATTTTGACAGCCACGCAGCTTACAGCTCTTTGCAGAGTATGAGGGCAGAGGTGTGGACTCACCGCCCTGCGGGAAGAAGCGCGAGTAGATGCCCTTGAAGGTGTCCTCGCGCACGACGCCGGTGGGGCACTCGGCCTTGAAGCCGCGGTAGATGCGCTTCAGCTCGTCCTCGGTGAAGCGCGTCGCCTTGCACAGCGCCTCCAGGCTGTCGGGCCGGTAGCGTGGCGGCGTCTCCAAGTCCTCCAGCTCAGGGTCTGCAACACCCGAGACCGCCCCAGCCGCTCAGCCCCCGTCTCACACTCCGAAACTCTAAAAAACACTTGGTGGCCTTTCTGACACACTGCGGGCCATCCTGTACACTGACGGAAGAAAGACGCAACACCAAAAAAATTGTAAATCTAGCGCAACGAATTTCCGAGACTATATTTGTCTAGAAAACATATTTACGTGATTTACGTTGCAAGATCACAGGTTAATGTTACAGCGAGATAAGTCATTGCAAATGTGAAACGCTGGTACGTTAACCCTTTTGTACGTCACATTTACAAAAAAAAAAAAAAAAAAAAAAAAAAAAAAATGGGGAAAAGCTTTTTGTTATGAATATTTACTGTATATGTCGAACATATGCCATATCCATTGCAAAAGTTCTTTTGAAGCTATTGGTTAATAAATAAAATAATGATTCCAAATGACATCATTAGAAATTACATAATAATTACTCAAACAAATGCATACATAACTGTATTGTAAACTTACCGTATTTCTTTCCGTTGCCATTGACGAACTACGTGAAGTTGGTTCCATAACCAAGAATTTCACTATACACAAAATAAAACTTAACATAACAGTTATTGTTCACCCACAAGTGCTGTAGCACAAGGCACAACACGTCTCTGTTCTGCACTTCAAACAAATGGCGACTCACGAAAGCAAACGTCACTGTGATCACTTGGCCAAACTTGGAACTACGTGAAGCGATGCCAATCGGTATCATTGAATCATTAGAAAGCTAAAAAAAGCAAGGAATACTTAATGATGCCATTTGGAATCGCAGACGCAGAAATGATTAATAACCGGTGTAACTGAAAGAATTTTGAAACTTCCTGGCAGATTAAAAGTGTGTGTCCGACCGAGACTCGAACTCGCGACCTTTGCCTTTCGCGGGCAAGTGCTCTTTCAGGAGTGCTAGTTCTGCAAGGTTCGCAGGAGAGCTTCTGTAATGTTTGGAAGGTAGGAGGCGAGATACTGGCAGAAGTAAAGCTGTGAGGACTGGGCGTGAGTCGTGCTTCGGTAGCTCTGAGGGTAGAGGACTTGCCCGGGAAAGGCAAAGGCCCCGAGTTCGAGTCTCGGTCGGACACTCAGTTTTAATCTGCCAGGAAGTTTCATATCAGCGCACACTCCGCTGCAGAGTGAAAATCTCAGTCTGAAAGAATGTTGACTGCAAGCATGCATTGTATTGTACAGGTGCCGAATGTCAGGTTGTGGGATGGAGTTCCATGCCTGTTGCACTTGGTCGGTGAGTTGAGGGAGAGCTAATGCTGGTTGTGGATGATGCTGGAATTGTCGTCCCACGATCTCCAATGTGTGCTAGGTTGGAGACAGTTCTGGTAATCTAGCAGGCCAAAGCAACATGTCGACAGAGCAATTTAGATTACAGCAGCGGTATGTGGGCGAGCGTTATCCTGTTGGAAATCACCCTCTGGAATGCTGTTTATGAGTGGCAACACAACACGTCGAATCACCGGACTGACGTACAAGTTTGCAGTCAGGGAGCGTGGGATAACCACGAGAGTGCTCCTGCTTCTTGGACAACATGGTTGTGGAGATGAAGCAGCGATTAGCATGATTAATCAATTATTCAGAAACAGTCTTAATCGCATTTATTATTATTATACCGCAAACCGGTTTCAACCCGACGTAGGGGCGTTTACACCATTGGTTGACTGCTGGTGGTGTGACTCCTGTCTACACAACGGCAGGAAACTATCTGCCATTAACACCCAGAAGATGACCCCTGCGTCGGGTTGAAACCGGTTGGCGATATAATAATAATAAATGCTATTAACACTGTTTATGAATAACTGAGTGTTCCTGCTGTCACACAAACTCGCACCCCACACCATACGTGGAGGTGCACGTCCAGTGTGTCTAGCACTCAGACAGGTTGGTTGTAAGCCTGGCTTCCTTTTAGTCAACACACGGCCATCACTGGCACCAGCATTCATCAAAATACACAACACACCTGCATCCTGACTTGCAATGAGCTCTCGCTTGACTCCGCTAAAGCCGAAAACGGTGGTGGTTTGGGTCCCGCGGAATGCACGCTACAGGGCGTCTGGCTCGCGAGTGTCCTTGAAGTAACCGATTCGTAACAGTTCGTTGTGTCACTGTTGTGACAGCTGCCGCTCATATTGCTGCTGCAGATGCAGTACGACGCACCAGAGCCGTAGGCCGAACACAATGGTCTCCGTTCTCGCTAGCAAGACGTGTCCGTCCTGAGCCTGGTCTTCTTGCGATCAAACATTCGCGTCACCACCGCTGCCAGCAGTCACGTACAGTGGCTACATTCCTGCCAAGTCTTTCTGCAATATCGCAGAAGGAACATCCAGCTTCGCATAGCCCTGTTACACGACTTCGTTCAATCTCAGTGAGTTGCTGAAAATGGCGGTTTTTCGTAAAATTTACAATTTTCTCGGCGAATGAGATTTCAGGATTGCAGCCGGTAGACGCAAACTTCGTTCCATGATATTTCGGCTGGACAACTGGCAGCCATCTTCAGGTGAGCAGAACGAGGGCTGACGAAGACGTGTTATTTTTACTTATTGTTTTTTAATACCTTTAAGAAAAGGTAGGCCGGCAGCGGCCTAACTACGCTGCTCTTCGGCTACAGAAAACCATAGAACAGATAACATGTAGACAAATGGCTCTGAGCACTATGGGACTTAACTGCTGTGGTCATCAGTCCCCCATAACTTAGAACTACTTAAACCTAACTAACCTAAGGACATCACGCACATCCATGCCCGAAGCAGGTTTCGAACCTGCAACCGTGGCGGTCTCGCGGTTCCAGACTGTAGCGCCTAGAACCGCTCGGCCACTCCGGCCGGCAAGCATGTAGACAGAAATACAGACAATATGCATATGAAACAACTGGTAACACAGAATGATAAGAACGAAGACGTTAGAATCGGAGACACTGAATTGCATAAGCAAGTGCAAACGTGCACGAAGGCACACTGTCGAACGGTGGAGGAAACTGAAGAGACACAATTGCGCTGGAATGGAGAAATACTGCACAGGAAACACTGACGACGATCTTTCACGCACTGCATACAATATTGCACGATAAAAGGATTGGGCCTGCCACAGAGAATAGGAGAGGATAGGAGGGAGGTGAGAATGACGCCAGTGGGAGAGATGAAGTGAGGTGGAGGGAAGAGTGTAGGGTTGGGTGTGGATGTCCGGGGAGGAGGAGAGTGAGAGAGGAGGGGAAGGAGGAGGGAGAGAAGGGAAAGAAGAAGCCCTGGAGGAAAAGTTCAGGAGGAGAAAATGGATGATCAAATCTGGTAGGAGGGGCAGATGGAGGGGATGAGGGCATCATCTGGGAGAGGGAGTCGGCATAAGCCACCTTGGGCAAGGGTATGGAGGATGGTGAGATGGAGAGGAGGTGGGATGCAGGAGTACAGGCACACAGTGGATTGTGGTGGGATAGGACAGGAGGGACAAGCAGGTGAGGGGCATCAAGTTTTCTTTTTTTTTTTGGTCATCAGTCTACTGACTAGTTTGATGCGGCCCGCCACGAATTCCTTTCCTGTGCTAACCTCTTCATCTCAGAGTAGCACTTGCAACCTACGTCTTCAATTATTTGCTTGACGTATTCCAATCTCTGTCTTCCTCTATAGTTTTTGCCCTCTACAGCTCCCTCTAGTACCATGGAAATCATTCCCTCATGTCTTAGCAGATGTCCTATAATCCTGTCCCTTCTTCTTATCAGTGTTTTCCACATATTCCTTTGCTCTCCGATTCTGCGTAGAACTTCCTCATTCCTTACCTTATCAGTCCACCTAATTTTCAACATTCGTCTATAGCACCACATCTCAAATGCTTCGATTCTCTTCTGTTTTCCCACAGTCCATGTTTCACTACCATACAATGCTGTACTCCAGACGTACATCCTCAGAAATTTCTTCCTCAAATTAAGGGCGGTATTTGATATCAGTAGACTTCTCTTGGCTAGGAATGCCTTTTTTGCCATACCGAGTCTGCTTTTGATGTCCTCCTTGCTCCGTCCGTCATTGGTTATCTTACTGCCTAGGTAGCAGAATTCCTTAACTTCATCGACTTCGTGACCATCAACCCTGATGTTAAGTTTCTCGCTGTTCTCATTTCTACTACTTCTCATTACCTTCGTCTTTCTCCGATTTACTCTCAAACCATACTGTGTACTCATTAGACTGTTCATTCCGTTCAGCAGATCATTCAATTCTTCTTCACTTTCACTCAGGATAGCAATGTCATCAGCGAATCGTATCATTGATATCCTTTCACCTTGTATTTTAATTTCACTCCTGAACCTTTCTTTTATTTCCATCATTGCTTCCTCGATGTACAGATTGAAGAGTAGAGGCAAAAGGCTACAGCTTTGTCTTACTCCCTTCTTAATACGAGCATTTCGTTCTTGATCGTCCACTCTTATTATTCCATCTTGGTTGTTGTACACATTGTATATGACCCGTCTCCCCCTATAGCTCACCCCTACTTTTTTCAGAATCTTGAAGAGCTTGCACCATTTTATATTGTCGAACGCTTTTTCCAGGTCGACAAATCCTATGAACGTGTCTTGATTTTTCTTTAGCCTTGCTTCCATTATTAGCCGTGAAACGTCCCCTTACAAAAATTTATACAAGACTGGTCTATGTGAAACGTCCTCTTTGAACAATTATACACGACTGTGCTTAAACTGACACACAATAGTTTTTAGCGCAACGCAATCTGACTTTCAAAAATCCCTACGAAAGAATGGCCCTGACTAACATTAACCTATACGTTTCACAAATCACTTACCTCACAAAAATCTTCGTTACTCAAGCTACTGCAATACAGCGAGCACCACTACTGCCGGCTAAATAAAAGATTCAAACTACTGAAGGCACTAACTACTGACAGGCATAGTTAGCAAATGAAAGATTTTAATACAGAACAGACAATGTATTTACCTTAATATTCATAATATATAAATCAGTTCGTGACACCAATTCTTACAAATTTCAAAACTCCGCCATCTCTCTACCCACGTCCACCACTGCTGGCGGCTCACCTCCAACTGCCAACGCTACGCGCTGTTAGCATCCAGTTGCCGCTGCCCAACACTACAATGGCGAGTATTACAACAATGCCAACCAGCCACAGACTGCACACGGCACAGCCAGTGATTTTCATACAGAGCGCTATGTGGCTGCGGCGTTACCAATAAAAAAAACCTAAACAGCCTACTTACAGCCGTAACGTCAGAATTGCCTCTCTCGTGCCATTACTTTTCCTATAGCCAAACTGATCGTCACGTAGCGCATTCTCAATTTTCTTTTCCATTCTTCTGTATATTACTCTTGTAAGCAGCTTCGATGCATGAGCTGTTACGCTGATTGTGCTATAATTCTCGTACTTGTCAGCTCTTGCCGTCTTCGGAATTGTGTGGATGATGCTTTTCCGAAAGTCAGATAGTATGTCGCCAGACTCATATATTCTACACATGAACGTGAATAGTCGTTTTGTTG
This sequence comes from Schistocerca gregaria, assembly GCF_023897955.1. Classification (NCBI taxonomy): domain Eukaryota; kingdom Metazoa; phylum Arthropoda; class Insecta; order Orthoptera; family Acrididae; genus Schistocerca; species Schistocerca gregaria. The sequence goes on from NC_064923.1 coordinate 123,340,436, forward strand.
CCACTTCCCCTAATGATTTTAGAAATTCTGATGGAATGTTATCAATCCCTTATGCCTTAATTGACCGTAAGTCCTCCAAAGCTCTTTTAAATTCCGATTCTAATACTGGATCCCCTATCTCTTCTAAATCGACTCCTTTCTTCTATCACATCAGACAAATCTTCACCCTCATAGAGGCTTTCAATGTATTCTTTCCACCTATCTGCTCTCTCCTCTGCATTTAACAGTGGAATTCCCGTTGCACTCTTATTGTTACCACCGTTGCTTTTAATGTCACCAAAGGTTGTTTTGACTTTCCTGCATGCTGAGTCTGTCCTTCCGACAATCATATCTTTTTCGATGTCTTCACATTTTTCCTGCAGCCATTTCGTCTTAGCTTCCCTGCACTTCCTATTTATTTCATTCCTCAGCGACTTGTATTTCTGTATTCCTGATTTTCCCGGAACATGTTTGTACTTCCTCCTTTCATCAATCAACTGAAGTATTTCCTCTGTTACCCATGGTTTCTTCGCAGCTACATTCTTTGTACCTATGTTTTCCTTCCCAACTTCTGTGATGGCCCTTTTTAGAGACATCCATTCCTCTTCAACTGTGTTGCCTACTGCACTATTCCTTATTGCTGTATCTATAGCGTTAGAGAACTTCAAACGTATCTCATCATTCCTTAGAACTTCCGTATCCCGCTTCTTAGCGTATTGATTCTTTCTGACTAATGTCTTGAACTTCAGCCTACTCTTCATCACTACTATATTGTGATCTGAGTCTATATCTGCTCCTGGGTACACCTTACAATCCAGTATCTGATTTCGGAATCTCTGTCTGACCATCATGTAATCTAATTGAAATCTTCCCGTATATCCCGGCCTTTTCGAAGTATACCTCCTCCTCTTGTGATTCTCGAACAGGGTATTCGCTATTACTACCTGAAACTTGTTACAGAACTCAATTAGTCTTTCTCCTCTTTCATTCCTTGTCCCAAGCCCATATTCTCCTGTAACCTTTTCTTCTACTCCTTCCCCTACAACTGCATTCCAGTCGCCCATGACTACTAGATTTTCGTCCCCCTTTAGATACTGCATTACCCTTTCAATATCCTCATACACTTTCTCTACCTCTTCATCTTCAGCTTGCGACGTCGGTATGTATACCTGAACTATCGTTGTCGGAGTTGGTCTGCTGTTGATTCTGATTAGAACAACCCGGTCACTGAACTGTTCACAGTAACACACCCTCTGCCCTACCTTCCTATTCCTAACGAATCCTACACCTGTTATACCATTTTCTGCTGCTGTTGATATTATCCGATTCTCTTCTGACCAGAAATCCTTGTCTTCCTTCCACTTCACTTCACTGACCCCTACTTTATTTAGATTGAGCCTTTGCATTTCTCTTTTCAGATTTTCCAGTTTCCCTACCACATTCAAGCTTCTGACATTCCACGCCCCGACTCGTAGAACATTATCCTTTCGTTGATTATTCAATCTTTTTCTCATGGTAACCTCCCCCTTGGCAGTCCCCTCCCAGATATCCGAATGGGGGACTATTCCGGAATCTTTTGTCAATGGAGAGATCATCATGACACTTCTTCAACTACAGGGCACATGTCCTGTGGATACACGTTACGTGTCTTTAATGCAGTGGTTTCCATTGCCTTCTGCATCCTCATGTCGTTGATCATTGCTGATTCTTCCGCCTTTAGGGGCAATTTCCCACCCCTAGGACAAGAGAGTGCCCTGAACCTCTATCCGCTCCTCCGCCTTTTTGACAAGGCAGTTGGCAGAATAAGGCTGACTTCTTATGCCGGAAGTCTTCGACCACCATTGCTGATTATTTATCAAAATTTAGGCAGTGGTGGGGATTGAACCTGGGACCGAAGACGTTTTGATTATGAATAAATTAGACCATGGGTATGACCATCAAGTTTACCGGAGGTGTAAAGAATCCGTTTCCATTCAAGGAAGAGTAGGAGGTGGAGGAAAGGAATTAAGTTGTAGAAGATCTGCGTGGGGGATGGGAGGTGGATGCAATAGGTGAGGCAGAGCGCATGGTGTTCCAGGATTTGAAGGGACTTGTAGAAGGTAGGAGGGGTAGAGATCCAGGCGGGATGGGCATAACAGAGGATGGGGCGGATGATACGAAAACGTTCTCCCCTCTGTCTTACATAGTACGCTGATGGTACTGCCGCGCATGCGTTGAAGTCGCGGAGACAGAAGGACCGCACCACCCAGCGGGAGTGCCCTTGCTGGTGGAACTGCAGTACTGAGCTGCCGTCGGTATTGTCGCTGGCCACAGCTATCGGTCTCCTGGCGTCTTCGTCTTGAGCAAATTTCGGAGATGACGGGATTCCACGCGTTATTCAGTTGGTAACCACTGTCACGGTTCATTATATTTTCCACAATGCGTATTTCAACAGGTTATTTAATAATGGAGTCCCAAAAGGTTGATAATGTAATGGCTACTCGACCTGGAAAATTAACAGGGCCTTCTCAACTAAAGCCAGGAACCGGGAAGTGGATAAAGAGGAGAACGCGCCAACCAAGTCCTACCTTTTTTTCCCTCCGTTGGAAATATCTCCTTCAAAATAGCGAGGATTCTTAATAATTTTCATGTGAAAGTGGTTTTTCGTCGACCTTCTAAGATTTCGGATCTACTGGGATCGGTGAAGGCTGATTTCTTATCGTGGAAGGCGGGAATTTATAAAATATCGTGTCAATGTGATATGGCCTAATACCACATGTACAGTGGAAGAGCGTTGTACAGAACATCAACACTGCTTACTTCATCCACTAAGTCTGCAGTTGTGGAACATTGTATTTCCAATGGACATTCAATGGTGTATGACAAAACTTTGATTTTACTCACAGCAACAACCTTTCAGGACTCCATTATCAAAGAATCCGTTGAAATACGCATTTCGGAAAATCTAATGAACCGTGACAGTCGTTGCCAACTGAATAACGCGTGAAATACCATCATCTCCGAAATTTGCTCGAGATGAAGATGCCAGAAGACTTCGATAGCTACGGCCAGCGACAATACCGATGGCAGCTGAGTCTTGCAGTTCCACCAGCGAGGGCGCTGTCGCTAGGCTATGTGGTCCTTCTGTCTCGCACGACTTCAACTCATGCGCGGCAGTACCATTAGCGCACCGTATAAGATGGAGCAGAGAATGTCTTCGACCTCCTCTGTCCTATCCTCTGTTCTGCCAGTGTTGCCTGGATCTCCGCACCCACCTGCTTTTACAAGGCCCTCCAAATCCTCGAACGCCATGTGCTCCGCCTTCCATATTTGCCTTCCTTCCCCCAAACAGTTCCTGTACGAACTCATCCCCTTCCTCCACCTCCTGCTTTTCCTCAAACATCTCCGCATCCTTTACACTGTCTGCAGGCTTGATCTCCCCCACCCCCTGGTTTCCTCCTCCCTATCCACCCCTCGCCAGTGGCCGTGCCTCTATCGTTATATCCCTCCCTCTCTCCACCTCCACACCCCCCATCTGTTTCATCAGGGCAGTTTCCAGTGCCTCCCCCTCCTGGATGATGAACTTCGCCGTGACATACACCCTTCTTCCAAATGTAATCTGGCCTTGTTCCCCCCTCCCCAGGGACCCCTTTTTCCTCCCCCCTCCTTCTCCCAGAGCGGATTTTCCTCCTTCCACCTCCTGAGACCCTGCACCCCTTCCTCGCCTCTTTCCCTCCCACGTCACTCCCCCCCAGGCACTCTTCGGCGCGCCCCTCGCCCATCTCCCCCCCCCCCCCCCCCTCTGCCCCTCCATCCCTTCTTCCCTTCTCCCTCATCTCCTTGCGCCTGGCAGATCCTCCATTTTCATCATCATCATTAGTGGGCCGCGTTAGTGTTTGGTACTGTTCTCCTGGGCGTCGAGAGGTTTGATTTTAATTGTGTGCTGGCCTTGTACTTAGTGTTATTGTGAGTGATTGTTATGTGCTACGCCATCCGTCGATACTTTTATGCTCAAGTCATATGTCGCCTTGTGTTCTTTTAATTGTCCCAGTGTGTGGTTTCTTGTGTGCACTACTTTTTTACAGTTTTTGTCTCCATTTTATAGTCGCCCCTTTGAGTGTATTGTCTTCCTTAATGTTACCCTCTTTTTTTTATATCTATGTACTACACCATGTTTTCTCCTATATGTTATTTTTAAATGTCTTCTATTGTATGCTCTATGTCTTTTGGCTGAAGAGCTGCGCATATGCTGCTGCCACCCCGCCCCGATGGGGAATTGAAATACATTAAGAAAAAAAAGTCTTTGTCAGTCCTAGTTAGGCTCACCTGAAGATTGCTGGCAGCTGTCCAGCCGAAAATTGCTATCACGAAATCTCTTTGAAAAGTTATGGTTTTATCGCCTTAAAGGGGTTCTTGACTGACATTGACTCACCATGTCCAATCTAAACCTGACTAATGCTCATGACCGTTAATAGCGTCTGTCGAAAGTAAACCAACTAGTGCCATTCTTACGTGACAGGCGGAAATTCTGAATAGACATGATCTTTCATATGTAGAAACACATGTACCAACTTTCGTTTATGTCGCGGAACTCCATCATTGTAATGATATTTTTTACCCATCAGTGAATTACATTCCATGCAACTGCAAACGCTGATGTGGCTATGCAGGCCGATAGAAAGATACAGGGGTTGGACAAAAATATGGAATCGCCAAGTACAGAAACATTACCATGCCTGATGCAGTATAGGATATCCGTTGGCAAATGAAACATCTTCCAGCCGTCGAGAAATGGATAAATACATGGAATCTTATACTATTCTTCTTGCAGAATAATGGGATGTGCGGGTAACGATGACGTTGGTGGATAGCGATGACTCACCCTCTTCTCGAAAGTAGACTAAAAAAGCTCAATTATACTGAGATCTGGTGACCGTGGTGGCCAGGAGAGATGCAACAATTCAACGTCGTGCTCACAAAACCTGTAATTGGCGGTATGAGATGTATGGAGAGTGGCCCTATCGTCTTGGAACACAGCATTACCATTGGGGAACAAATGGTATATCATGGGATGGGGCTGACCAGCCAAAATGGTCAGATGACGCTTGGCAGTCGACAGTGCAGAGTAACTAAGGTGCCCGTGGAGTACTTCGATATGGCTGCCGAAATCAACACGATATGTTTCACTCATGTCAGCCCACCTTGCAATTCCCTGCTTATGGATCTAATTCATATTGTTTTAGTGCTGACATGGTTCACTATGGAGACTTTCAGTTCTTTCCCAGCTACAGCCATTTTATATTTCGTCACTATCATCTTCAACGACCGTCTATCATGGTCAATCAATACACAGTTTCGTCCGCGTCGTGACTTAGTGCCTCATGTTTTTCTACTTTTCAATGCCATACATCTTCGATGCGGCGCCTCTTGAAATACAGAACACTTCGGCTCGCTTGGTTACGGAAGTATCCACCATAGGATCACCAGCAATTTGCCCGCGGTTCGAAGTCGCTTGGTTGCGACATAATGCTCACTGAACTATACACAATACTCTTCTGACCATGATTGGCACTTGGAACGTACTGAGAACGTTGCGCAAGCGATACATTTCTACATGTACATCTACATTTATACCCCGCAAGCCACCCAACGGTGGGTGGTGGAGGGCACTTTACGTACCACTGTCATTACCTCCCTTTCCTGTTCCAGTCGCGTATGGTTCGCGGGAAGAACGACTGCCGGAAAGCCACCGTGCGCGCTCCGATCTCTCTAATTTTACATTCATGATCTCCTCGGGCGGTATAAGCGGGGGAAGCAATATATCCGATACCTCATCCAGAAACGCACCCTCTCGAAACCTGGACAGCAAGCTACACCGCGATGCAGAGCTCCTCTCTTGCAGAGTCTGCCAATTGAGTTTGTTAAAAACAGCTCTGTAACGCTATCACGCATACCATATAACCCTGTGACGAAACGCGCCGCTCTTCTTTGGATCTTCTCTACCTCCACTGTCAACCCGCCCTTGTACGGATCCCACACTGATGAGCAACACTCAAGTATAGGTCGAACGAGAGTTTTGTAAGCCACCTTCTTTGTTGATGGACTACATTTTCTAAGGACTCTCCCAATGAATCTCAACCTGGCACCCGCCTTACCAACAATTAATTTTATGTGATCGTTCCACTTCAAATCGTTTCGCACGCATACTCCCAGATATTTTACAGAAGTAACTGCTACCAGTGTTTGTTGCGCTATCATACAATCATACAATAAAGGATCCTTCTTTCTATGTATTCGCAATACATTACATTTGTCTATGTTAAGGGTCAGTTGCCACTCCCTGCACCAAGCGCCTATCCGCTGCAGATCTTCCTGCATTTCTCTGCAATTTTCTAGTGCTGCAACTTCTCTGTATACTACAGCATCATTCGCGAAAAGCCGCATGGAACTTCCGACACTATCCACAAGGTCATTTACATATATTGTGAAAAGCAATGGTCCCATAACACTCCCCTGTGGCAAGCCAGAGGTTACTTTAAAGCTAAAAACTCTTCAATCCAGCCACACAGCTGGTCTGATATTCCGTAGGCTCTGACTTTGTTTATCAGGCGACAGTGCGGAACTGTGTCGAACGCCTTCCAGAAGTCAAGGAAAATGGCATCTACCTGGGAGCCTGTATCTAATATTTTCTGGGTCTCATGAACAAATAAAGCGAATTGGGTCTCACACGATCGCTGTTTCCGGAATCCATGTTGATTCCTACAGAGTAGATTCTGGGTTTCCAGAAATGACACGATACGCGAGGAAAAAACATGTTATAAAATTCTACAACAAATCTATTTCAAAGATATAGGCCTATACTTTTGCGCATTTGCTCGACGACCCTCCTTGAAAACTGGAACTACCTGTGCTCATTTCCAATCATTTGGAACCTTCCGTTCCTCTAGACACTTGCGATACACCGCTGTTTCCATAGTTTTCTCCAACCACTGTATGTTACCGACTACACAAGTGACAGCTGGTCGTACCATATGGACCGAGAGTGTGGGAAAGGAATGTGGGAATAGGCTGAGTTGTCCTTGGTGTTCGACAGGTGAGAGGGAGTACCTTACCAATTTTGCCGCCAAGACGTATTTCTTCTAGTATTAATGTTTAGTGTTTAAATTATTGAGAAACTAATCTGATAATGCTGAACACTTTACACATACTGATGTCTATATAATTACATTTTCATTTCTTCAAACTGATCTGCACAGACTGACAATGGAATCAGTTTAATGTTACGAATGATCGGCGGACATAGCCGACCAATCGAAAAAGGCTCTCTGCTCGAGCAGGCGGAAAATACACTCATGTTCAGAAAAAGCAGAATACCTTGAACGACTACAGATAGAACGTTCATTTTCACAGGATATTTACGCCAGTATCTTCTGCAGAAATTATTAGCATTTGAACCATGTCGGCCCTCCGGTTCAAGGTCAACATCGATATCATGGCGCAACACTCGCTAACCGTTAAAGTGTCACTATAAACGGAATGTAAGGGATTAGTGAGACTTGAACAGACGTGCAGGATGCCTCGTAGACGTATGCACGAACCTTACCATCAAATCAGTGAGTTTGAAGGATCGCCCATTATTGGCATGAGAAAATGTGATGCATCGAACCGAGAAATTGCTGCTTGAGTGAGACGAAGTATTTCGGCGGTGCAACGGGTGTGTGCAGAATGGTTCACGGAAGGCCGTACAACACGCCGAGATGAGTCAGGTCGCACCACCCAGACCACCCTCCGAGGAGATCGACACCTCATCCGAATGGCGTTGCGTAACATTGCTTCCCACGGCTATTGTGAAACAGTGTAACTGTGTAACACATCATAAAGTATCAGGGCTGACAGTCCGTAGCCGGTTATTACGGCATGGGTTAAGTGCGCGTCTCCTCCTACTTTTGACGAATGTGCCGAAACATGACAGACGGTGGTGGTGTATGGAACGACGTCATTGGTGGCATGAATGGCATCAGATAGTGTTTTACACGAATCCAGGATGTGTTTGTTTGAAAATGACGGCCCATTTTGCTTCGCTGCAGACTGCATTAGCACAAGACATACACTGCTAACTCAAGTCATTTTGTTGTTGGGTGGTATTGGGTACAACCACAGATTACAGCTGGTGCGAGTATAGGGCACTGTGACCAGTGTTATCTACGTGAATGACATCCTGCGACCCATAGCCATACCCTTTCTGCACAACACCACCCCAGACAACATTTTTCAGCAAGACAATGCGCGATCACATGTTGCTGCGCGAACACGTGCCTTCTTGGTGTCACAAGATTCAGCGTTTTGCCCTGGCCCGCCAAATCATCAGACTTGACGCCAATCGGAAATGTGTGGGATATGGTGAAACGATAGCTAACACTTGGTTCAAGAATCATGAAAGAAGGTTGTATACATGGAAGAACCCTGGAGATTCTAAAAGGTATCAGATAGATTATATAATTGTAAGACAGGGATTTAGGAACCAGGTTTTAAATTGTAAGACATTTCCAGGGGCAGATGTGGACTCTGACCACAATCTGTTGGTTATGACCTGTAGATAAAAACTGAAGAAACTGCAAAAAGGTGGGAATTTAAGGAGATGGGACCTGGATAAACTGAAAGAACCAGAGGTTGTATAGAGTTTCAGAGAGAGCATGAGGAAACAATTGACAGGAATGGGGGAAAGAAATACAGTAGAAGGAGAATGGGTAGCTTTGAGGGATGAAGTAGTGAAGGCAGCAGAGGATCAAGTAGGTAAAAAGACAAGGGCTAGTAGAAATCCTTGGGTAACAGAAGAAATATTTAATTTAATTGATGAAAGGAGAAAATATAAAAATGCAGTAAATGAAGCAGGCAAAAAGGAATTACAAACGTCTCAAAAATGAGATCGACAGGAAGTGCAACATGGCTAAGCACGCATGGCTAGCGGACAAATGTAAGGATGTAGAGGCTTATCTCACTAGGGGTAAGATAGATACTGCCTACAGGATAATTAAAGAGACCTTTGGAGATAAGAGAACCACTTGTATGAACATCAAGAGCTCAGATGGAAACCCAGTTCTAAGCAAAGAAGGGAAAGCAGAAAGGTGGAAGGCGTATATAGAGGGTCTATACAGGGGCGATGTACTTGAGGACACCATTATGAAATGGAAGAGGATGTAGATGAAGTTGAAATGGGAGACACGATACTGCGTGAAGAGTTTGACAGAGCACTGAAAGACCTGAGTGGAAACAAGGCCCCCAGAGTAGACAACATTCCATTGGAACTACTGACGGCCTTGGGAGAGCCAGTCCTGACAAAACTCTATCATCTGGTGAGCAAGATGTATGAAACAGGCGAAATACCCTCAGACTTCAAGAAGAATATAATAATTCCAATCCCAAAGAAAGCAGGTGTTGACAGATGTGGAAATTACCGAACAATCAGTTTAATAAGCCACAGCTACAAAATACTAACATGAATTCTTTACAGACGAAAGGAAAAACTAGTAGAAGCCGACCTCGTGGAAGATCAGTTTGGATTCCGTAGAAATACTGGAACATGTGAGGCAATACTGACCTTACGACTTACGTTAGAGCCGGCCGCGGTGGTCTTGCGGTTCTAGGCGCTCAGTCCGGAGCCGCGAGACTGCAACGGTCGCAGGTTCGAATCCTGCCTCGGGAATGGATGTTTGTGATGTCCTGAGGTTAGTTAGGTTTAAGTAGTTCTAAGTTCTAGGGGACTGATGACCATAGGTGTTAAGTCCCATAGTGCTCAGAGCCATTTTCATTTTGGGACAGTTGCAACGTCTATTGTGCGATATCTAGTTGGAAAGTTCATGGGCCTTCCTTTTTCGGTGAAGCAACTGTAATAGGTGTTTGTTATCTTCATACGTTAGAACTATAGCTCTTTCCTCAATCGCAAGAGGCTGAACCACAGAACTTTATTTCCCAGCAAGATGGTAATACTCAATCTGCCATAACTCAGTATGCAGTTAGTTAAACGACGTGGTAGCCTATCGCTGGGTTGGAAGCAATGGGCCAGAAGACACAGCTTCTTTTGCATTACCTCCACGTTCACACACAATCTGATGCGATGCAATTTTCACTTTTATAACGTGTCATGTGTATGTGCTTCCGCTACCGGCTGACGTACCCGACTTTAGAAACAGCACTGTTGCAACAAGTACTCCAGACACACTGATCAAGTTTTGAGAAGAAGTCGTCTGTCTACTCGGTGACTGACTAATGATGCTCACACTGAACACTGAACTGTTTCAGTTGCTCCTTCATATGATATATTATTTATAATTTTAAGTTGAATGCAATAAATTCTACAAAGACTTAAAAACCCGTACATTCATTCTGAAACACTCTGCATAATGACAAGGCTGCTTTTATCAGGCTGGCACCACTATTATGGTAATGTTATTCTCTGTTTGAAAACTGTGCTACATCCAATATGCACTCTGTCTTCAGGCCACAAGTGACCCATCGGGACCATCCGACCGACCGCCGTGTCATCCTCAGGTTTGGATGCGGATAGGAGGGGCGTGTAGTCAGCACACCGCTCTCCTGGTCGTTATGATGGTTTTCTTTGATCGGAGCCGCTACTATTCGGTCGAGTAGCTTCTCAATAGCCATCACGAGCCTGAGTGCACCCCGAAAAAAGGCAACAGCGCATGGCGGCCTGGATGGTCAACCATCCAAGTGCCAGCTACGCCCGACAGCGCTTAATTTCGGTGACCTCACGGAAACGGTGTATCCACTGCGGCAAGGCTGTTGCCTACATCCAATATGGCAGCTTAAAAAATGACTCTCCACGTTAGTGACATAGTCCTATACCATACTACTTTAAATTTCTGTTTATCTCTCTATTTTTGATAAGAATGGTGCTTCCACACCTGTTGAGCAACCGGTACGGTTCTTCACGGTACAGATAATAAGCTCTGAACCTGTTACTTGAAGAAAACGTTGTTCTGAATTTACATTATGGAAATTGCTGATCTGAAATTTGGTGTGTCGTTTTACCAAACGACATCTCTTTGCATAATTTCTGTCCAAATATTATTGGAGGTTAACTTTATACAAGGGCTATCCACAAAGTACATTACATTTTGGAATTAAATATAAATAAAGTATTGGAATTTTTTAAAATTATATACAGATGGAAGCCACACTTCAATACTACTTTTCTACATAGTTGCCATTTAAATTAAGGCATTTGTCGTAGCGATGGACGAGCTCCGAAATTCCTTCGTCGTAAAATTCAGCCGCCTGCGCCTTCAACCACGTGGTTACCTCTTCTTGAAGCTGTGCGTCGTCATCAAAACGCTGCATAGCCAACCACTTCTTCATTGCTGGGAGTAAGTGGAAGTCGCCATGTCGGGACTGTCCGGCGGATGAGGAAACAACTCCCACCTAAAAGATTCGAGAACTTCATGAGTGGCATTTGCCGTGTGGGCCCGGGCGTTGTCGTGAATCAGCAAGATCTTTGAGCCCAACTTTCCCCTGTGCTTGTTTTTTATTGCTCTTCTGAGGTTGTGCAGAGTTTGGCAATACCTTTGAGAGTTTATTGCAGTGCCCCTTTCCAGGAAATCCACAAAAATCACACCTCTTCTGTCTCAAAAGAAGAGGTAACCACGTGGTTGAAGGCGCAGTCGGCCGAATTTTACGACGAAGGAATTTCCAAGCTCGTCCATCGCTACGATAAAGTGCCTTAATTTAAATGGCAACTAATTAGAAAAGTAGTATTTAAGTATGGCTTTAATCTGTATATAATAAAAAAATTCCAATACTTTATTTATTTTTAATTCCAAAACGTAACGTACTTTGTGGATACCCCTCGTAATATAAGTACTTGTTTCTTAGATAGTCTGTTGATTTGCTGTAACTCATTAGTTTCATGTAACAAGCATGTTTCACATTTATATCACTTACAAGGAACTTCATCGCCTCTCTACACCCTGTTTTCAATGAGCTAACCTTTTTATTTTTCAATGGAAACGGTAGAACCAAGATATGTGTAGGTTAGGTAGATGTCAAATCCACGTACAGGTGTTTTAGTTTTGAAGTCATAGTGGCATTAAACCCCCTAAATGCTTTTTTTAAATTGCTGTAAGTGAATGTATCTTGCAGTAGACACTTTAGTTCATATTGATAACAACAATGTACTGAGTCCGTCTCTGTAGCTGAATGGTCAGCGGAGCTGACGGGGGTGCAAAGGATCCGTATTCAGTTCCCGGTACTACCAGAGAGTTCTCCATGATTATAATTTATTGTGGCTCAGTTTTGCGACTGCACGCGACTTCGGCGGCTTGCGTGTCCCTAATCTATTAAAGTTATCCAAGTTGGTGGTGCGATCTACAGTTTGATCACGTGTCGTTCATGGCGACTCCTCACATAGTTGGGATGTGAAAGTTAGATTTAGACGAAACAAAATTTCCATGATCGGACTGAGATTTAAACTTCGGCTATTAGCGTGTCCTGAATCCACCCTTGTATCTGGGAAACTGGATCTACAGGTTAACTTGGAATCCAAGCCATGTGTGGAATGGTCTACACAATCTCATTAAGCTAACTGAAGAACTACTTCCATCAGATGGAGCGGCTCCTTGGTTCTGAAAGCTGACAACGACTGGAAGAGCCATCTGCTGACTCCATGTCCTTCCAGATGACGCCATAAGGCAGAGGGTGATACGGCAGCCTCTCAGCACTCTAATAGCAGATGCAATTTTTATAGATTTATTGTGCCTCCAAACGCTAAACCACTTATACAGACCATCACGAATCTATGAATCTGCCGACATTCCCTAAATGGACCACGTCAGTAGTTGCCAGTTTAAACATTTTACATATCCAAACACATTTTTTCAGAAGACCGAAATTTACTGCAAAAAACATGCGTTTTTATTTCAAGCGCTTGTGGCACAAAAGTTTCCTCCCACTTTGCAGTTATTCTACCATGCTTTTCCTGTTGGAGTGAGACTCCCAGACTGGACAAGGATTTTGGTGATTGTCTTAAGTAAATTTTTAGCGAATAACTGTAAAAAAAAGAAAAAAAGGTCAAAGAAATTGTAAGATACGCGAGCAAGTGGAACATGTATCTGAACTGCCTTCTCAAGCCCAGGGTGTTAAACTGACATTCTACAGAAATATGAATCTGGCCCTGTAAGGCAGCTAATATTAGTTGCAATCATAGCAAAATAATTAGAAAAGCTGCTGTCATGTAACTAGAATGCATGAATTAATAAAAGTGAAAGTTTTGGATCTATTCTAGAAAGACAAAACAGCTGTTCCCTTTTTCATTCTACATATAATTTATCATCTGTGCTTTCAGGGGTCAAGTGATACATAACAATCACGTTCAATTACTTTCTACACTCAGTAACATAATATTTAACTCTTGGACATATTGAATTGGCAATTATTAAATCGTTATCTCTACAAGTGAAAATGTTATCACAGGCAAGTATGATGAAAAAACTTCATGTATTAAATTTACTTCTGGTCAATGCACTAAATTGGTGGAGAATAAATTTACCTTTTAAACAAATGAAAAAATTCTCATGTACTTAATGTGAGGGTAGGTTAGTATCCTAGCTTTTGATATTCAATGGTCAAAGCGTACACAGGTTGGAGTGAGCAAAATCTCGACTCAGCATTTACTGTGGCCTAATGCACGATGGTACTTTACCAACCTGGATCTGCAACGGTGTTGTCTCTGTGCTGGATCTAAAAAGTTAATTCCCTACTCTGGCCTTGACTGAATTCACTCAGTCTCAACTTTCCTGCCTTCGATAGAACGCTAATGTTTTCCTAGTCGAAATAATGGCTATTGCAGACTCGCTAAGGGTTGGAGCGACGTGCACAATGTCATTACCAGCAAAAATTCCTGCAGGAATAATTAACTACTTCTTTGTTATCTGTCGCCATGATACGTGAAGCATATCGTCCACACTTCACAGATGCAAAGCTCTCAATACCCTCGCTATTTTCCACACACGCGAGACGACAGAGATTTAGAAGTTTTTACTTTTCAAAATGCTTTTATATATTATTGGAGATCTCCCCACCATGTCGCATTTGCGTCGCCCAGTTCCTACAGCCTACCGCTGTCTCGTTACAGGTTAATTTTTGTTTTTCTTGCTGGGTCGCCGCTAGCCCTGTTAAAGCCGTGCAACCACTTACCCTCAGTTCTGGGAAAACACTCCTGGAAATTGAAATAAGAACACCGTGAATTCATTGTCCCAGGAAGGGGAAACTTTATTGACACATTCCTGGGGTCAGATACATCACATGATCACACTGACAGAACCACAGGCACATAGACACAGGCAACAGAGCATGCACAATGTCGGCACTAGTACAGTGTATATCCACCTTTCGCAGCAATGCAGGCTGCTATTCTCCCATGGAGACGATCGTAGAGATGCCGGATGTAGTCCTGTGGAACGGCTTGCCATGCCATTTCCACCTGGCGCCTCAGTTGGACCAGCGTTCGTGCTGGACGTGCAGACGGCGTGAGACGACGCTTCATCCAGTCCCAAACATGCTCAATGGGGGACAGATCCGGAGATCTTGCTGGCCAGGGTAGTTGACTTACACCTTCTAGAGCACGTTGGGTGGCACAGGATACATACGGACGTGCATTGTCCTGTTGGAACAGCAAGTTCCCTTGCCGGTCTAGGAATGGTAGAACGATGGGTTCGATGACGGTTTGGATGTACCGTGCACTATTCAGTGTCCCCTCGACGATCACCAGAGGTGTACGGCCAGTGTAGGAGATCGCTCCCCACACCATGATGCCGGGTGTTGGCCCTGTGTGCCTCGGTCGTATGCAGTCCTGATTGTGGCGCTCACCTGCACGGCGCCAAACACGCATACGACCATCATTTGCACCAAGGCAGAAGCGACTCTCATCGCTGAAGACGGCACGTCTCCATTCGTCCCTCCATTCACGCCTGTCGCGACACCACTGGAGGCGGGCTGCACGATGTTGGGGCGTGAGCGGAAGACGGCCTAACGGTGTGCGGGACCGTAGCCCAGCTTCATGGAGACGGTTGCGAATGGTCCTCGCCGATTCCCCAGGAGCAACAGTGTCCCTAATTTGCTGGGAAGTGGCGGTGCGGTCCCCTACGGCATTGCGTAGGATCCTACGGTCTTGGCGTGCAATCGTGCGTAGCTGCGGTCCGGTCCCAGGTCGATGGGCACGTGCACCTTCCGCCGACCACTGGCGACAACATCGATGTACTGTGGAGACCTCACGCCCCACGTGTCGAGCAATTCGGCGGTACGTCCACCCGGCCTCCCGCATGCCCATTATACGCCCTCGCTCAAAGTCCGTCAACTGCACATACGGTTCACGTCCACGCTGTCGCGGCATGCTACCAGTGTTAAAGACTGCGATGGAGCTCCGTATGCCACGGCAAACTGGCTGACACTGACGGCGGCGGTGCACAAATGCTGCGCAGCTAGCGCCATTCGACGGCCAACACCGCGGTTCCTGGTGTGTCCGCTGTGCCGTGCGTGTGATCATTGCTTGTACAGCCCTCTCGCAGTGTCCGGAGCAAGTATGGTGGGTCTGACACACCGGTGTCAATGTGTTCTTTTTTCCATTTCCAGGAGTGTATTTACGTTAAAAGGAATAATGTATTGTTCTGGTTTTATCCCTTTCTGCGCTGAAGTTTGGCATTGTCTTGTTAAGTGGAGTTTTCAAATGCCATTAACCACGTGCTTGGTCGTCTCCAAAATGCGTTTCACTTTAACTGAATTATGCATGCCCCGTTCCTTATATTGGTAGACACTATTTTGTTAGTTTTCGGTACATGAGATTACTGCAATTGCTTTTTGTTGATAATATAGTTTTCTGAAGATATCATACTGTATCATACTGTCTTTATGAACCGAGCTCATGTAAGGTCCGAAAAATCCAGGACGCCTTACAAAATGGCAAGAAAAACAAATCCTGTCGATTATGTCATCGACTATTCTTCGTTACGGGCCATAGGGAACTGAAGAAACGCACAGAGAACAGAGTAATGTTGACGTCGCTTCAAGTACAGGATTACTCGTAAGTTAGTAAAACTGATGTCATAGAGGAACGACAGCGCTCGCATTTAACAGTACGGTGTAACAGAAAAAAGCAGTCCAGAACGCAATAATTATTTATTTATTAATTCTGTATTATTTATGTATCAGGAAGTCGTTTCTGAAAGTATTTGTTTGGAGTGTAGCCATGTATGGAAGTGAAACATGGACGATAACTAGTTTGGACAAGAAGAGAATAGAAGCTTTCGAAATGTGGTGCTACAGAAGAATACTGAAGATAAGGTGATAGATCACGTAACTAATGAGGAGGTATTAAATAGGATTGGGGAGAAGAGAAGTTTGTGGCACAACTTGACTAGAAGAAGGGATCGGTTGGTAGGACATGTTTTGAGGCATCAAGGGATCACAAATTTAGCATTGGAGGGCAGCGTGGAGGGTAAAAATCGTAGAGGGAGACCGAGAGATGAGTACACTAAGCAGATTCAGAAGGATGTAGGTTGCAGTAGGTACTGGGAGATGAAGCAGCTTGCACAGGATAGAGTAGCATGGAGAGCTGCATCAAACCAGTCTCAGGACTGAAGACAACAACAACAACAATTCTGGTACACGGTTTGAGTCTAGGTGACCATTTACAGAGCAAACGTTCATTGATGACCCGTTAAGCTGTTTCACTCAGCTGCTGTGACCAACTTTCAAAAGACGACTGTGCAGAAACACAGACATACTGAAAACAGGTAAATACCAGTGGATACAGCATTTCTACAAATTTTTAACTCGCATTTCAGTGACCCAATACAAGCACCGTTTGTGACGTAGCAAACATTAGTATGTTAGTATGGTAGAGAAACGCTTGCCTTCCCCCCCCCCCCCCCCCCCAACACGTGCTAGTCGATATCAGCATATGCATTAATTATCTTTTCTTAAAACTCTTCCAAATTGGCAGTGGAAGCAGGAACACTTCGTCTTTGACACAACCTCTTAACAAGAAATCA
Organism: Schistocerca gregaria; assembly: GCF_023897955.1. Lineage (NCBI taxonomy): Eukaryota > Metazoa > Arthropoda > Insecta > Orthoptera > Acrididae > Schistocerca > Schistocerca gregaria. The sequence goes on from NC_064923.1 coordinate 123,357,454, forward strand.
CTGACACCTAACTGTGGGGGCCTCTAAAGAAGAGGACACTCAAGCTGGGAAGTACGTCCAATCCAACGTTGGGACGGTTCGGCATTGAGATGATCATAAACGTCGGAAACAATATACAGCGAAACACCGCTCTGTTGTAAAATTAAGTCTCCACTGTCTTGCTGTAACTGTTGCATAAGTCCCTGCTGCAGCATGTCCAGGTACACGAAATCAGTCAGTGTTCTCCGCAAAAAGAAAATGATCGACAAACTTTTCAAGAACTCATATAACGTAGCTGCTTTGCTGAATCACCAGTATCTTCCAGAATCTCGAGTGGATGTTCTGTGCCCCAGACACGCACGTTATGACAACATACCTTTCATGGCACATGAAACGTGGTTTCGTCACTGAAAACCATCTTATGCGAAAAACCGTCTTCTTCCTCCAGTAGTCGCTGCACGTCACTGAAAAAGTTAGCTAAGCTAGTTGTCCGTACCAGTGAGCGCATGTAACAACATCAGCCGGTATGGTTTTACACGCGGAGGTTTGTGTAGAATGTGAAACGTCCCCTTTGAAAAATTATACAAGACTGTGCTTAAACTGACACACAATATTTTTAGCGCAACGCAATCTGACTTTCAAAAATCCCTACAAAAAATGGCCCTGACTAACATTAACCTATACGTTTCACAAATCGCTTACCTCACAAAAATCTTGGTTACTCGAACTACTGCAATACAGCCAGCGCCACTACTGCGAGCTAAATAAAAGATTCAAACTACAGAAGGCACTAACTACTGATAGGGATAGTTAGCAAATGAAAGATTTTAATAGAGAACAAACAATGTATTTACCTTAATAGTCATAATATATATAGCACTTCATGACCTCCATTCTTACAAATTTCAAAACTCCGCCATCTCTCTCCCCACATCCACCACTGCTGGTGGCTCACCTCCAACTGCGCAACGCTACGCGCTGTTCACATCCATCTGCCCAACGCTACAATGGCGAGTATTACAACAATGCCAACCATCCACAGACTGCACACAGCACAGTCAGTGATCTTTATACAGAGAGCTACGTGGCGTTACCAATAAAAAAAAACCTAAACAGCCTACTTACAAATGCACCAGGCAGTTGACTTTTGGTATCTGTAGTTCTCTGGTCGCACGCGTCGCCGATTTCTTCGGGATCCCGACGAATGATTCCTGCACACGCTCCTATTTGCGTTTTTTCGCAACATATAATCAGCCAGTCACACGGACTGTGTCATACATCACAAGGATAGTTCTGTCTGTTGCAACTTCTAGCTGATACTAGGTACGAAATCATCGCTGAACAGTGACAACTGACTCACGTTTAACAAATTCATGGACACAAAACGCACGCAGCGCTACATTTTAAGTCATCTTCCGATGCGCCTGCCCTCTACTGGCGCACTCTGCTACTACGCAGCGACCCGTTTTACATTCGAAACTTTCGACAGATGCTGAGTCCACTGGTATGTGTCATTTCTTTGCATGTTTCGTAGTTTCCACGCGTCATCTTTTGTATCCCTGGAGGTACTTAGGAACAATACTGTACATAAGACTGACCAAACATTATTTAGCTAGTAATGTGTAACCCCATCTTCCTCCTTGTTAGAAAATGGGGAGATCATAAACTGAGCCGGCCGCTTTGACGTGTCGATTGCGTGCCATCAGTGAAACATTACTTGCACATTTGCGTTTTTTGTCACGTAATGTTATCACTGTTATTTCCCTTCTTTGTGCAATGCGCGTTATTCCGTTGCATTATGCACCATATTATCATAGCCCTCCGTCACTAAGCTATTCTGCTCCCCAGAAATGACTGCACTTGAATACGAAGAAAATGGTTGACGCAGAAGATTTACTTTGGCTTAGTGCGAGGTTTAAGTTTAATCAAAACTGAACTCCTAACGATATTTATTTCTTTACTATGCTGCGGACTGTGGTCATTGTGATGTATCCCGCTTCCGAACAACTAAATTTGGGAAGCATGAAGTATAAGCATTAGCAGTTCACGTTGTTTTTCTTTATATTTGTGTAAGAGATACATTACAGCCCGTCTACGGCGGCTAGATTGTTGACATGTTCCTTGTCATTCCAGAGATACTCGATGGATTTCCTATTGTCACTTTGTGAACAAAACAATACTTGCAGAGTATCGAACCAGCTTTGTGACTATCTAGCAGGTAGAGCTCGGCGTAGTATTCTTGACTGGGATAATCATATGGGGCGCTATTCTATTCACAACACGATGATCTCTGCTTCACATGGCCGGTAATTTGGACTTCAATCGCTACAGTTCCGACTTGCTGAGGCTGGTGGCTGTGCCCCATCGTCAAGGTGTATGTGACACCTATCGTTCAACAAGATAACGCAAGACGGCGTGTCACCCATTCTGTTCTGACTTACCACGTTACAGAGGGTGCTCGACTCTTCTCCTTCCCAGCTCCTTCTCCGGATCTCCCACCCTGACATACCATTGCTCATCAGCCACTATGATTTATGAGCTCTGCCCTAGAGTTCACATAGCATGGGACGACATTCCCATACCTGTCATCCAAGCCAAAGGTTCTGCAGGCAAGTTAGAGCCATTGCCACTGCCAGAGGTGGCATCTCTGATCACTAAATTCCGCTCGCTGTATCCCCCAAAGCCCGCATCTCGTGGTCGTGCGGTAGCGTTCTCGCTTCCCACGCCCGGGTTCGATTCCCGGCGGAGTCAGGGATTTTCTCTGCCTCGTGATGGCTGGGTATTGTGTGATGTCCTTAGGTTAGTTAGGTTTAAGTAGTTCTAGGGGACTGATGACCATCGATGTTAAGTCTCATAGTGCTCAGAGCCACTTGATTTTGTATCCCCCAAAATCAACTTTAAATGTAATCATGCGTTCTTCTAATTGAACTGTAAGTTTCATTATTTTATATTTATTCCTGGTGTTGAAATTTTAATGCCCAATAGTGTACATAAGTGATCTGGATGATAACAATGGTAACTGGTCGAGGCCGTCCTCGGACGGTGCTGTTGTGTCCAGGGCGATTCTTATCAACGTTTAAGAACCACAGAAGCGATATAGAAGACGCTGAGACATGTAATTTAACATCAGGCACATGGGGTCGCAAATATCGGGAAATACCCCAAAAGTGGATGAAAACTGTTGAACATGTGACGTCGCCAGATGACGTACCTCTCGTACGTGGTGCGTTTGTGTCTGTCCCTCTGTCACACCCTGTAATTACAATCCAAGACAAGTGTATTCACGTCGGCGTGACCCCGGGCCAACGTGCATGACATTAAATCACGGGACTCAGTGTTCGAGTCTTGTGTCTGGCAGGCAGTTTTTTTCATTGCTTTAGTCAATTATGTATTTACCTCCAGGTAAGATTTATTATTTTATTTACTGGTGTCGCTTCCGCTAGTTTCTTGCAAAGAACAGTACAATAAAAACCTACCATATTGCGTTACAAGTAAATGAGTATGAGCTTTCGAACTGTGTCGCTACCAGTCAATGGCACTCACTTCTTTACTGAGTAATGTATACAAACAAAAAGAAGAAGAGAGAAGAGGAAAGACACACTAAATAAGAACAGCTTTTGCTTGGTTGCATTGAGGGCAATAATTTTGTAACCTACGTCTACAGCAGGTTACATTGATAAATGGTTTTGGAAATTTGTGCCGTTTGCTGGAATGCAAGTATTGCGTCGCTCAGTGACACACGCGCTCGAAAATACCCTCCGTATTTTGGATCTCCGCAGCGGCAACTAGCTCTTTCGTACTATCAAAAAGAAAAAAAGAAAAAAATATATCAGGAGTGCACATGCGGAAGGTTCGTGAGGTGGTGACGTCACACGTTCAACATTTTTCATGCACCTTTGGGGTATTCCCTCATTTGCGGCCCTATGTGTCTCATATCAAATTATCTGCCTCAGCACCATCTAGGTTGCTTCGGGGGAATTTAAATGTTTGTAAGAATCAACCAGTGAATTAAAGTTGGAACGCCAGAAAACTATCTCAAAATGTAGTGCGACCTGCAGAACACTGACGAATAAATGCAACCTACTGCGTAAAATTAACTGGAAAGATCGGACCGGTTATTATCAGATTTCGTTATTGGCTATGAATCACTGGAAACAGTAATCACAGTAAAAATTTGGAAAGAACTGCCATGTACTCTAATTAATCGATAAATGTACAAGGATTTGTTCCATTACTCCTTCGAATGAGAGAATAAGTACCAGGAGAATGTGTTGTTACGATTTTGTGGTCTTCAGTACTAACATTTTTTTTGGTACAGCCTTCTACGCTACTTTATGCTGTGCAAACGTCTTAGCCTCTGCATAATTACTGCGACCTACATCTATCTGAAACTGTTTACTGTAGTCAAGCCTTGGTATCCCTCTAAAATTCCACAAGTACTTCCGTCACCAAATTGAAGATTCTTGATGCCTCACAAAGTGTCGTATCAACCAACTTCTTCGTTTAGTTAATCTGTGCCACAGATGTCTTTTTCCCCCTATTCGGTTCAGTACCTCCACCCAATTTATTTCAGTACCTCTTCAATTCCGTCTCCCTCTCTAATCTTCAACATTCTTCTTTAGAACCACGTATCAAAAACTTACGCTCTGTTTTAGTCTGGACTGTTCATCGCCCGCGATTCACTTCCGTACAAGACTACACTCCAAACAAATATCTTCGGTAAACATTTTCTAATACCTAAGAGATGTCTCGTTTCAGAAACTCTTTTTTTTTGCCATTGCCAGTCTGCATTTCATATCATCTCTACTTCTATAGTCATCAGTTATTTTGCTGCCCAATTAGTAAAACTCATTGCTGAACTGTTGTTCATGCTGAACCTATTTCCAATACACTGTCCATTCTGTTCAACTGCACTTCCAAGTCCATTGCCCTCTGACAGAACTACAATGTCATTAGGCAACTACAAAATTTTTATTTCTTCTCCCTGAACTTTTTATTCTCTTTCCAAGTAAGTCCTAGGTTTTCTTTACATCTTGCTTAATGTACAGATTTAGTAACATCGGGAACATGCTACAATAATGTCTAGCTCCATGTCAACCTCTGCTTCCCATTGATGTTTTTCGTCTGTTACACGAGGGAGCGTTCAGTAAATAACGCAACGCTTTCTTTCTCGGCCAATTTCGGTTGCAAAAAAAAAAAAAGGGGGGGGGGGGGCACTATGTTGTAAGGCATCGCGCAATATTGCCTATTCAACCCCTGTAGTTTCACGAAGGTCCTTTACGTGGCGGTGCTGTACGTAGTCTTCGAAATGTAGTCTGTAACGGAGGTGTGTCACAAGCAGAAATCGTCATGGAGTTTATTTTGGCGGGAAATCAGAGAATCGCATACATTCACAGGCGGTTGCAGAATGTCCACGGTGAACAAAAGCACGGTGAGTCGTAGGGCGAGGCGTCTGTCATCATCGCTATGAGGTCGCTCAATCCTGTCCGATCTCCCGCGTGCTGGATGGCTGCCAACAATCGCTGCTCAATTGGACGTCTCTGTTGGTAATGCTGACACACTCGTCCACCGGCTGCAGTACTGTAAGAAAATGAAACGCCTACAGCCGTCGTTATGATCTTATTTGGCCGGCCGCAGTGTCCTAGCTGTTCTAGGGGCTCCAGTCCGGAACCACGCGGCTCCTACAGTCACAGGTTCGAATCCGGCCTCGGGCATGGATGTATGTGATGTTCTTAAGTTAGTTAGGTTTACGTAGTTCTAAGTCTATTGGACTGATGACCTCAGATGTTAAGTCCCATAGTGCTTAGAGCCATATGATGTCATTTATGTATCATCCTTACCAGTTTCGGCGCTTCAGTGAGCCACCTTCAGGAGTTAGTTGATGCTGAAAGGGTTATCACGATCCTTATATACGGTGCATCAGTGGCCAACATAACTGGTTTCCGCAGACTGTAATTGTGATGTCGTCTCTCCAATCATCAAATGCCAACAGTTGATGGTTGCGCCGTAAATATGGATCGTGATAAGCCCATCAGAATCAACTAACACCTGAAGATGCCACACTGAAGCCCCGAAACTGGTAGCTGTACAGTAAATAAGATCATAACGACGGCTGTAGCGGTTTCATTTTCTTACAGTAGAGAAGCCCGTGATCCCCCAGACCTCCAGTCAGAAGGATGGCCGTGCAAAAAGTTGGAGTACTGTTCTTCCTCATCGAGTGACCCTACAGTCCGAATCTCGCACTTTCCGACTTCCATCGGTTTGGCCCATGGGAGACTGCACTCCGCAGGTAGCAGTACGTGGGGCAGGTTATTGATGCAGCAACATCATGCCTCCGACGTCGACCAGTAGAGGGGTATCATGAGGGCAAAAGGGCTCTCCAAGTAAGGTGGCGTAAGGCCGCCACATTAACCGTAGATAGGGTTTTGTAGCCAAAAGAGTGGGTAATAATATGGTGAAATGGAATCTACACTACTGGCGATTAAAATTGCTACACCAAGAAGAAATGCAGATGATAAACGGGTAGTCATTGGACGAATATATTATACTAGAACTGACATGTCATTACATTCTCACGCAATTTGGGTGTTTAGATCCTGAGAAATCAGTACCCAGAACAACCACCTCTGGCCGTAATAACGGCCTTGGTACGCCTGGCCATTGAGTCAAACAGGGCATGGATGGCATGCACAAGTACAGCTGCCCATGCAACTTCAACACGATACAACAGTTCATCACGAGTAGTGACTGGCGTATTGTGACGAGCCACTTGCTTGGCCACCATTGACCAGACGTTTTCAGTTGGTGAGAGATCTGGATAATGTGCTGGCCAGGGCCGCAGTCGCACATTTTCTGTATTCAGAAAGGCCCGTACAGGACCTGCAACATGCGGTCGTGCATTATCCTGCTGAAATTCTCAAGGATTGAATGAAGGGTATAGCCACGGGTCGTAACACATCTGAAATGTAACGTCCACTGTTGAAAGTGCCGTCAATGCGAACATGAGGTGACCGAGACGTGTAAACAATGGCACCCCATACCATCACGCCGGGTGATACGCCAGCATGGTGATGACGAATACACGCTTCCAACGTGCGTTCACCGCAATGTCGCCAAACACGGATGCGACCATCATAATGCTGTAAACAGATCCCCGATTCATCCGAAAAAATGAGGTTTTGCCATTCGTGCACCCAGGTTCGTCGTTGAGTACACCATCTCATGCGCTCCTGTCTGTGATGCAGCGTCAAGGGTAACCGCAGCCATGGTCTCCGAGCTGATAGTCCATGCTGCTGCAACCGTCGTCGAACTGTTCGTGCGGATGGTTTTTGCTTTGCAAACGTCACCATCGTTTACTCAGGGATCGAGACGTGGCTGCACGATCCGTTACAGCCATGCGGATAAGATGCCTGTCATCTCGACTGCTAGTGATACGAGGCCGTTGGGATCCAGCACGGCGTTCCGTATTACCCTCCTGAACCCACCGATTCCATATTCTGCTAACAGTAATTGGATCTCGACCAACGCGAGCAGCAATGTCGCGATACGATAAACCGCAATCGCGATAGGCTACCAATGTCGAAAACTTGATGGCACGCATTTCTCCTCCTTACACGAGGCATCACAACAGCGTTTCACCAGGCAACGCCGGTCAACTGCTGTTTGTGTATGAGAAATCGGTTGAAATGTTTCCTCATTTCAGCATTTTGTAGGTGTCGCCACCGGCGCCAACCTTGTGAATGCTCTGAAAAGCTAATCATTTGCATATCACAGCATCTTCTTCCTGTGGGTTACATTTCATGTCTGTAGTATGTCATCTTCGTGATGTAGCATTTTTAATGGCAAGTAGTGTAGCTTTCAGAAAAAATGAGTTGCATTACTTATTGAACGCACCTTGTAACTGGAGTCCAGGTCCTGTACAAGTTGTAAAGTACTTTTCGATCCCTGTATTTTACCTATGTTGCCTTTAGAACTTCAAAGAACGTATTCCAGTCCAGACCATTGGCACAAATCTCTGGTAACGTTAACAGCCGTAAAATATCTTGTAGGAACTGTCGTGTCATCAAATTGTACGGCAGTCTTACAAGAATTTGTTACTCTACTGGGCGCAGAGAGCTACCAAGCCACAGGAAATTGTGTTATGGACTTCAAATTTCACAAATAGGCTAGGAAGATCTGGGAACATCTGGTGGTACGGCGAAGCCAGACTACCGGAGATGAGGGCACAGTATCCATCTCGACCAGGGACAACATTAAGAAGCGCATTTAGCCGTAATCGAGTCAGCCGTGTCGCGGCGCGCGCAATTAGCTGAGGGCGGGTGTTAGCGAGTTAGCGGCTGCCGGATGGGCAGGAGCGCCCAGCGGAAGATGGGGCGGCTAACACGGTTAGCGGAGCCCGGGCCACGCCCACACCTCCAGCGGCGGTAGGGTACCGCCACCAGGCTGCTGTACGTGTCGACGTGTTGTTCTTCTGGACGAGACCTTCGCTTTTACCCTAAACTTTAATGTAATCGAGATAAGAGCAAAGTAAAAGTTGAAGAGCTGAGTAATCAAGTAATAAAGTCGGTTACGATACGAGGGCTATTCGGAAAGTAAGGAACGATAGGTCGCGAAATGGAAGCCACAGTGAAAATCAAAGCAGTTTTATTTGCAACTGTTAGCTACACCTTCCAGATACTTCTCTACACAGTCGCCACTCAGACTTAGACATCTGTCGTAGCGTTATATCAACTTTTTCAATTCCCTCGTTATAGAAAACACCTGCCAGTTCTTTTCGACAATTTTCTATTCTGGTCTGCAGCTCGTTGTCTCTGTCCAAATATTGTCTTCGTAGCCTGCGGTTCATTTGAGCAGAGATAAACTTCAGGGGTAGCCAGTTACGGGCTGTATTGTGGGTGATCAAACACTTCCCATCGAAAACGCTGCAGGAGCATGATTATTGCCCCTGCAGAGTGCGGCCGAGAATTGTGGTGTAGAACGAACTGCATGACAGTTATGCTATGTGGATTGCATAGCTTCAGGCGATATCTTTCGCCAGGCCATCTTACTTGGCAGGAGACTCTAATATCTAGCCATCTTTACTTTCTCACTGTGAGCTCAGAACTGAAAAGAGGGACATGACGCGATCGACGGACGTACTAGACACAGTGCCCAACGCATCCGTGCAAAGCTGCATCATATTTTCACTGTATTTTCCACTTCGCGACCGATCGTTCCTTACTTTCCGAATAACCCTAGTAGCTTCTAACAAAGCGGTATATTCCTATACTCCAGCCTTCGAACAGGTATCCAATTTAAATATGAAGGAATCTAGTGCAATAGACCTGTGATGTCTCCGTCATTTTTGCACTCTAGGGGTGAACGGAGAGGATTATTTAAATTACTTGCATTGATGGGTGAGATAAACATTGTTATACTTCCACAATATTACTGGCTTCGGAGTTCCTCTATCATCAGATCGTTAACATCAGTACAGAGTATCTCGTCGAATTGCGATCAGTATGGGTGATGTCGCCACGAGAGGATACGGAACACAGCCAACACAAAAGACCTTCTCTGACTCAGGCGCAACGTAGACTACTGGCCATTAAAATTTGCTAAACCACGAAGGTGACGTGCTACAGACGCGAAATTTAACCGACAGGAAGAAGATGCTGTGATATGCAAATGATTAGCTTTTCAGAGCATTCACACAAGGTTGGCGCCGATGGCGACAACTACAACGTGCTGACATGAAGAAAGCTTCCAACCTATTTCTCAACAACATCTGACCGGCGTTGCCTGGTAAAACGTTGTTGTGATGCCTCGGGTAAGGAGGAGAAATGCGTACCATCACGTTTCCGACTTTGATAAAGGTCGGATTGTAGCCTATCGCGATTGCCGTTTACCGTATCGCGACATTGCTGCTCGCGTTGGTCGAGATGCAATGGCTATTAGCAGAATATGGAATCGGTGGGTTCAGGAGGGTAATACGGAACGCCGTGCTGGATCCCAACGGCCTCGTATCACTAGAAGTCGTGATGACAGGCATCTTATCTGCATGGCTATAATGGATCGTGCAGCCACGTCTCGATCCCTGAGTCAACAGTTGGGGTCGTTTGCAAGACAACAACCAACTGCACAAACAGTTCGACGACGTTTGCAGCAACATGGGCAATCAGCTCGAAGACCATGGCTGCGGCTACCGCTGACGCTGCATCACAGACAGGAGCGCCAGCGATGGTGTACTAAACGACGAACCTGGGTGCACGAATGGCGAAACGTCATTTTTTCGGATGAATCCAGGTTATGTTTACAGCATGATGATGGTCGCATCCGTGTTTGGCGACATCGCGGCGAAACCGCATTGGAAGCTTGTATTCGTCATCGCAACACTGGTGTATCAGCCGTCGTGATGGTATGGGGTGCCATTGGTTACACGTCTCGGTCACCTCTTGTTCGCATTAACGGCACTTTGAACAGTGGACGTTACATTTCAGATGTGTTACGATCCGTGGCTCTACCCTTCATTCGATCCCTGCGAAACCCTACATTTCAGCAGGATAATGCACGACCGCATGTTGCAAATCCTGTATAGGTCTTTCTGGATACAGAAAGCACATCCTCCCGATCTCTCACCAATTGAAAACGTCTGGTCAATGGTGGCCGAGCAACTGGCTCGTCATAAGGCGCCAGTCACTACTCTTGATGAACTGTGGTATGGTGTTAAAACTGCATGGGCAGCTGTACCTGTACACGTCATCCAAGCTCTGTTTGACTCAATGCCCAGGCGTATCAAGGCCGTTGTTACGGCCAGAGGTGGTTGATCTGAGTACTGATTTCTCAGGATCTATGCATCCAAATTGCGTGAAAATGTAATTACATGTGAGTTCTAGTAGAATATATTTGTCCAATGAATACCCATTTTTCATCTGCATTTCTTCTTTGTGAAGAAATTTTAATGGCCAGTAGTATACACTCCTGGAAATGGAAAAAAGAACACATTGACGCCGGTGTGTCAGACCCACCATACTTGCTCCGGACACTGTGAGAGGGCTGTACAAGCAATGATCACACGCACGGCACAGCGGACACACCAGGAACCGCGGTGTTGGCCGTCGAATGGCGCTGGCTGCGCAGCATTTGTGCACCGCCGCCGTCAGTGTCAGCCAGTTTGCCGTGGCATACGGAGCTCCATCGCAGTCTTTAACACTGGTAGCATGCCGCGACAGCGTGGACGTGAACCGTATGTGCAGTTGACGGACTTTGAGCGAGGGCGTATAGTGGGCATGCGGGAGGCCGGATGGACGTACCGCCGAATTGCTCAACACGTGGGGCGTGAGGTCTCCACAGTACATCGATGTTGTCGCCAGTGGTCGGCGGAAGGTGCACGTGCCCGTCGACCTGGGACCGGACCGCAGCGACGCACGGATGCACGCCAAGACCGTAGGATCCTACGCAGTGCCTTAGGGGACCGCACCGCCACTTCCCAGCAAATTAGGGACACTGTTGCTCCTGGGGTATCGGCGAGGACCATTCGCAACCGTCTCCATGAAGCTGGGCTACGGTCCCGCACACCGTTAGGCCGTCTTCCGCTCACGCCCCAACATCGTGCAGCCCGCCTCCAGTGGTGTCGCGACAGGCGTGAATGGAGGGACGAATGGAGACGTGTCGTCTTCAGCGATGAGAGTCGCTTCTGCCTTGGTGCCAATGATGGTCGTATGCGTGTTTGGCGCCGTGCAGGTGAGCGCCACAATCAGGACTGCATACGACCGAGGCACACAGGGCCAACACCCGGCATCATGGTGTGGGGAGCGATCTCCTACACTGGCCGTACACCTCTGGTGATCGTCGAGGGGACACTGAATAGTGCACGGTACATCCAAACCGTCATCGAACCCATCGTTCTACCATTCCTAGACCGCCAAGGGAACTTGCTGTTCCAACAGGACAATGCACGTCCGCATGTATCCCGTGCCACCCAACGTGCTCTAGAAGGTGTAAGTCAACTACCCTGGCCAGCAAGATCTCCGGATCTGTCCCCCATTGAGCATGTTTGGGACTGGATGAAGCGTCGTCTCACGCGGTCTGCACGTCCAGCACGAACGCTGGTCCAACTGAGGCGCCAGGTGGAAATGGCATGGCAAGCCGTTCCACAGGACTACATCCAGCATCTCTACGATCGTCTCCATGGGAGAATAGCAGCCTGCATTGCTGCGAAAGGTGGATATACACTGTACTAGTGCCGACATTGTGCATGCTCTGTTGCCTGTGTCTATGTGCCTGTGGTTCTGTCAGTGTGATCATGTGATGTATCTGACCCCAGGAATGTGTCAATAAAGTTTCCCCTTCCTGGGACAATGAATTCACTGTGTTCTTATTTCAATTTCCAGGAGTGTAGATGGAAGAGCCAACTGGACATTATGCGAGGGGCGTTCAATAGGTAATGCAACATATTTTTTTCTGAAATCAGGTTGGTTTTATTCAGGATTCCAATACACCATACTATGCCCCACCCTTTTGACCAACTATTTTTCAACGTAATCTCCGTTCAATGCGACTTCTTTGCTCACCATTACTGGGAAGGCCTGTATGCCCGCGTGTGACCACTCTAGTGTTCGACGTAAGAGCCAACGTCTTGGTGCATCAATAACTTCCCCGTCATTCACGTATTGTTTCCCGTGGAGAGCATCCTTCATTGGGCCAAAAAGATGCAAGCCGGTAGGTGCGAGGTACGGACTGTGTGCTGGATGAGTAAGAACAGTCCAATGAAGTTTTGAGACTTCCTGTCACGTACACAGATCTGAGTTGTAACGGAGAAGGAGAAGTTCGTTTGTGTTTTTGTGGGGCGACGACCACGCTCAAGTCTCTTCTTCAGTTTCCTGAGGGTAGCACAATACACTTCAGAATTGATTGTTGCACCATGAGGGAGGATATCGAACAGAATAACCCCTTCACAGTCCCAGAACACCATCGCCATCACTTTACCAGCTGAGGGTCCGCCTTTGAACTTTTTCTTCGGAGAAGAGTTGGTGTGGCACCATTCTATGGAATGTCATGTTGTTACCGGTTCGAAGTGATGAACCCATGTTTGTCACCTGTGACGATGTTCGACAAAAATTAATCACGACACGATTAGCCTCGTAACGCGCAAGCAATACCGCACAGATTGTGCTTCGCTGCTCTTCTGGTCTTGTGTCAGGCGGCGAGGAACCAGGCGGGTCGAATCTTGCAATATTTAGATTTATGTTGCATTCTGGTGCAACACTGGTTCGAAGGTGGGATGCAAGGGAACGTCAGGGCAGGCACACTCATCGTGAAGTTTCTGGTCGACCACGCCTGACGATCACAATAAAGGACAGCTGTACTGTGCACCAGCCACCTCATTACCCTTCACATTTGCGTTCTACCATCCGAAAACAAACAGTGGATGTCCTGCAACATTCTGTGTCATCCAGCAACATTGGTCGGAGATAAGCAGTAGCCGGCGGACGGAATTACTGTCCCATACTCGTTAACACCGCAACAGAAACGGCTCTGAGTTTGGAGTGATGCAATGACTGGGAAGTATGGACTGACGAATGCTGCCGTATTGTGTTCAGCCATAAATCGTGATTATCTACTACCATGGATGACCATCGTCGGCGAGTAAGTTGGCGGCTTGAGAAAACGCCCATCCTTCCAATGTTTTGGAGAGTCACAGAGGTGTTACTCCTGGACTCATGGAGTGTGGAGCCCACGGATATGATTTTGTCTCGGTTGGTGATGACTGAGGCAACTCTGAGGACACTACGGTACGTTACGGACATTCTCCTTCCTTTTGTGTTGCCTCTCAGGTAAGAGTATTGCGGTGGTATTTTTCAGCAGGATAATGCTCTTCCACACATGGGAAGTATATCTATGAAATATACTCATTGGTTTGTATTCAAACCAATGTCATATTCAATTACAAGCTATGTAGGAAAGCTAATCCAACAGCAATACAGAGTTTTTTAAAAACTTGTCAAAGAACAAGAGTGGCAGGATATCTATAGCGCGGATAATATAGATGATAAATACAATGCTTTACTTAACACATTTCTCATGCTCTTTGAGAGTTGCTTTCCATTAGAACATTCTAAATGGGGTACTAGCAGTAATGGGCAGCCCAAGTGTCTGACTAGTGGGATAATTATATCGTGTAGAACAAATCGGGAGTTACATCAAAATGTTAGAAGTAGTCACAAACAGGCTACAGTAGCCCATTACAAACAGTATTGTAAGGTGCTTAAAAATGTTATTAGGAAGGCAAAGAGTATGTGGTATGCAAATAGACTAGCTAATTAACAGGATAAAATTAAAACCATATGGTCAGTTGTGGAGGAAGTGTCTGTCCAGCAGTACAAGGACGACGATATAAAGTCATTTCTCAGTAAAAATATTTCTGTTACTGATAAATCAGATATATGTACAGTATTTAACAATCATTTTCTGAGCATTTATCGTGAATTAAATAAAAATTTAGTTTTTACAGGAAATCATACAACTTTCTTGGAAATACCTTTTCGAGATTGATGTCTGAAATACCCCTCTGTGATACAGACAAAAGGGAGGTTGAGTCAATAATTAAATCACTGAAGACTAAGGACGCTCATGGTTATGATGGAGTATCTAGCAGAATATTAAAGTAGTGTGCTGCACACATTAGCCCTGTATTTAGCCACATGTGTAATTTTTCCTTTAGGAATGGTCAGTTTCCTGAGCGATTAAACTACACAGTAGTAAAGCCGTTTTATAAAAAGCGAGAAAGGGATACTATAATAATTTTAGACCTATTTCTATGCCATCAGTGTTTGCAAAAGTTATTGAAAAGCCTGTGTAACTGAAAATGCTATATTCTCTTTCCTCTGTGAGGTACTTGATGGGATAAACAAAAAGTTTCGGACGCGTATTTTTTTATTTAACTAAGGCATTTGATTGTGTTGATCACAAAATATTGCTCCAGAAGTTGCACCATTACGGAATACGGGGAGTAGCTCACAATTGGTTCACCTCTTACTTTAGCAACAGGCAGCGAAAGGTCATTATTCACAATGTTGATAACTGCTGTGATGTGGGATCTGTCACGTGGGGGGGGGGGGGAGGGGGGTGCCCCAGGGATCAGTGATGGGGCCACTCCTGTTCCTTATTTATATAAATGATATGCTCTCTAGTATTACAGGTAATTCTAAACTATTTCTGTTTGCTTATGACACTAGCTTGGTAGTAAAGGATGTTGTGTGCAACATTGGCTCGGTTTCAAATAGTACAGTATATGACTTCAGTTCATGGCTTGTAGAAAATAAACGTTAAATCACAGTAAGACTCAGTTTTTACAGTTTCTAACACACAATTCAACAAAATCTGACGTTTTAATTTCACAGAACGGGCAAATGATTAGTGAAACTGAACATTTCAAATTTCTAGGTGTTCAGATAGATAGTAATCTGTCGCGGAAAGCCCACGTTCAGGATCTTGTTCAAAGACTTAATACTGACATTTTTACTATTCGAACGGTATCAGAAGTGAGCGATACTTCGACACGAAAATTAGTCTACTTTGCTTATTTTCATTCACTTATGTCGTATGGTATTATATTTTGGGGTAACTCTTCCCATTCTACAAGGATATTTTTGGCTCATAAACGGGCGGTTTGGGCAGTAAGTGGTGTGAGTTAACGAACCTCTTGTCGATCTCTGTTCACGACTCTGGGTATTATGACATCGGCCTATCAATATGTATATTCTTCATTGTCGTTCATAGTTACCAATATTAGTTTATTCTCAAGAAGAGGCAGCTTTCACCCGGTTAATACTCGGCAGAAATCAAATCTGCATTTGGATCGGACTTCCTTAACTCTAGCGCAAAAAGGGGTGCAGTATACTGCTGCATCCATTTTCAATTAGCTGCCACTCGAATTCAAAAATCTTAGAAGTAATCCACGCGCTTTCAAATCGAAACTGAAGAGTTTCCTCATGGGGCACTCCTTCTACTCTGTCGAGGAGTTCCTTGGAAAATTAAGCTGATTCTTATTGTATTGCTGATAGCGTTTACTAAAGCTTATGGACTGACTTTTATCAGGTTCATGTATATTTATTTTTATCTATTATTACGTTTATGTTGTAACTTCATGTACAGACACGTTCCATGACCTTGGAGAGTTGCTCCTCAATTTGGTCCTACGGAACTTGACGTGTCAATTAAAAAAAAAAAATCTATGTGCCCAGAGGTACTCGTGAGGCTTATCTCTATCAGACAGAGCGTGTGTAGGACTAGCTCGGTATCGGTATCCAGGATATAAATGATTAGCTGCGGCAGTTGTGGGCCAGCTTCTCAGGAGAGGATACTGTGGTTTTATGACACCCTTCCCGACCGAATCAGTGCATACATCCAGTCGACGACAGCCAGTGAAAACATATTGCCTCCTGTTTTTTCTCCTTAAATAAAGTTCGTGAAGTGAAGAATTTGAACTTGGCGCTGTTCCACAAATCTTCTTTTCCAATCCACTGCGGTAGTAACTTTTTGCATCAACAGATGCCAGTACTGCAGTCGCTTGCGAAATGGCCGATATCGATGTTCGTACTAATCAACGCTCTGTGATAGAAGCCTAGAATGCAGCAGGTGAGACGCCCGTTCGCATTCACGAAAGCCTGAAAAGTGTGTACGGTGATGCAACAGTGGGTATTAGCACTGTTAAATGAGTGGTTCGTATCTGTAACGAAGTTGAAGAGCAAACACCGTTGGCTGACGAAACGCGGGGTGGCAGGCCGGTGACTGCAGTGAGTCCACATGACCGAATAACATGAGTCGTGGTGACAGCAGGATTATTGTTGATGGTTTGTGTCGCATTACCTTCCTCAGTAAAGGCACTGTGATGACGATTATTCAACAACTGGGATACTCAATAGTCGGTGCAACCTGGGTGCCAAGAATGTTACCTGACCAGAATAAAGAGCTGCGAAAAACAACTGCGTCCGAACTGTTGCGGCGCTTCCGTTTAAAAGTACGAGGTGCATTCAACTTCCGAGGCCTCCGATTTTTTTTCACCGGACTGGAAAGAGATAGAAACATGCGCATTGTTTTAAAATGAGGCCGCGTTCATTGTCAATACGTCCCAGAGATGGCAGCAGCGTACGGCAGATGGAATTTTACGGCCAGCAGCGAGAATGAGAACTGTTTTAAATATTTAAAATGGCGACGTTTTCCTTACTTGAACAGCGTGCAATCATTCGTTTTCTGAATTTGCGTTGTGTGAAACCAATTGAAATTCATCGACAGTTGAAGGAGACATTTGGTGATGGAGTTATGGATGTGTCGAAAGTGCGTTCGTGAGTGCGACAGTTTAATGAAGGCAGAACATCGTGTGACAACAAACTGAAACAACCTCGGGCTCTCACGAGCCGGTCTGACGACATTATCGAGAAAGTGGAGAGAATTGTTTTGGGGGATTGCCGAATTATTGTTGAACAGATCGCCTCCAGAGTTGGCATTTCTGTGGATTCTGTGCACACAATCCTGCATGACGACCTGAAAATGCGAAAAGTGTCATCCAGGTGGGTGCCACGAATACTGACAGACGACCACATGGCTGCCCGTGTGGCATGTTGCCAAGCAATGTTGACGCGCAACGACAGCATGAATGGGACTTTCTTTTCGTCGGTTGTATCAATGGATGAGACGTGGATGCCATTTTTCAATCCAGAAACAAAGATCCAGTCAGCTCAATGGAAACACACAGATTCACCGCCACCCAAAAATATTCGGGTAAACGCCAGTGCTGAAAATATGTGGTGTCCATGTTCTGGGACAGCGAGGGCGTAATCCTTACCAATTGCGTTCCAAAGGGCACTACGGTAACAGGTGCATCCTACGAAAATGTTTTGAAGAACAAATTCCTTCCTGCACTGCAACAAAAACGTCTGGGAAGACCTGCGCATGTGCTGTTTCACCAAGACAACGCAACCGCACATCGAGCTAACGTTACGCAACAGTTTCTTCGTGATAACAACTTTGAAGTGATTCCTCAGGCTCCCTACTCACCTGATCTGGCTCCTAGTGACTTTTGGCTTTTTCGAACAATGAAAGACACTCTACGTGGCGAACATTCACCAGCCGTGCTGCAATTGCCTCAGCGATTTTCCAGTGGTCAAAACAGACTCCTAAAGAAGCCTTCACCGCTGCCATGGCGTCAGCGTTGTGAAAAATGTGTACGTCTGCAGGCCTATTACGTCGAGAAGTAACGCCAGTTTCATCGGTTTCGGGTGAGTAGTTAATTAGAAAAATAATCGGAGGCCTTAGAACTTGAATGTACCTCGTAGGGGAGTATCTGGAAAAAAAATGTGATTGGAGACGAAACATGAATTCACTTCTTTGAACCAGTAACAAAGAGGCAGTCAACGGAATGGCATCAATGAAACTCACCGAAGAAGAAAAACTTCAAAACAGTGCGATCGACAGGGAAAGTTACGGTTATAGTATTCTGGGATGCAGAGGGTGTAATTATTGTTGATCTTCTGGAGCGACGATGCACAACAAATTCCGTCCATTTCTTCAGAACCCTCAAATAGCGTAAAACTCATCTTCAGCGCGTTCGCCCAAAACAGCTATGCCGGATGTTCTTCTTTTGCATGACAATACAAGACTACACCTTTATCGTCAGATCATCGAAGAGATTGTGAAAGCTGGATGCGAAGTCTTGCCTCCTCTCCATACAGTCCTGACCTGGCACCATCAGATTTCCATTCGCTGTTCGGGTCGCTAAACGAAAGTCATCGTGTGATTCACTTTGAAGATGAGGCTGCCGTGGAAACGTCCTTGCGCCAATGGCTTTGGAAGTAGCACCGTGCATTTTATCCATGCTGGAATACATACCCTTGTTAAAAGATGGACCAAAAGTGTGAAAATGGACGAAGGTTGTATTGAAAAGTCATAAATTAATAATCAATGTTGTGGTCTTCAACCTATGTTGCATTTGAAATCCTTGACAAATAAAAAAAAGAAGCATTACTTTCGGACTGACCCTCGTAGATTGGGTGCTACGTCATACCGATAAATAGGATCACACTGCCAAGTTATTTGTAAATTTGACTCGATTTTGTAATCACTGAAATAGCATGACAAACTCTGTCAACCCGTGTAGTTTCATTTCGTTTCTTCCTCCCCTTCTAGGTGCTTCATTTTTTCTGTCAGACAGTATGTTTCAGTTATAAGCTGGTCCTCAGTAAAAATCACAAGAGAAAAAAGAATGTTACAAACATGCCCTCGTTTGTCCATCGCACAGAGTCCCTTCTGAATGATACAGTAACAATCAACCCTGGCTTAGAAAAACAACTGGAAGAGTCGAAAACAAATAAGTCGCCAGGTCGGGATGGAATCCCAGTTCGGTTTTACAAAGAGCACTCTACGGCATTCGCTCATTATTTAGCTTTCATTCATCGCGAATCTCTAGCCCAGCGCAAAGTCCCAAGCGACTAAAAAAGAACGCAGGTGACGCCTGTTTATAAGAAGAGTAAAAGAACGGAGCTGTAAAATTACAGATGAATATCCTTAACATCGGTTAGCTGTAGAACTCTTGAACACACTCTAAGTATTATAATTTTTTGGGACATAGCTTCTATCCACAAATCAGCGCGGATTTAGAAAGCACCACTCGTGCCGAACTCACCGTACTCTTTACTCACGTGACATACTGCAAACTATATATGAAGGTCAAAAGGCAGATTCCATATTTCTCGATTTCTGGAAAGCATTTGACTCGGTGCCCCAGTGCATACTGTTAATGAAATTACCAGTATATGTGGTGGTGGTGGTTAGTGTTTAACGTCCCGTCGACAACGAGATCATTAGAGACGGAGCGCAAGCTCGGGTTAGGGAAGGATTGGGAAGGAAATCGGCCGTGCCCGTTTCAAAGGAACCATCCCAGCATTTGCCTGAAACGATTTAGGGAAATCACGGAAAACCTAAATCAGGATGGCCGGAGACGGGATTGAACCATCGTGTCCCCCCCACCAGCATATGGAATAGACTCCCAGATATAAGAGCGGCTCGAAGACCTCTTAACACTTTGTTACCTTCGACGACGAGTGTACATCAAAGTGCCACAGGTAGGTACGGTAAGACCGCTGTGAGTGGGCAGCAATCTGTGGTTTTTGTTGATGATGCTGTAGTCAACGGGAATATGTCGAAGATTAGCGACTGCAGGATGATACAAATTTCTATTTGGTGTGATGAGTGGCATCTGGCTTTAAATGTAGAAAAATGTAAGTTACAGCGAATGAGTGGGAGAAACGATCACGTAATGTTCGGATACAGCGTTACTAGTGTCCCGCTTGACACAGTCACGTTGTTTAAATATCTGGTCGTAAAGTTGCAAAGCGATGTGATTTGGAACGATGATGTTGAGGATGATGTTTGGTCTGTGGGGTGCTCAACAGCGCGGTTATCAGCACTCATACAAATTCCCAATCTTTACTCAGTCCAATCTCACCACTTTCATAGATGATGATGATGATGATGATGATGAAATGGTGAGAACAACACAAACACCCAGTCCCCGGGCGGAGAAAGTACCCAAGTTGGAACGAGCACATGCGAATTGTAGTAGGGAAGGCGAATAGTCGACTTGTTTTATTGGGAGAATTTTAAGAAAGTTTGATTGATTTGTAAGGAAGACCGCATGTAGGACGCTAGTGCGACCTAGTCTTGACTTATAGTCGAGTGTTTGGGATCCGGACCAGAAAGGATTAAAGGAAGGCACCGAATCAATTCAGAGGCGGGCTGCTAGATTTGTTACCGCTAGGTTCGAACGACACACAAGCGTTACACAGATGTCTCGCGAACTCGGATGAGAATACCTGGAGGTGACTTTCTTTTCGAGGAAGCCTACTGAGAAAATTTAGAGAACCGGCATTTGATACTAACTGCAGAACGATCCTACTGCAGCCAACATACATTTCACATATGGACCACGAGGATAAGATATGAGAAATTAGTGCTTGTACGGAGGCATACACACAGTCATATTTTCCTCGTTCTATCTGCGAGTGTAATCGGAGAGGTCACGACTAGTTGTGGTGTAGGGTACCCACCGGTACGCAACGTGCAGTGGTTTGCTCGGTAGATGTATGAGGGTGAGTCAAATGTAAACCCCAAATTGGTACAAAGCTGTATCACTTTTCAACATAATCTCCTCCACGCTCAATGCAAGCCCTCCGGTGCTTACAAAGTGCATAAATTTCTTTAGAAAAAAATTCTTTTGGTAGTCCGCGCAACCACCCACGCACCGCGTGGCGTACCTTTTCATCAGAACGGAACTTCTTTTCTCCCATTGCGTCTTTGAGCGGTCCAATCATATGGAAATCACTTGGGGCAAGATGGATGAGGAATACACTCAAAATGCAGGTCTGTGATTGTTGCAACTGTTGTACGGGCAGTATGGTGCATTGCATTGTCATGTTACTAAAGGACGCCTGCTGACAGCTTTGATTTGATTCCAGTCCTCAGATGATTTTTTAGGAGATCTGTGTACGATGCACTGGAGACAGTGGTCCCTCTAGCCATGTAATGCTCCAAAATAATGCCTTTTTCGTCCCAAAAGAGAGTCAGCATAACCTTCCCTGCTGATGGTTCTGTTCGAAACTTCTTTAGTTTTGGTGATGAGGAATGACACCATTCCTTGCCCGCTCTCTTGGTTTCCGGTTGGTGGAAGTGAACCCAGGTTTAGTCCGCAGTAACGATTCTTGCAAGGAAGCCATCACCTTCTCGTTCAAAGCGCCGAAGAAGTTCTTCGCAAGCATCAACACGTCGTTTTCTCATTTTAGGAGTCAGCTGCCGTGGCACCCATCTTGCAGACACTTTGTGAAACTGGAGCACATCATGCACAATGTGTTGTGCTGACTCATGACCAATCTGTAAACAGGCTGCAGTGTCATTCAGTGTCACTCGGCGGTTTTCCTTCACTATGGCTTCAGCTGCTGCAATGTTCTGTAGAGTCTCCTTGTGCCTGACCTGGACGAGGAGCATCTTCCACTGAAGTCACACCATTTGTGAACGCCCTACTCCATTCGTAGACTTGGTGCTGTGACAAACATGCATCACCGTACTGAACCTTCATTCGTCGATGAACTTCAATAGGTTTCACACCTTCACTGCGCAAAAACCGAACAACAGAACGCTGCTCTTCCCTGGTGCAAGTCGCAAGTGGGGCGGCCATCTTTATACTGATACTGCGACGGTATGTGTTCAGCTGCACTATGCTGCCACATGCAGGCCATTCTGCACGCTGTTTGTAGCACGCTTACCAACTTACAGGATAACGGAGCGATATTTCGATTTGTTATTAGAAATTTAAGGTTCTCATTCGACACACCCTCGTAGCTGTTGATGTAGACCAGAGAAAAAGGATTCCTAAAGTACTGAAGAAGTGAGATTCAGAACGGGATTTCCGTAGCGGTCATTCAGAGAGAAATTGATAACTTGTCCAAAATGGCGGAGACAGTTAAAATTTGTTTAAAGCATCAAACGGCTTGCTGTTGTTCTTCTTCTCTTGGGAGGCGCGGGGATACAGTGAGGACGGCCTTTCAACAGCTAGACCTGAGGCGGAAAGCAACATCTAGGTCAGTACAAGACACAGTCAGCTCCCTGAGTCACAGCAGGTAATCCTTGGCCTTTGCTCCTCCCTGTGTGTGGCGTTGGTACTATTTTTTTGCTTTGGGGGATCACTGAAGTGTAGCTACGCTGAGGACATAAAAACCCTGAAGGCAGCGCCCGCCAGCCCCGTTTGCTCATTCCTCATCCTGTTAGCTCGCGCCCGCACTGACAACTACCGCGAAACGCAGCCTCCAGGGACGCACTTGGCTCTTGACAGGTTCCCACTTGCAGCTACGTAGTCTCAGTTGGCCTCTCCAATACTTCATTTGTCATAATGACACTGGCGCACTGACGTCGCCGTTTATACTTGGGGAGAGCGACAACGTCGTTTCCATGCCGAACACCGACGGCGCCAACGATGTGGTAAGAAACAGCCGCAACCATCCCTTATTTCACGGAGTTCACAATGACATAGGTTCACTACTCTCTCT
Organism: Schistocerca gregaria; assembly: GCF_023897955.1. Lineage (NCBI taxonomy): Eukaryota > Metazoa > Arthropoda > Insecta > Orthoptera > Acrididae > Schistocerca > Schistocerca gregaria. The sequence continues at coordinate 123,380,508 of NC_064923.1, forward strand.
CTCTATCTCTCTCTCTCTCTCTCTCTCTGGCATGGCAGATCTATTCATGCTTTCTCTCCCAAGCCCACCGCCAGAGTAGATTTGTTTTCAACGTATTAGTATATTTTGATTTTATTTATTTTACACATCTAGCTGCGTAAGAATAAACTGAGAAGTAAATACCCATGGTCATGGAAGGAATCAGGAACAGTAAATTTAATCGTAGAAGAAACAGAATTTATGTAAATCCTAGGCAGACAACAAGCTACTGAACATTTATATGAGCATAATCAACAGTGTAACGCAGGAATCTGCTTTTTGTTTTCCTCAGGAACTCCCCGATAAAATAGACGTGAACTTTGGAAACTGAAACTTGAAAATTCCTGTATTACTGCAAATTTTTTTCATTTTTGCGACGGCGTACTGAAACTTGATGGAGCAGAATACTGCACACCGTTCTGCTCAACAGTCAAGGAGGTGCGGTCCAAATTCAGATTCGATTTCTGCTTAGTATAAATGAGTCAAAGTTGCTAATTTTGGGAATAAGCTCATATTGTTAACAACAAACGATATTGAAGAAAAGTGTATGTTGAGAGGCTAATGTCAGAATTCACAGACTCCTGAACAGGGGTCAACAAGAGGTTCGGAAACTTTACGACACACTGCTCAAACAGAGCCAAAAATTCCCTTTCTCATTTGGAATACATAGCTCGGAATATAATTCCATACATCATAGGAGAATGGAAATAAGCAAAGCAGATCAGTTTTCGCTTTTGGCTGTCGACTACTGCGGATACTGCTGTAATGGTGAATACACCATCATTCAGTTTGTGAACAAGCTCCTAAACATGGGCTTTTTATGATACTTTACTATCCATCTGAAGACCAAGGAATTTGGATTGTTCATTTTCTCTAATCGTACCCTCATTCTGTGTAATCGAAATGTCTGTTTTAGTTGAATACTGTGTAAGAAACTGTAAAGGATGAGTCTTACTGTGATTTAGCGTCAATCTATTTTTTACAAGCCATGAACTAATGTCTTGAACTGTACTACTTGATACAATGCCTGTATTGTACTAGACATTCTTCACTACCAAATTAGTGTCATGAGCAATGAGAAGTATTTTAGTATTGTCTGACACATAAGAAGGCACATCTATTATAGAATATGTAAGGAACACTAGGAGTCCTAGCACTGATCCCTGAGGTATCCCTTCTTAACAATGCTCCAATCAGACTCGACCTAACAGTGGTTCTCATTGCTGTGGAGAATGACCTTTTGCTGTCTGTCCTTCAAGTAAGAGACGAGCCAATTGTGAGCTACTCCTCTTATTCTATAATGGTGCAAATTCTGCGATAATGTAATGTGATCAACACAACTAAACACCTTAGCTAAATCCAAGAGGATGCCTAGTTTTCGTAACTTTTTGTTTAATCCGTCCTGTGCCCACACATAGAAAAAATATTGCATTTTCAGTTTTTAAATCACTTCTAAAATCATAATCAATTTCCCTTATATGTTTTAATGTAGATTTAGTATCTGGTTCAGGCCTATTTCTTTGTTTAATGTAACGGTGGTGAACGATGATCTCAAGTCATTTTTGTAACTCTCTGCTATCACAATCTGTCTCATTTTTAATCTTTAACTTGTTTCTTTTTTTAATTCGAGTTGTAACCCTTATCCATTTCCGCCTGTCTCCTAATTAACCAGGGACCATTTGCAGGCAGGTACTAAGCTGAAGCTTTCCACGATGTAGCCTGAGTAGGAACTTAATTTAAATCCCAGCTGCGTACTAATTGCGGCTGCCCTGTGGACCGGGGCAAGCTCTTTATGAACTGCCGCCGGGGGTGGCTACTGACAACGGGGGGTTGGTATAGTCCGCCTCGGCCACTCTTTTGATTTGCTTCTGCTAAGAGGCAGATGGGACAGGACATCTGCCGCTGTTCTCCTTTGTGCTGCTGCTTAACTGTCTGCTTCAGAATAATAATTCTGCATTCGTTCTGGAGTAATCACTATACCTTTCGAATATCTGTAGCTTCTGACATCCAGCCATGTTTCACATGAGATTGCCTACCAGTATAGTCCTGGAGGGTCGCATTGTAGGCCGTGTCACTGCAATAAACACAGATTTCTTTGACTGTACGTATAACTCTCAGCCGCCCATGACTCAAACGCCAGCCGTATTTGACAGGCAAGGTGAGGACTAGTGGTTCCTGGTCACCCGGTTTTGAATCTGTGATGTTACGGTAGCGCTTTAAGCACACCCCTAAACCCAGTGACCTTTGCGTTGAACAGATAGATCCCCATAAGATCATGTGAATAATTATAAAAATTGGACAATGAATAATTATATGAGACATCTGAATTCAATCGTGCATGGCCCAGTAATACACGACATATGGGCAGCTTACTTCAAATAGATATAATGAGAGAGGTTTCATCTAGCTGTGGAAAAGGCTACAATGAAGTCCCTTTGGTTTGCTACAACGTATGGACTTGACTACTGACATTGAATCAATACTAATACTGTAAATGGAAAAGTAACTCTGTCTGTTACATTCTCACAACTAAACCGATCTACATGAAATTTGGCAGTTAGTTAGATGGTTGGGTGTTCCATTGATCAATCGGACGGTACGGTAGTCGTTATGATATGGAACGTGTCAAGTTCACAAGAGATGCACATATGAAACATAATACAATATGAAACATTACAATACAGAGTAAAAGATCAATATTTCTGTTATTTACCCTGTTCCCTTAAATGGCACAAAATGCATATACTATATTTATAGATTTATTTATTCCTATTCAAGAATTCATCTATTGTATAGAAGGCGTTGTCAAGGAGATACGATTTAAGTTTATTTTTGAAGCTATTACTGCTGTCTGTCAGACATTTTATTTCATCTGGTAATTTGTCGAAAATTTTTATAGAAGCATATTTTACCCCTTTTTTTACCAAAGACAGGTTGAGTAAAGGATAGTGTAAGTCTTTCTTTTTTCTGGTATTGTTGATGTTCATCTTAGACCCTCCTTTCAAGACACTGTCCATTCCCTTCAGCTGCTCTTCCAGGTCCTTTACTGTCTCTGGCAGAATTACAATGTCATCGGCGAACCTCAAAGTTTTTATTTCTTCTCCGTGGATTTTAATGCCTACTCCGAACTTTTCTTTTATCTTCCTTTACTGCTTGCTCAATATACAGATTGAATTACATCGAGGATTGGCTACAAGCCTGTCTCACTCCCTTCCCAACCACTGCTTCCATTTCATGCCCCTCAACTGTTATAACTGCCATGTGGTTTCTCTACTAATTGTAAATAGCCTTTCGCTCCCTGTATTTTATGCCTGCCGCCGACAGAATTTGAAAGAGAGTATTCCGGTCAACATTGTCAAAAGCTTTCTGTAAGTCTACAAATGCTAGAAACGTGGGTTTGCCTTTCTTAATCTAACTTCTAAGAAGAGAAATTTGTTAACATCGAGTATTGATTCAAGTGTCAGGAAGTCGTTTCTGAAAGTATTTGTATGGATTGTAGCCATGTATGGAAGTGAAACATGGATAAATAGTTTAGACAAGAAGAGAATAGAAGCTTTCGAAATGTGGTGCTACAGAAGAATGCTGAAGATTAGATAGGTAGATCACATAACTAATGAGGAGGTACTGAATAGAATTGGGGAGGAGTTTGTGGTACACCTTGACTAGAAGAAGGAATCGGCTGGTAGGACATGTTCTGAGACATCAAGGGATCACCAATTTAGTACTGGAGGGCAGCTTGGAGGGTAAAAATCGTAGAGGGAGACCAAGAGATGAATACAGTAAGCAGATTCAGAAGGATATAGGCTGCAGTAGGTACTGGGAGATGAAGAGGCTTGCACAGGATAGAGTAGCATGGAGAGCTGCATCAAACCAGGCTCAGGACTGAAGACCACAACAACAACAAGATCAGTCGTACGGTCAGTATTGCCTGACGTGTTCCAATATTTCTACGGAATGCAAACTGATCTTCGCCGAGGTCGGCTTCTACCAGTTCTTCCATACGTCTGTATTTCACACCTGTCAACACCTGATTTCTTTGGGATTGGAATTATTATATTATTCTTGAATTCTGAGGGTATTTCGCCTGTCTCATTCATTTTGCCCACCAGATGGTAGAGTTTTGTCCGGACTGGCTCTCCCAAGCCTCTCAGTAGTTCTAATGGAATGTTGTCTACTCCAAGGGCGTTGTTTCGACTTAGGTCTTTCAGTGCTCGGTCAAACTCTTCACGCAGTATCGTATCTCCCATTTCATCTTCATCTACATACTATTCCATTTCCAAAATATTATCCTCAAGTGCATCGCCCTTGTATAGACCCTCTGTATACTCCTTCCCCCTTTCTGATTTCCCTTCTTTGCTTAGAACTGGGCTTCCAACTGAGCTCTTGATATTCATACAAGTGGTTCTCTTTTCTCCAAAGCTCTCTTTAATTTTCCTGTAGACAGTATCTACCTTACCCCTAGTGAGATAAGCCTCTTCATCCTTACATTTGGCCGGCGGAGTGGCCGAGCGGTTGTAGGCGCTTCAGTCTGGAATCGCACGACCGCTACGGTTGCAGGTTCGAATCCTGCCTCGAGCATGGATGTGTGTGATGTCCTTAGGTTATTTAGGTTTAAATAGTTCTAAGTTCTAGGGGATTGATGACCTCAGATGTTAAGTCCCAGAGCCAGTTGAACCATTTGTTTTCCTTACATTTGTGCTCTAGCCATCCTTGCTTAGCCATTTTGCGCTTCCTGTCGATCTCATTTTTGAGACGTTTGTATTCCTTTTTGCCTGCTTTATTTCCTGCATTTTTATATTTTCTCCTTTCGTCAATTAAATTCATTATCTCTTCTGTTACCCAAGGATTTCTACTAGCCCTCGTCTTTTTACCTAATTGATCCTCTACTGCCATCACTACTTTATCCCTCAAAGCTACCCATTCTTCTTCTATTGTCTTTCCCCATTCTCGTCAATTGTTCTCTTATGCTCTCCCCGAAACTCTGTACAACCTCTGGTTTAGCCAGTTTATCCAGATCCAACTTTTTGCATTTTTTTAGTTTTAATCTACAGTTTATAACCAATAGATTGTGGCCAGGGTCCACATCTGCCCCTGGAAATGTCTTACAGTTTAAATCCTGGTTCCTGAATCTCTGTCTTACCATTATATCATCTATCTGTTACCTTCTAGTATGCCCAAGGTTCTTCCATGTATACAACCTTTTTTCATGATTCTTGAACCAAGTGTTAGCTACTATTAAGTCATGCTCTGTGCGAAATTCTACCAGGCGGATTCGTCTTTCACTTCCTACCTCCAATCCATATCCACCTACTACGTTCCCTTCTCTTCCTTTTCCTACTATCGAATTCCAGTCACCCGTGATTATAAAATTTTCGTCTCTCTTCAATATCTGAACAATTTCTTTTATCTCATCATACATTTCTTCAATTTCTTGTCATTTGCAGAGCTAGTTGGCATATAAACTTGTACTACTTAGTAGGCGTGGGTTTCGTGTCTATCTTGGCTACAATAAGGAGTTCACTATGCTGTTTGTAGCAGCTTACCCACATTCATATTTTCTTATTCATTATTAAACCTATTCCTGCATTACCCCTATCTGATTTTGTATTTATAACCTTGCATTCATCTGACCAAAAGTCTTGTTCCTCCTGGCACCGAACTTCGCTAATTCTCACTGTATCTAACTTTAACCTATCCATTTCCCTTTTTAAATTTTCTAACCTACCTGCCCGATTAAGGGATCTCGCATTCCACGCTCCGATCCGTAGAACGGCAGTTTCCTTTCTCTTGATAATGACGTCCTCCTGAGTAGTCCCCGCCCGGAGATCCGAATAGGGGACTATTTTATCTCCGGAATATTTTACCCAAGAGGACGCCATCATCATTTAACCATACAGTAAAGCTGCATGCTCTCGGGAAAAATTACGGCTGTAGTTTCCCCTTGCTTTCAGTCGTTCGCAGTACCAGCACAGCAAGACCGTTTTGGTTAGTGTTACAAGGGCAAATCAGTTTATCATCCAGACCGTTGCCCCTGCAACTACTGAAAAGGCTGCTGCCCCTCTCCAGGAACCACATGTTTGTCTGGCCTCTCAACAGATACCCCTCCGTTGTGGTTGCCCTAGGGTACGACTATCTGTATCGCTGCGGCACGCAAGTCTCCCCACCAACGGCAAGGTCTATGGTTCATGGGGGGATTTCTTTTCATATAGTTCAATAATTGTCACTCTGTATTTTTAGGAGTAGAATCCCAATATGGAATAAAGATGAAGGGTTTCGCATTTGAAAGTAGGAAGTAAACCACACCAACGTAGGATGGGTGGTTACGAGTTGCCCAGTTTTAGTACAGATAGATGTCCCCTTAGTACTGTTAACTATTCACCTAGAGCATATATATTTTTTTTCGAATAAGGCGTCGATTTCAAGATATTTGTTTGTCTCAAACTTAAACAAGCAGCCTGCATTTTGAATACTGTACCACGCTTGAACATGTTTATAATGGTAGAAACTGATGTTAACTGTATGGTATGTTGTCTGGTAGACACAGATTGTGTTACATTAGGTTCAAATTGCTTGTTGTTCGTGACAGCTGCCGGTGCAGCAATGTTGCGAGTCGACCGCCTGCTGCGCAGAAGCGGGGAGAGAATGTTTCGTCTGTACTGCCACCCAGCTCCCACTGAGTGCAGGACCATTAGAGAATGAGGGGAAATTCTTCGCGCTTTTTCAAGCTGCCTCGCGTTCGGCTCAGCTGCGCAAGTAACCTGCTGTCTTACGTGCGCGCAACCCGATTGCCAAATGACAACAGAAACCGCGTGAAACTGAGGCAAAAACCGCAAGCGGCTGGCGAGATGCACTGTGGCTAACCCTTGATTATACGCAAAGTGAAAGTGACAATTCATCTACCTTGCTTACAAAAAATATTTATTTATTTACTGCAAATTTAGAGACCTATCTGACATATACATATTACAATTTTCGTTTGTCATGTTTTTGTAGTTTTTGTTTTGTATTTATCCGCAACATTTGGCACGGAATAAATGATTTTTAAAATAAAAAATAATTTGAGGCTGAAATACAAATAACATTTTATTGTTTTAAGGAGAAAGTGAAAAGATGATATGACAGAGCAGAGACTTGTTAGTGCCGTAATCAGTTGTGACTGGCGGTGAACACTTCGGTATGGTTTGTTAAACTGTCGACAGTCGGTCGCAACAAATTAGTTTATAGTAAATGGTAGAGAGATGGTACTGCTAGTCCTATACAATGACATTAGCTGTTCATCCATGTACAACAAGGGCTGCTTTCTTGGCTAGATTGCCAGCACCTTACATTTCATTTACTCTAGTGTTCGCTATCCTTAACTATTATTATACTGATGTACAGTCATGCTCATAAATTAAGGATAATTGCAGAAACTGGTGCCACACAACGTGGAACTACACAAAACTAGCGCTAATAGCATAAGCACATACGGAACATACACGACACAGATATGAAAGACCATGGTATTGGTGATAAGTTGATAAAACCGACCCGAACTACATGTGCTACAAAACGCCACTGTTTCCTGCGCATGTACCCCGACATCAATATGAGATATGATCACCATGCACACGTATACACGCCGCACATCGGGTTTGCATACTGTGGATCAGGTGGTCGAGCAACTGCTGGGGTATAGCCTCCCATTCTTGCACCAGTGCCTGTCGGAGCTCCTAAAGTGTCGTAGGGATTTGAAGACGTGCAGCGATACGTCGACTGAGAGAATCCCAGACGTGCTCGATGGGGTTTAGGGCTGGAGAACAGGCAGGTCACTCCATTCGCCTGATATCTTCTGTTTCAAAGTACTCCTCCACGATGGCATCTCGGTAGGGCCGTGCGTTATCATCCACCAGGAGGAAGGTGGGACCCACTGCACCCCTGAAAAGGCGGACATACTGGTGCAAAATGACGTCCCGTTACAGCTGACCTGTTACAGTTCCTCTGTCAAAGACATGCAGGGGTGTACGTGCACCAGTCATAATCCCACCCCACACCATCAAACCACGACCTCCATACAGGTCCCTTTCAAGGACATTAAGAGGTTGGTTTCTGGTTCCTGGTACACGCCAGATGAAAACCCGGCGAGAATCACTGTTCGGACTATACCTGGACTCGTCCGCGAACATAACATGGGACCACTGTTCCAATGACCATGTACTGTGTTCTTGACACCAGGCTTTACGGGCTCTCCTGTGACCAGGGGTCAGTGGAATACACCTTGCAGGTCTCTGGACGAATAAACAGTGTCTGTTCAGGTGTCTGTAGACTGTGTGTCTGGAGGCAACTGTTCCAGTGGCTGCTCTAAGGTCCCGAGCAAGGCATCCAGCAGTACTCCGTGGCCGTCTTCGGAAATTGATGGTGAGATATCGGTTTTCTTGTGGCGTTGTACACTGTGGACGTCCAGTACTAAAGCGCCTGGACACGTCACCTCACTGCTGGAATCGTTGCCATACTTGTGAGATCACACTTTGTGGCACACGGAGGGCCTGTGCTACGACCTGCTGTGTTTGATCAGCCTCCAGTCGCTCTAGTATTCCGCCCCTCATAACGTCACCAATAAGTGTTCTTTGAGCAATTTTCAACACCCAGTCACCATTAGCACGTCTGGAAAGCCTGAACACCTCCTCGCTGCACCGTACTCTGACGTGCACCAACACACCTCTGCTTATGTGGACTGCTGCCGCGCCAGCGTGCGACGACTGCAAATCGGATGCACCGCATGGTCATACCCCAAGGTGATTTAAACCCACAAACCGCCCACCAGAGCGTTGTTTCACCATGTATCAGCATTATTCTTAATTTATGAGCGTCAGTGCATTTTGGCAATTTATGTCTCATTCATAATTATAGCTGACTTATTTACTTTTACATCTCATCTTTCTCCCCCTCCAGTTCCTGTTCAGTGTCACTGTTGTCGCTGTCATTGTGTGTGTCGCCGTTCACCCTCTTCATATTGTTGTTACGTTGTACACCTTCTTCATTTGTTCGTTCTGAAATACTGTCCTTAAATACATTTAATTGGGCTCGTTGTTATTGGTCTCTTGTTGCTGTGTATACATGCACTTCTGTTTCTCTTCAGTGTAAGTGTAGTGTACGTTTATTGTTAACTTATTGCCCGCAGAGGGAGATTATGTGTTCAGGGGAGCCTTGTTCCCTGCATGTGCATGTGGGTGTCTGTCTCGGAGTCACGCGATTTAAGTGCGTTGATAAAAATTGGAAGTTTGTGGTGAGGTCTCATGGGACGAAACTGCTGAGATCATCGGTCCCTAAGCCAACACACTACTTAATCTAACTTAAACTAACTTACGCTAAGGACAACACACACACCCATACCCGAGAGAGGACTCGAACCTCCAACGGGGCGAGCCGCACGGACGGTGACAAGGTGCCCCACACCGCACGGCTACCCCGCGAGGCTGCATGGATAAGGTCCGTGTCCAGTTTAGAAATGTACCTACCGCTGCTGGAACTGGTATGTTTTATTCTCAGCCGCTCCATTATGTAAGGAAGGAAGTCGTACAGTCTACGTTCCTTATCACATCCCACTCACTTTTCCATGTACCTAAACGCCAACTTTCAAAGTGACGTCCCGTCTATATCGGTAGTTCATTTATTGTGTGTACTTTATATAGTCTCGGGTAACGGCCTTGTCGCAGTGGATACACCGGTTCTCGTGAGATCACCGAAGTTAAGCTCTGTCGGGTGTAGTCGGCACTTCCGGCACGACCATCCAGGCCGCCATGCGCTGTTGCCCAGGCCGCCATGCGCTGTTGCCATTTCTCGGGATGCAGTCAGCCTCGTGATGCCAATTGAGGAGCTACTTGACCGAATAGTAGCGGCTCCGGTCAAAGAAAACCAGAGTATAGACCGGGAGAGCGGTGTGCTGACCACACGCCCCTCCTATCCGCATTGTCAATTGAGGGTGACAAGTAGGTCGGATGGTCCCGATGGGCCACTTGTAGACTGTAGACGGAGTGCTTTTTTTTTATCTAGTCTCCCCATCTTTAACCAGTATGTGCAGTTACGCATCTGATCATGATATCTATCAGGCATATTCTAAGCACTACACGCGCTGCTTCCACTGAGTTGGTCCCGAAGGCTTCTGACAGCCGAAGGAGGACACTTCTCTGTCCTCGTCTGGCTGATGCTTTCTTAGTAACCAGGTTCAGTCTGTACAAGCACGTGCTAGTTACGAAGCTGAATACTGATTCGAAGAATGCGCAGTGATATCTCCGTAAGACTGCTAGAGGCAGTCTGGACAGTCATGAATTTAGCCTCACCACTGTATGTAGTAGTTTTTCTTACAAACATTTCTCTTGACGGAAGGTACACAACTGATATTCACTGTCTACGATAAAATCTGTGACAGTTCTAAAAATTATTTATTTCTGAAAAGGAAATCACAGCCCGCTTTCAGGACATACGTCCCATCTTCAGCTGCGTCTGCCAAATTTTAAGTGAATAGTAATACCTATCCACATGGTTAAGATACACAAAGCTAAACAGAACCAACAGAAATTCTTAGAAAAATAAACCCTATACGTAGGTTAAAATGTGAGTCCCCAAGTGATGCATAATTATTTTAACCTTATTCGTGCATCCTTTGTGGACTTAAATTGCAATGAATGTACAGAGGTTTCTTTCTCACAATTTCTGAAGGCTCCGTTTAGCTTTGATTATCTTGAACTTCCTGGCAGACTCAAACTGTGTGCCGGACCAAGACTCGAACTCGGGACCTTTGCCTCTCGCGGGAAAGTGCTCTACCATCTGAGCTAACCAAGCACGACTCACGGCCCCTCCTCACAGCTTTACCTCCGCCAGTACCTCGTCTCCTACTTTCCAAACTTCACAGAAGCTCTCCTGCGAACCTTGCAGAATTAGCACTCCTGGAAGAACGAATATAGTGGAGACATGGCTTAGCCACAGCCTGGGGGATGTTTCCAAAATGAGAGTATCTTAACCACGTGGATAGGTATTATTACTCACTTAAAATTTTCCTGATGCGCCTGAAGATAAAACCCGTGTCCTGAAACCGGGTGCTGCTGTCCTTCTTAGAAATAAATGATTTTACCCAGATTTTATCATTGGCAGTATTTTTTTCTGCTTTGTCTGTTGTTAGCCTTATTTTTTCGTGGAAATCCAACATATTACCTTGTGTACCGCAAGACAGCGTGTTACCAAAGCTCGTGTCCGCCCCTGGCAGCTGAGTGGTGTGCTCTCTGCAATAAAAAAACTGAGTCAATGAATCAACGATCAACATGAACGGATGTCTTGTGGCGTCCGCCCAGGCAAACGCAACGAACAATACCGAACAAAATGAAAAAAAAAAGTGGTCAGCGCGACAGACTATCAATGCTAAGGGCCCGGGTTCGATTCCCGGCTGGGTCGGAAATTTTTCTCCGCTCAGGGACTGGGTGTTCTGTTGTCCTAATCACCATCATTTCATCCCCATCGACGCGCAGATCGCCTAAGTGGCGTCAAATCGAAACACTTGCGCCCGTCGTCACACGACATTATTTTTTTTTTTTTATCTAAACTCGTTTGACGTTCTCGTCCCCTAGTTTAACTGAAGGGTTCATTTACAGTGATCCTTAGAGTAATGTGTATGTTGTTTCGTTTTCAGCTCTCCTGAATTAGTTGTTGTGACTCCATTGTGTAATAAATCCTTCTTACGAAATAGTAAGAAAAGACAGGAAATACGCTGGGTGAGAGTTACCTAGAGCGAATTTGACGCCGGTCCACGCCTGCTTTACGTAGCTGAGGAAGCGGCGGTAGAAGGGCCGGCGCACCTTCCTGGGAGGCGGATCCCCTTGCTCGCTGTCGGGCGGCGGAGACTGCGCGGGGGCGTGCGTGGCGTGGGCGGCGGCGGCTGCGGCGGCGGCGGCTGCGGTGGGCGCGATGCGAGGGGCAGCGGGGGCGGCGCGGGGGCAGGGCGCGGGATCCCGGCCGCCGAGGCGGGGGCTGCCGCGCACGTCTCGCCCCAGGCCTCCGCGCCGCCGCTGCACGCGCGCCTGAGTAGCCGACGCCGCCCCCGAGGGGCTGGCGCCGGGGCCCGGCTTGAGCGGCGTCGCCAGGAAGGCGCCGTCTTCGGGCGGCGGGGGCCCGCCGGGCAGGTCCGCGACGCGCTGGCCGAAGCCGCCGCCGCCGCCCCCGCCGCCCCCGGCGGGCGGCCGCAGGCAGAGCTGCAGCTTGGCCGTGGCGCTGGGGGCGGAGGGCTGTCCGCTAGCCGGGGGCCGCCGCCAGCCGCCGTGGAGCCTCGCGGCCGCCGCCGCGCACAGCGGCTGCGGGGGCGGCGCCGGCGCCGGGCGCTGCTCGCACTCGCTAGCCACGGTCCCAGCCTCCCACTGGCGGTGCGGCCTCCTAGTTCATCGGTCACTCCACGCGCCGAGTGCTCTACGGTGACCACTGCACCGTGGCGAGTCCGCTACTCCCCCCTTCATCGGTGTCCTCTCCTCAACACTGCATCTCTTCTTACTTACCTCACTGCTACGTTACCAACACTCATCGACGTCGGATCTTTTCTAACTCTACGATACACTACTGAGACAGTTACGATTTCTTCGTCGACTCTGAAAGTTCCATGTCGCTTCGCTGAATAGCTCTTCTGTACACCTGCTGCAGTCTAGAGTCCCAGGATGGCGGTGGAGGCGGCTGGAGCGGCGGAGGCAGCGGGGGTGGCAGAGCGGTGCTGTCACGGGCGGGGACGGTGGCGACGAAGTCGGCGGTGGTTTACCTGTGGCCACAAACGGCGGAGTTATGGGACGGTCACCTGCGGCGTTTGCAGCAGGCGGCTAAGGAATCTGTCATTCTCTACATTGCGTGAAGGAAGTGTCTTCTAATTGTATGAAGGAGCGCACAAAGAGTGCGACCAAATTGCAGATTAATAGGAGTGCTGCACAATTGCTGTATTTGCCACTAAATAAAAAGGCACCAACAGATAAATCAATGACTTTATTTCACGCGTTTCGGGTAGAACCCATCCTAAGATTGACGGGGACATCATGGTGATCAGATATATACGGCGTGAGTCGCGTAAGACGTAACATCCCCTTTATTCCGGGGGCGATTGCACGTATCGGCATGCGGTTTTCGATGAATCATAGCGGACTATGGCGCACATACGTTGGTACATGCACAATAATCACAACGTTTATATTCACGGAGATAATGAGGCAAGTACATGTTTTTTTTAAATGGGAAGCTGTACTTTTTTTTACCATCATTCGAACGCTCTGGAAAAGACGCGTATAGTGATGCAACGCATGTTGCTATTGAGATTAAAACTTTGCTTAAAAGAGGCCGGATGAGGATTTACCTACGAAGCGTAGGCCGCGCAAGCTGCATAGAGCACGGCAACTCGGCCTGCGGGCCGCGCGAGGCGTGTTTACAGTCTGCAGCCGCTTACGACCGCCTCGACCTTCAATCGTGCAATATTTTCCAGCGTCTTTTAAGGGAAGTTTGAATCACAATAGCAACATGCGTTACATCACTATACGCGTCTTTTTCAGAGCGTTCGAATGATGGTAAAAAAAGTACAGCGTCCCATTTAAAAAAACACGTACTTGCGTAATTATCTCGGTCGATATAAACGTTGTGATTACTGTGCATGTACCAAAATATGTGCCCCATAGTCGGCTATGATTCGCCGAACACCGCTTGTCGATACGTGCAATCGCCAACGGAATAATGGGGGTGTTACGTCTTACGCGACTCACCCTGCAGATAGCTTTGTTTGTTGCATGCTGTTCTTTATAAATCTGATGACCAAAATACTCATGACTATCTGAGGATGGGTTCTACCCGAAAGGCGTCAAATTAAAGTCATTCCTCTCTCAGTGGTGGCTTCTTATTTAATGAACAGGACAGCAGTTGTGCAGCATTCCTATAGAAGGAAGTGTTCCTGATTTCCACTACTTTCATCATCGCTCACACTCTTCCATCATTCACGAACTGAATCTCGATGAATTTCTACTTCTCTAAGCTTGTGGCAATTAGATCGTTGGCTGACTCGCGCACCAAATTTTTTGATGTAGGAGGCAGTCGTGATAAGGCCGCAGACGATATAGACTGCACATCGTTACACTGAATCTAACATTGCCAGCAGCTAACGGGGAGGCGTGGAAATCGTCTGCACGCGACTTACTGTAGAAACATTACTTTTTCTTAACTGCAGTACCTTTAGTAAAGGTTTTTTGAATGTGATGGCCAAGTGTTGAACAGAGTTTGAACACCCGGAAAAAAATTGTGAAAGGAAGCAAAATTTTTTGCCACAGGTAAGGCTGATTGAAATTTTGTAAATTTACGTACCTATTTTTCGAGACCAAGTCAGTGACTTCTAGGTTGAAGCTAAGGAGTTATATCATTACTAAGCAGATGCGAACTGTCTTCTCTTTTTAGGCTGTTTATTTATGTACAAATACTATGACTCGAATGATAACAATCATTATACACTGATCAGCCAGAACATTATGACCCCGATCTACCATCGATATACACTCGTCCAGGCAATAGCATTATCACCTGGCGAGGAATGACTGCTAGTCAGACACACTCACGGTGCATGTAGTATCAGGGAGGGTGCTCCCCGTGTGTAGAATTGGGGAGGCGTGCGATGTGTGCCGGCCGGAGTGGCCGTGCGGTTCTGGGCACTACAGTCTGGAGCCGAGCGACCGCTGCGGTCGCAGGTTCGAATCCTGCCTCGGGCATGGATGTGTGTGATGTCCTTAGGTTAGTTAGGTTTATTTAGTTCTAAGTTCTATGCAACTGATGACCTCAGAAGTTCTGTCGCATAGTGCTCAGTGCCATTTCAACCATTTTTGCGATGTGTCTGAGTTCGATCGAGGGCGGATTGTGATGGCCCGGAGGCTCGGCACGGAAATTTTGGAAACTGCACGAATTCTCGAATGTTCTAGGAGCACTTTGATGGGTGTCTTCAACATGTGGCAAACCCAAGGTGAAACGACACCGAGACATCATAGGTGTCGGACTTAATAGGCTACGCAGACTGGTAAAACAGCAGGTGCCGAACTCTGGCAGAACTAACATCAGACTTCAATGCTGGGCAGAGTACAAGTGTGTCTGGACACACAGTGGCACTGCAGAAAATTGGCGGTAATAGCGTAGGCACATAGGGAACACATACGACACAGACCTGTAAGTCCACGGTGTTGGTGATGAGGTGAGAAAACCGTCCCGAAACACATGTGCTACAAAACGCCACTGTTTCCTGCCCATGAACTCCGACATCAGTATGGGATATGATCACCAAGCACACATACACACGCCGCACAACTGGTTGGCATGGTCTGGATCAGGTGGTCTGGCAGCTGCTAAGGTATATCCTCCCATTCTTGCACGAGTGCCCGTTGGAGCTTCTGAAGTGTCCTAGGGGTTTGAAGACGTGCAGCGATACGTCGACCGAGAGCATCGCAAATGTGCTCGATGGGGTTTAGGTCTGGAGAACAGGTAGGCCACTCCATTCGCCAAATATCTTCTGTTTCAGTGCACTCCTGCACGATGGCAGCTCGGTGGGGCGGCGCGTTATCATACATCAGGAGGAAGGTGGGACACACTGCACCCCTGAAAAGGCAGACATAGTGGTGCAAAATGACGTCCCAATACACGTGACCCGTTACAGTTCCTCTGTCAAAGACATGCAGGGGTTTACGTGCACCAGTCATAATCCCACCCCACACCATCAAACCACGACCTCCATACAGGTCCCTTTCAAGGACATTAAGAGGTTGGTTTCTGGTTCCTGGTTTATGCCAGATGAAAAACCGGCGAGAATCACTGTTCGGACTATACTTGGAATCGTCCGTGAACATAACCTGGGACCACTGTTCCAATGACCATGTGCTGTGTTCTTGACACCAGGCTTTAAGGGCTCTCCTGTGAGCAGGGGTCAGTGGAATACACCTTGCAGGTCTCTGGACGAATAAACAGTGTGTGTTCAGGTGTCTGTAGACTGTGTGTCTGGAGACAACTGTTCCAGTCGCTGCGGCAATGTCCAGAGCAAGGCCACCTGCAGTACTCCGTTGCCGCCTGCGGGAACTGATGGTGAGATATCGGTCTTCTTGTCGTGTTGTACACTGTGGACGTCCCGTACTGTGGTTCTTGGACACGTTTCCTGTCTGCTGGAATCGTTGCCATAATCTTTAGATCACACTTTGTGGCACACGGAGGGCCCGTGTTACGACCTGCTGTGTTTGACCAGCTTTCAGTCGCCCTAGAATTCTACCCCTCATAACGTCATCAATACGTGTTCTTTGAGCTATTTTCAACACACAGTCACCATTAGCACGTCTGCGCACTTACTCGCTGCACCGTACTCCGACATGCACCAGCATCTCTGCGAATGTGCACTGCTGCCAGTTCCACCAAGCGACGACAGCGGGTCAAATGCACCGCATGGTCATACCCCGAGATGATTTAAACCCGCAAAGCGCCCACCAGAGCGTTGTTTCACCATGTATCAGCATTATCCTTAATTTATGAGCATGAGTGTACAACTGAAATGGGCACGTGATCATCGGCAGTGGACGCTGGCGCAGTGGCAGAGCGTTGCATCGTCTGATGAATCCCGATACCTTCTTCATCACGTCGATGGAAGTGCGGGACAGGGACGGATTCTTGCATATGTACTGCGGGACGGAGACAAGCTGGCAGCGGCTCCACTAAGCTCTGGGAAAAGTTCATGTGGACATTCATGAGTCCAGTGGAGCTCGTGCAGGGTGCCATGATGGCCAACGAGCATCGTACACTGGTTGAAAACCATGTGCACCCTTTCATGACTTTCATTTTCCCCCGATGGCAGTGGTAATTTTCAACAAGATAATGCGCCATGTCACAAGGTCAGGAGTGTGATTAAGTGGTTCGAAGATCACAGGGGAGAGTTCCAATTGATGTGCTTGCTGGCCGCCCTTCCCCCCTCCCCCCATTCAAATCGCCAGATTTGAATGCAGTCGATCACATCTGAGATATGACTGAAAGTAGCGTCAGAGCTCATGACCCATCCCGGCATTTACGAGAGTTAAGTGATTTCGTGCAGTTGTAGTGTCAACTTCCTCCAGGGGCCTACCAAGGCCTCATTGCCTCCATGTTAAGGCGCGTCGATGCTGTTATCCCTTCCAAATGTAAACATGCCGGTTATTAGGTAGGTGGTCATAATGTTCTGGCTGATCAGCGTATATCGGTCTCATAAAAGTAAACGCTGTAATTTATGCAATCTTTATCGCACGGTGTTTCTTCCTTCCTGTTCACGACACAATCCTCGTAACATTTTTTTACATAATCTCAGTCGTGCTCATAGTTTCCTGGCTGATGTCATATGAAGAAATGTTTAGTTCGATCGTTGGAAGAATTTTACGAAAAACGACCACACAGAGCCTTGGAGCAACATTTTTCACGTGGAAGTTTCGTTGCTTGAGGTTTTCGGTGTCTGAAGTAAATTAAAGCCATATGCTGTGCAATGTATTTTTCTTTTCATTTTCCCATGCGTTCAAACCGTAAAGATATAAATAAGTGTAGATCAGTAGTGCGGAGAAGTAAGTAAGAAGCGTGATGTGGATCGTAAAATGAAGTATAAGATGCATTTACTTGCACTTCTCTTAATATGAAATGTTAACTACTCTCAGATGTCCTTTGTTGAAGCTAAATTAAATATTTCACACTAACGTTTGAGGAATCAGCTGAAAACTAAACGCTTTCTCCCAAACTGACGGTTTAACCTCGAGTATTATGAAAGCACTGAACCAAGTGACGCACAAATGGGGGAATTCACCGAAGAAAAGGTAATTCTCAATGTTGTAAAACTTGCAGAAGAATACAATGTTTCAAAAGTTGCTTGTTACACTTTCACCTGGAGGAAACATCACAATGATATTCAAAATTCTGCAGTTATGAGTTAACTTGTAGTGCTACACATATAATGCTAATACAGCAGGTGCTATTATCAAAGCTTAGTTTCAGCTCTTAATGTCAAAGATCGTGGCAGCTCCACACTGCTCAGCGCGCAATATCACTGACTAAGCTCCATCCATCCGTCACGTTACTTTCAATTAGATGTTGGTTACAAACCATAACACGACAGAGATAAAAGTGTATGTGGCCTATATGCATCTATGGTATAGGCATTGAAGGCGTGAAGCGATCTTCGGCCGTTGTACTTCTAGTGGTCAGCGCTTTGCTTAGCGAGGCGTGGGAAGCAAGCGCGATGCAGCAGCGCTCTCTCTCTCAAGCAGTTTCTGAAGGTGGCAGCCAGTCGCAAGATCTGGAGATTCTCAGTATTGGAGACGATCAAATTTAAGTTGCAAAAACCGTCACTGTGTATTTATAACATGAAAGGGATTCTACATAATTTCCGAAGTATTTGTATTGGTGATATACAGGCTACCAGAAATGCACAGAAACCTCGCCTGCACGAATTATAGATAACTTGTACACGAAATTCTTCTCCTGTTTTTTTTCCTGGCGTTGTATAACGTCCAAGTTTTCTGTTTTGTGAGAACAACGTTCGGAAAACAATCGTGAGCGGAACAGACAACTGCATTTCAGTGTCTAACGCGACGCTATGCGGGAGACAATTTGGGTTGTGTTGGCAGTATGGGTCGGGTTACAGAAAAGTACCTGTAGCTCCGTAAATATTGATTTTTATGAAAAAATTGAACTTCACTTTTCGATTTCTTTCAGGATTATCTGCTTGTCTGATTTAAGGTACACATTTAAAAGTCATCCTGTATAATACCTTTACCAACTTACCGACTTTAACGGAGATACAGTGAGGTTGGGTACCTTCTCAGTTGTAAACAGAAATGAGAGTAACAGCAGGTGTGGCTCATGTAAGTGCAATAAGACCGTTAATGTTCTCAATATACACAAACTCTTCATCAGATTGCAGTAGATTTTCTTACAGATGATGCTTTTCCGAACACGAAAGTAGCGTCGCTGGATGATTGTAAGGAAACGGGGAACGATTCGATTGTATTTCCACTTCATTTACTCAGTGACAGCTTTCTTTAAATGTGGATAGATGTACGATAATAGCCATAAACATAAAAAAAACGAAATAGACCAGCTTCAGAAATAGTCGTAAACCTCTGAAGCCTCTCACTTGACGATGATGGTTACATTGGTTATGTCCCCAGTAACAAAATCTTTTGTTGGACAATCTTATTGTTTTGTAGTAAATTTTTAATGTTTCATAGTTTATGTTTAGTTTTAGTCATACGAGTTTTAGCTGTACCTACTTATGTATTTGCTTAATTAGGTGATTTACTAGCAGCTTCGTGTACTTTCTCAGACCTAAATCTGATGCTCTAAAACTTTGATCCAGTGATATTTTGCTTGAAACGGGGTCGTTTTATAGATATTGTATATGTTGTGGAGAGAAATTCAGTTTTCAGTAAATGTTGGAAA
This sequence comes from Schistocerca gregaria, assembly GCF_023897955.1. Taxonomy (NCBI): domain Eukaryota; kingdom Metazoa; phylum Arthropoda; class Insecta; order Orthoptera; family Acrididae; genus Schistocerca; species Schistocerca gregaria. Next base: position 123,399,981 of record NC_064923.1, read on the forward strand.
GATTACGTTTCTTGACGTTCCGGAATGTCGGCCGGATGTGCTGGAATTGGCGGTCGTGTGTGCGTGAGGTGTGCTTGTTTGTTTGTGTGAATGGTGTGTGTCTCCCATTCACTGATGAAGGCTGTGGCCGAAAGCTTTATGTAAGTCGCTCTTAACTGCGCCTTTCTGCAACTTGACGTGTCTTCTTTACAGTAACTAGCAATCTGTCCATTCCTATACTGTTGACATTCCTTCCAGGAGTTTCCATTGTTTGATTTACTTTTTTAAAATATGTGGACTAAGGGCTGGTGGTGACGACAGTTATTTCGGGACGATAAAATAACTAGTGTTGCCAACAGTTAAAGTGAGCTCTCCACCAGTTTTATGTGCAAAAACTGAAGCGTCCCCTTTGGAAATTTATGAATTACTGTGCTGGTAAACTTTTATGTTATTTGATACTAGAAAAAAGCTGAGTAAAACTGAACGTACTCAGTCAGTTCTCTCTTTACTTATTCAGATCATCACTAAACTGACACACAATATTGTTTTAGCGCAACGTAATCTGACTTTCAATAGACCCTACAAAAGAATGGCCCTGACTAACAATAACCTATACCTTTCATGAATCATTTACCTCACAAAAATCTTCGTTACTCAAACTACTGCTGTACAACGAGCCCCAATACTGCCAGCTAAATAAAAGATTCTAGCTGCTGGAGGCACTAACTACTGATAGGCATAGTTAGCAAATGAAAGATTTTGATAGAGAACAAACAATGTATTTACCTTAATAGTGTTCAAAAGTCATCATATATATATCTGTCAATTCATGACGTCCATCTTTACAAATTTCATTTTTCTGGCGGACACACGTTCAGATCGTCCATTCTAAAAACTGTGGCATCTCTCTCACCACATACACCACTGCTGGCCGCTCACCACAAACGCTACACACTGTTCACATCCAACTGCCCAACACTACAATAGTGAATATTCCAACAATGCCAACCAGCCACAGACTGCACACAGCACAGTCAGTGATTTTCATAAAGAGCGCTATGTGGCGTTACCAACATAAAAATCTAAACAGCCTTCTTACATAGTTGGAGGTGGGCGACCAGCAGTGGTGGATGTGGAGAGAGAGATGCCACAGTTTTGAGAACGGACTATCTGGACGTGTGTCCGCCAGAAAAAGGAAATTTGTAAAGATGGACGTCATGATGTCTTTTGAACACTATTAAGGTAAATACATTGTTTGTTCTCTATCAAAATCTTTGATTTGCTAACTATGCCTATCAGTAGTTAGTGCCTTCAGTAGTTAGAATCTTTTATTTAGCTGGCAGTATTGGCGCTCGCTGTATTGCTGTGGCTCGAGTAACTAAGATTTTTGTGAGGTAAGTGGTTCATGAAAGGTATAGATTATTGTTAGTCAGGGCCATTCTTTTGTAGGGACTATTGAAAGTCAGATTGCGTTGCGCTAAAAAAAATATGTGTCAGTTTAGTGATGATCGGAATAAGTAAAGAGAGAACTGTCTGAGTAGGTTCAGTTTTACTCACCTTTTTTAGTATCAAATAACATAGAAGTTCACCAGCACAGTAATTCATAAATTTTCAAATGGGGCGTTTCAAAACCACCAGAAAACCACTAACAAAAATATCCCTACTTTCATAATCTCTAAAATTTCCACTAAATATTTAAAAAAATTATTATGAAAGAAAGCTATAATTATATTACTAATTAGTTTCTTTTATTACTGAGCAATGAAATATTCACAATCATTAAATGAACATTCAATACATAAATGAGAGAGTCAAGGTCAGGAACATACAAAAGGTTCTATAACAACAGCTAATTATTTAAATGAATATTTTTTCTTCGGATGAATGAGTTTTGTTTGCATCATCATCATCGTCAGTTTCAGATTGATACGATCCTTTGCTACCGATTTGTTTTACAACGTTTATTGGAATTTCAAATTCATCGCAACATTTTCCTTCCAACCTCAAACCACAGCGTAATCTTAATACAGCAATTAAAAGATTTAACTTCATTCTATTCATCTGCTTGTTTTTATTACATTAATGCTGCTAAATAGTCTCTCAACATCGGCATTGGAATGGGGCAGTATTAGGAGAGTAAGCGCAAAAGTTGCTGATTCCTCAAATCTGGATTCCCCTTGAGCGTCTTTGAAATGCAATACTTCATTCCAAAATTTTGTTGTATCTTTGGTCTCGTCCCAGTTCAACAAACGAATGTGTCGCCACTGATCGTCCACTCTTTCTATAAATTCCCCACATTTATTGAACTGAGTCATTATATGAGTTAGATTTTCTTTGCTGTGTTTAAGTGCTTGTTTAACACTTATTCTGGAAATTTCTTCATCAACGTCAAATTTTCTGGTAACCTGTTTTTTATTTCTTCAATCAACCTTACTACAAATGTTACACACCGGTTACGCAACATTTCATCTTCTTCCCGTGGTAATCCTTTTTCTCTCATTGCAAGCGACTGCTTTTCAAAGCGGAATCCCAGATAACATCCTCGATCGCAGAAATCAGGAATATTTTGAGTAAAAATATTAACTATTTTGCACGTATCGTTACTTTGCTGACAAGCATATCTATCAGGTTGGTCAACTCATAAAAGCGTTACGTGTGATCTGTTATCTTTCGACTCGAACATTCTATTGACTGTTTATTTCAATAATAATAATAATAATAATGAGCGTATGGCATTGGTGGCCGGGAGACCCCTCGCGGGGCGGTTCGGCCGCCGCTCCACAAGCTCTTTAACGCCACTACTGCGACTTTCAAGTGAATGAAGATGAAATCATGATGAAAGACATACAACACCCGGTCATCTCGAGGCAGAGAAAACCCCTGACCCCGCCGGGTATCGAACCCATGATCCCGTGTGCGGGAAGCGAGAACGCTATCGCAAGACCACGGGTCGGGGACTTTAATTCAAATCACATTGGATATAAAAATGAAATGTATGCGTAATTAAGCTCATTCGCATACATAGCGTGCAATTACTCAGCCAAGTGACACCATTCACGCACTTTAGCTACGGAAAAATGTGTTTTTAGCTTTGACCATTCCGTGTATATTCTTGATACAGCGGATTCTACTGATAGTCACCTTGTCTGGCATCGTTAATGGTTCTGTATAGCTCCTTATAGAGAGATTGCGTGGAAGAGGAACTCTTCTGCAGCAGCTGAAACAACCTGTTGCACGGCATGGCAAAAGCAACATACTAAAATCAGGTGTGGTACCTCTTGTTTCGTAAATTCTCTGTTCTTTACTCCAACCATGACAGAGGTATTATCCGTAATAACGTCCATTAAAATTTCAAGTCGCAAACCGAATCTTTGAAGTGTCTTCTTTATAGCAGGGACAATAGCTTCAGCATTACACTTGTGCAGTTCAGCAAGGTCAAATTATGTAGATAATATTTTTGGGTGTAATTGATTGAAATAAACTGTAATCAATCCTAAGTATTTACGTACAGCAGTATCATTAGATTCATCAATTAATAAGCTAAATGGTTGATCTTTGCAATCTTGTTTTAGAACGTCAGTGAAATGCGGTGCTGACACATTTTTTATGACTGAGGTGCAGCTGAACTTTTTCGATATCTTTTTCATGACTGATTAATTACCTCTCCCAAACGCCCGACTACACGTATACTAGTATGCATGGCTGTGAATAATGCAAGACTTGCTTCTTCCTTTTTTTATTCCCAAGGGGCTTTGACTTAAAAGCAATTTTAGGCTGCATAGTTAACAACCTGCAACAATTTACGTAGTCAAAGAGTGGTGAAAGATGTAAAACCGATCAATGAATGACTAATCAATTAGGAAAAAATTTGCGTGCCTTTTTATTTTGTAGGTGCTTCTTTGACATGCCATGACACTTCAAATCTACATAGTGACTCCTTATAACGGTACCACAAATTTGCACTTTGCTACCTGACTCGTAGTACTTTCAGTAACTTGAAGACAATGTTTTGCTTATGCTGTGGTTTCGGCATAGTTATCCACGTATGAAGTCGTAAAATAATACCGTACACTGAGAATCACAATTTTATAGTGTACACCACGAACGACAGTCGAGTTACTTTTTCAGTACTTCTGACGTGACGCACCCTGCGTGAGCCAACAAACGCTCAGTGATTATTCGAGGCAACAATGAAATAAGTGAGCACCCATTGTTTGAAAGCGGTTGCTCTATTCCATGCACCTGCGCTAGCCGCCTCCGCTCGTAAAATAAACTATTAACTAGGTGGTACTAAATGCTGTTCATTCTACAGGTATCCCCGCATGTATCGAGTGTGATGGTTCGTTTGAAGAAAAAATGTTTCAAATGGCTCTGAGCACTATGGGACTTAACTTCTAAGGTCATCAGTCCCCTACAACTTAGAACTACTTAAACCTAACTAACCTAAGGACATTACACACATCCATGCACGAGGCAGGATTCGAACCTGCGACCGTAGCGGCCGCGCGGTTCCAGACAGTAGCGCCTTGAACCGCTTGGCCACCGCGGCCGGCGGTTCGTTTGATGTTACATTGTAGTGCATCAGTGTTGTCTTCGCACGCAGTGAAATACTCCCGAAATCAAATAAAGTACAAATAACATATTTAGAAACATATAAATAGCACAGTGGTTGAGACATCGCACTTTCAGTAACTGAAACTGAATTCTACCAAACCACTATAAAATCCACCAGCCACTAGAAGCAATATTTCGCCACTAAAACGGGGGTAGAAACTACCAGTTTTAGTGGAAAATCCACTGACTGTGAAACACTAAAAATAACCTAAGAAGCGTGCTGGCAAATTATGATACACGTAACAGTTTCAGTACTAACAAAATGCCACAATTTTTTTTTTCTAAGTGTCTTCGCGTCGTAGCAAAGGAAGGTAAAGCTACTGATTGCCCATACTAACACCGAATGACTTAGCTTCCCTTTTAAATATGTAGCTTACAACAGTTATCTTTTATCTACTACATTAAGCCACTTCAACATGCTTCCTCTCCCTGTGAGATACTTCTTCAGGAATTGTATCTTTCTGATTTGGATAGTTTGGATGGATGAATCCGAAAAGTCTTCCGCGCATCCTTTTTTTGCACTTCCAAATCAGTGGTCTGAATAAATTGTAGAATATTTATTTGAGGTAATATTCACAACTTATTTACGTACTGTAGTACATGATATACTGTTGATTAAACAAAGGAGAGTATCGAAAAGTTGAATGACGAAACAATTACGGAAATAACTGACGAATCAGTTCGAATTATTGCGTGTTATGGAACATCTCAGCGCCCAATATTAATTGCGCAATAATATTGTGAATATATTGCGCGAAAGTGAGAGACCAAGCACGGATTAACGTTATTGCGCACTGTTTATGCCCGGAACGAGTTAGTTCCAGCACTGCCTTCGTACCGAACGTGTCGGCGTATGCACGCACTGCGATTGCAATCGCTAGCTACGTGCTGCAAAACGGGAAACAAGACAAAGCAGCGACGGGCGAAAAAGTGGTTTGAAAGGCGTTCTACACATCGCCATAATAGACCTTGTTACACCTAATATACACAGAAAAGATACTGTTCATATACTTGTCAGATTTCACTTTCCACAATGTTAGAAGCGATCAGTAAACTTCAGAAAGTGCGATAAATTATTGTAGATGCTAGGTAAGTAGTGCTGTCATGATTTCAGGAATAAATAATTCAAACTTCCGACAAGAACGAATAAACAGTTACAGCGTATTCTCTCCGTTGAACACTTTTTTCGAATGTTAAACTTAAAAACCATGCACGGTTAAACCCCTTACGACTGGCCGAGTGCTGCCTACGAGGGAGTATGAAAGAGCGATCTATGATCGTGGGACTTGTGATCCGCATGTCGCCAGCCCCTCGAGCCGTTATTGCCAGTAGATGAATCCTGACGATGCCACCGCTTGTTTCCTCAAGCAGCCTCTAATCTGGCCTCACAAGACTCAAATGTCTCTAAGCACTGTGGGACTTAACATCTGAGGTCATCAATCCGCTAGAACTTAGAACTACTTAAACCTAACTAACCTAAGGACATCACACACATCCTTGCCCGCGGCAGGATTCGAAGCTGCGACCGTAGCTTCCGGACTGAAGCGCCTAGAACCGCTCGGTCACAGCAGCCTGCGGTGTCACAAGGGTTGAGCAGATCACGTAATAGACCTTCATACCTCAGAAACATCCGAGGAGGTACTGGGAATCAAACTCGGGATTTTCTGCACCGAAGGCAGCGACGCTAACCATTCGGCTACGGACATTTACTGAGAAGTATTAAATACGCGACTGGAATTCAGTAAGTAATGCAACACATTTTTTCATCTGCCAATTTCGGTTCAAAAATACGGAATTTGTTTAATGGCGTTCGGATAAGTAGGGTCGATATACATAGCCTTCAAAATGGCGCCTGTAACGTTTCAAGCAGAGAGCTGTCACTGAACTTCTTTTGGCGGAGAACCAGAGCAGTGCAGATATTCATAGGTGCTTGCAGAAACTCTACGGAGACTTGGCAGTGAACAAAAGCACGGCGAGTCGTTGGCAGCGGCGTCTATCATCAATGAAACAAGGTCGCGCCAACCTATCCGATCTTTCGCCCGCCTCACACAGCTTTGACTTCTATAGTGCTGAAACGTGCTGACACTCTCATTCCAGTTGATCGAAGGATCATAAACACGTCGCTGCTCAACTGGACGTCTCTGTTGATGGTGCTGACACAATCATCCACCATTTGGGGTAATCAGAGGCGTGTGCCTGCTGAGTTCCGCGCCCCCTAACATAAGACCATAAAGAGCAACGAAGGACCATCTGTCCGGAATTGGTTGAGCGTTGAGTTGCTGATCGTCTCAATGTTTTGTCGAACATCGTCACAGGCGATAAAACATGGGTTTATCACTTCGAACCGGAGAGAAAACAGCAGTCCATGAAGTGGCGCCTCACCACCTCTCCTCTGATGAAAAAATCCATGCTGCACCCTCAGTAGGTGAGTCATGGCCACAGTCTTCTGGGACTCTGAAGGGGTTTTCCACTTGATGTCCTCCTTCTTGGTGCAACAATCTCCTCTGTAATGTATTGTGTTACCCTCAGGAAATTGAAGAAACGACTTCAGCATGTTAGTTGTCACAGAAATGCAAACGAACGTGTTCTACATGACAACGCAAGCAAAGCCTCACGCAAGTCTGCGCACCCTAAAGGAACTCACAAAACTCCGTTGGACAGTTCTTCGTCATGCACCCTACAGCCCGGATCTCACACTTTCGGCTTCCATCTGTTTGGCCAAATGAAGGACACACTCCGCGGGAACCAATACATGGATGATCTGAAGGTTATCGATACAGCAAGACCTTGGTTCCGATGTCGACCAGTATACTGGCCCTCGCCACACAGGAAGATGACCTTAGCTGCCGCACTGAATGGAGATTATGCTAAAAAATTAGGATTTTGTAGCCAAAAGGGAGGGAATAATATGGTGTATTGAAATCCTAAATAAAACTAACCTGCTTTTAGAAAAAATATATTACATTACTTATTGAAAGCCCCTCATATAATAAAACTTCTCTTCCCCCGCCCTCCCCCCCCCCCCCCCCCCCACCCGGCTCGGCTGGCTGCACTTCAACAGATGATACCTTTCATCTATCTTTCCTGATGTTTTTATATTCGTACGGCGTCGCTGCCTCGGTTGTTTACAAGTCCACAAATCACGGCAGGAAGTGCTTTGTATTGCACAATACCACCCTTCCACGGTACAATATATTAAGCAATATATCGAGCGAGAGTCAATATTTTTAAAGCTTTGCAGCCTCCTTCAAAATACTGAGCAAACCATCAATGCCACTCTCAGACAGTCAATGTTATTGCGCAGTGCTCCCTATTGCGCATTAAATATTAAGAGCTTGGGAGGCCCTCTATAGACAGTCACTGACATAAGTGGCCCCTAAGTGGTCAATATTATTTCACGATAATACTGTGCAATATTAATGAAGTTTTTCGTACACTATTCAATCAAAATGTGGAATAATATTGTGCAATACTTACTCTGTTTCGGAATTTTGGCGTTACTGCTGTAACAATTCCTCTACTTTGCAGTAAGGGTAAGAAAAAGGCATGTGGATGAAAAATCGGGAGAAGGAGCGTCTAAGATTCACTCACAAACCTTGGTGCTAGGAGATCTGGTTGTATTTTGTTTCTTTACAAAAACTTCCGTGTTTCATCCTCGTGTTTGGTGTTTGGTAATGAAGTACGAATTGTTTAGTATTTTTATAATTCCAATCAAAAAATGGTTCAAATGCCTCTGAGCACTATGGGACCTAACTTCTGAGGTCATCAGTCCCCTAGAACTAGAACTACTTAAACTTAACCAACCTAAGGACATCACACACATCCATGCTCGAGGCAGGATTCGAACCTGTGACCGTAGCGGTCGCGCCGTTCCAGACTGTAGTGCCTAGAACCGCTCGGCCACAACGGCCGGCATAATTCAATTCATATCGCTAAATTGTCAGAATGATAATGTGTAAGTAGGCTGTTTAAGTATTTTTATTGGTAACGCCAACACCACGTAGCGCTCTGTATGAAAAATCACTGGCTGTGCCGTGTGCAGTCTGTGGCTGGTTTGCATTGTTGTCTGCTATTGTAGTGTTGGGCAGCGGCAGCTGGATGCTAACAGCGGGTAGCGTTGCGCAGTTCGAGGTGAGCCGCCAGCAGTGGTGGACGTGGGGAGAGAGATGGCGGAGTTTTGAAATTTGTAAGAATTGGTGTCATGAACTGCTATATATATTATGACTAGTGAGGTAAATACATTGTTTGTTCTCTATTAAAATCTTTCATTTGCTTACTATGCCTATCAGTAGTTAGTGCCTTCAGTAGTTTGAATCTTTTATTTAGCTGGCAGTAGTGGCGCTCGCTGTATTGCAGTAGCTTGAGCAACGAAGATTTTTGTGAGGTAAGTGATTTGTGAAATGTATAGGTTAATGATAGTCAGGGCCATTCTTTCGTAGGGATTTTTGGAAGTCAGATTGCGTTGCGCTAAAGATATTGTGTGTCAGTTTAAGCACATTCGTGTATAATTGTTCAAAGAGGACGTTTCACATAGACCAGTCTTGTATAAATTTTTCTAAGGGGACGTTTCAAATGGCAGTTCTATGCAAGAATGCCTGCATGAAAAGAGTGTTTATTTATGATGGTCTGACGCTAGAAGCAAATTAAGTGTCGATATGGCAAAAGCTGAATTACGAGTCGTTGTAATTTGAAGTCTGAAACATGCAACGCCTTTTACCAAAGATTAAATGTAATTTTTTTAAAGGTCTAACCAGCTATAACAACTATAATTTTTAGTGATCACTGACAAATAAGTGTGTTATTGTGTTCGTCATCAGCCCTCAGCTCAACAAATCCTTCCGCCAGGAATTGTTCTGTAAATTTTTCAGTTTAATATGGCAATCCTATTCACGAAACGTTTTCAGAGAAATGAGATTGAACGGAAGAAAGAATCATCGGAACTTTCTAACGTTGATCGTCCAACATTTGATACATTACTACAAATGGTAACCCGCATGATCAGAAAACAGAACACTGTAATGAGAGACGAGACGCATTTCCAGTAAAGCAGCGCTTGCCTTTTACGCAACGATATCTTGGTACTAGCAGTTCTTCCGAAGACTTCAAATTTACAGCTGTAGTGTCCTTTGAAAGAACTTAAGACATGGGTTTATGGACACTTGTCATACAATAATACTGAAAGCACTCCGTCTTCAGGCCACAAGTGGCTCACCGGGACCATCCGACCGCCGTGTCATCCTCAGTTGAGGATGAGAATAGCAGGGGCGTGTGGTCAGCACACCGGTCTCCCGGTCGCCATGGTGGTTTTCATTGACCGGAGCCGCTACTATTCGGTCGAGTAGCTTCTCAGTTGGCATCACGAGGCTGAGTGTACCCCGAAAATGACATTAGCGCTTGGCGGCCTGGATGGTCACCCATCCAAGTGCCCGCCACGCCCGACAGCGCTTAACTTCGGTGATCTGACGGGAAACGGTGTATCCACTGCGGCAAGACCATTGCCATGCAATAATAATAGGCGCACTAAAAAATTATATTCGGATAAGTATACACACAAATATAGATCAAGACATACTTTTATTTACATTTTTGTTAAATTATGTTTCTTTGTAACATCTGCCTTCGTGGCTATTGGATACAGTTTTCTGCATTTTGCGAGCAGAAACTCATACGAGCCTTTCTTAATGTTTCAGATTTTGCACGCATCTGTCAGGAGCGACTGATACAGTTCGATGCCTTTCAAAAACACTCTTCCGTCTTATGTTGAAGTCATTTTCAGCACTGCAACGTCAAATAGACAAGAAAAATTTGCCCCGTGACTATAGAAGGTAAGAGACTGGCAAGGATATTGTCCATACTGCACAGAGACGGCACAACATTTCCAGGAAGCGCAATATACAATGCGCAACAAAATTAGAGGATCACTTTTTCAAAACCCGGTAACTGTCTTCCATAGCTACACATTAAGTTTGAAATTTGGCTTCATGGTGCCTACAACCTTCCTTTGTGATGGTGCAAAAGTGTGGCGGCCTGTGAGGTTACCTTCGAAGTCGACGGCTCTTCAAACAGCAAACTGTCGACACATGCGGAAAAAAGGCCACAGCTCAGAAGTTGCTCTGAAGTATAAGGTGGGTTAATGAGGTCACATTGGCACCAAACTTCACCATAGTTCTGGCGAACGCCACCGAGGACGAGTTACACGATGGGAAGATCGCCACACCACCTCTTACTCATATTTCACTTCTTCTAAAACGCCTCTATGTGGGAGGTCAGAAGGGCGACTCCCAGGGTTTAAATCACTTTTTCTTATGGGTGGCCGAGGAAAAGATTTCAGACACACCGCCGTTCAGAATCTACACGAAAATACTTCAGAGGGTGGCATAAAGGGCGTCAGTGGAACCACCCCGTTCCTTCTGGTGTTGATTGCCACACATTTCGGACCTAACACGACAGTTCGCAGTGCAATGACCAACAGGCGGTGCGACCGCAAATTTTGCTCTCGTGTGCCGGTTGGAACCACTAGGGACCATTCAAAATCATTTGACGAAATTTGAACGTAATCCAAAGCAGGAAAACTTGGTTATACTTTCCCAGTCCTCTTATTTCATGCCTTCCTGAGGCATGGTCTCGGAATTCTTACAGGGAGGTTATGCAAATTTTATACATGTGTGTGTCAATGTCACACCCCTCTGTGATCAAGCCACAGGAGGGCGTGGAGCAGAAGCACTGAAAAAGCGTAAGCACCCTTCGATGCTTCAGATGACATTCAAATTTCGTCGAATAGCATTTAACGGTCCCTAGTGGTTCCAGTCTGTACACAAGAGCACAAAATTGCGGTCGTGCTGCACTCCAAAGGGGTGTGACCACCTTCAATAGGAATGCAACCTCACAGTATCGTTAGAGAGGGGTTGAAACGTCCGAGGATGTCAGCAGCGTCAAACGTTGTCAAGAACATCGTCCTGTTGCTCACCACACTGAGAACTGTCATTTTCCACCACGAAATGAACAGGAACCAACAAACACGGAAAGGAGTGGTTTCATCAACGCCATTTATTCCACCCTCCGAAGCCTTTACGCGTCCTCTCTGCGTCATGGTAGGTCTGAAATCTTTTCCTCGCCTATCTATACACATCACAAAAAGTTTTCCACCGCCCTAGTTCCCAGAACTCCTGAAGATAGACGTTGACTGTGGGTATTGTATGACAGACACAGACCCTTTGACTGTTCAGAGGTGTCACTAAACCCGCCCAAAGATGTAAACAACCATGCATGAACAGCGCCTGTTGCGACAGCCGATCAGTTCCAGTCATTCCACCAGGAAGGAGGTACACGGCTTGTGTTGTCTGTAGTTCAACCATGACAAGACGGTCAATACCGCGGTTCGAACGCATCCGCATTGCTGCTTCGTGAAGGGAAGGGCTCTCAACAAGGGAGGTGTCCAGGGTCTGGAGTGAGCCAGAGAGACGTTGTTTGGACCTGGAGGAGATACAGAGAGACAGGAACTGTCGATGACACGCCACGCTCAAGCCGCCGAAGGGCTACTACTGCAGTGGATTACATCTACCTACGAATTATGGCTCGGAGGAACCCTGAAAGGAACGCCACCATGTTGAATAATGCTTTTTGTGCAGCCACAGGACGTCATGTTACGAATCAAATTGTGCGCAATAGGCTGCATGATGCGCAACGTGACTCCCGACGTCCATGTCGAGATCCATCTGCGCAACCATGACACTAAGCCGAGTGGTACAGATGGGTCCAACAACATGCTGAATGGACAGCTCAGGATTGGCATCATGTTGTCTTCACCCATGAGTGTCGCATACGCCTTCAATCAGACAATCTTCAGAGGCGTGTTTGGAGGCAACCGGGTCAAGCTGAACGCCTTAGACACACGGTCCAGCGTTTCCAGCATGGTGGAGGTTCCCTGGTGTTCTGGGGTTTCATTATGTGGGGCGACGTACGTCACCGGTGGTCACGGAAGGCGCCCTAACGCCTGCACGATACGTGAATGCCATGCTCCGACTTATAGTGTGACCATATCGGCAGCATATTGGCGAGGCATTGTTCATGTACGACAATTCGAACTCCCATTGTGCACATCTCGTGAATAGCTTCAGGATAGTGACATCGCTCGACTAGAGTGGCCAGCATGTTATGCAGACATGAACCGTTTCGAACATACCTGGGATAGGCTGAAAAGGGCTATTTATTGACGACGTAACCCACCAACCAGTCTGAGGGATCTACGCCTAATCACAGTTGAAGAGTGCGACAATCTGGACGAACAAGTCCTTGCTGAACGTGGGGATAGTATGCCACAACGAATACAGGCGCGCATCAGTGCAAGAGGACTTGCTACTGGGTATTAGAGGTATCGGTGTGTACAGCCATCTGGACCACCACCGCTGAAGGTCTCGCTGTATGGTGGTACAACATGCAATGTATGGTTTTCATGAGCAATAAAAAGGGCGGAAATGATGTTTATGTTCATCTCTGTTCCAATTTTCTATACAGGTTCCGGAACTCTCAGAACTGAGGTGGTGCAAAACTTCTTTGGATGTGTGTATTAGGTAACCTCGTCATTTCAACGCTGAGTGTCGCCGTTCTGACCTCCATCATCCGCTATCGAGAGCTGCGTTTCCTACAGCCGCCACAGCGGCACGAAGTCGCTCCCAGGAACGATTACGCCACTGACAATGAGATGGAAGCATCCCCTCTCCAGAACTCCGAACTCTAGCGATGGGTATATCTAAGTTCGAAGATTCATACAGCCCTTCCTAAAGAGGATCCCGGGGTCTTTCAGGGATAGAAAGTACCGCAGTAGGGACAGCCCTTAACCATTCACGCCAGTGTACACCCCGAAGCCTCCCCTTCCCCGCAACCTTATCCCCTCCGCCACTTTAGTGGCATGTTGTACGATGTTGTGTCTACGAAGGAGCTACGCATCATCAACGGCCATCCGATCTTCGTCCCCCTGGCCTGGGACCACATCTCGGAGAAGTGGGTGGAGGAGGAGTGGGGCGCAGGCAGGAAGAAGCCTGCCGCTGAAGATCTTGTCGCCATCGCGTACTTCAACAAACTCAAGAAGTAGAGTTACGCCAATTTTCAAGAGAGATCATCACATCACCAGAGAAGATCAAAGACGAACAGCAGCTAGGCTACTTAACCTCCGCCATACTCGTACTCTATGATCAGTCCGTCAGTTAGTGCAGTGCAGTGCACTTAACCCATTTTGTGTGTTTGCCAGTTGCATAACACGTACAGACTTCCATAGTTAGCAGCTGACGCTGCAAATGTAGCAACTAGGATATGTATTATTTTTACTATTTGATGTTAGATGTAGAACAAATTAACATTTGAATTCTCTGTTCGTGAACAGCATCTGCAGTATCTGTTTCTCGTTCATGTCTCTACTGAAGAACCACGCACCGTGCAAGGGAAGACCCAACACGTCACTGAAAAGTGAAAGGAAGTGGTGAAATGTGGCTAAAAGGGAATGTGACTATCTTCCCATCGTGTGACTCGTCCACGGTGGCGCTGGGTGGAATTGTGGCGAAATTTGGCGACAACGTGACACCATTAACGCACCTTACACTTCTGAAGAACTTCTAAGCTCTGGCCTTTTTTTCGAATTTGCCGATCCTTTGAAGTCTGAAGAATCATCGGGTCAGAGGGTGACATCACAGGGCGCCACACTTTTGCACTAATACAAGGGAAGGTTGGAGGCACCTTGGAGTCAAATTCAAACTTACGCGTCGCAATGGGAAACAATGATGGGGCTTCGAAAAAATCATCCCTTTATTCTGTTGCGCAGTGTATTTCAAAACTTTCTTGGGTGCTCAGTATTGTTGTACTGTCGTACAACCTTTCAATATAAAACCTACACGAACAATAAATTGCTCACCAGAAATATTGCGCAATAATTTTGACAGTCTATTGGCCACTGTAACCTGACAGACATGACAGTCGCTTCGATTAATGGAGTTTACTAATATAAATGCGAGTTATTCGATTTATCGAGATACTTTCAAGGTATGAATAACTAAGTAGATTTATTGGAAAATTCGTTTTATCATAATGGGAATTAGCAAGAATCCATTGTTGATGTAGAGAGAACAGAAAAGAGGAGAAAAAAAAAGAGATAGCAGACATACCGTCCACCACACAGTGAGGTTGCTGGCACAGTGAAGACGTGGACGTTTGGCCTCGTAGTATATCACAATTCGAGAAACACGGTTCCGTATCTGGCAGTGTACGGAATGGTGTCACGTTACGCGGGACGCGGCGCGTATCTGAAGGGCTTAACTTGGCGGTAGAGTGCGGGCGCTGCTGCTTTTGTGCCGGGGCCGCTACAGCCGGGCTGAGGAGAGGTGCGCCGCCCCGCCGCTGCCGCCGCCGCCGCCGCCTCCTCCGCCCCCGCAGCAGGTTGTTAGCGGGCCGGCCGCTTGAGCACGTCCCACCCCCGTCAGTGGCCACGCCGCCGGCAGCCGCGGGCGCACTCTGCAGCCGTGGCCCTGACACACAAACACCACGTGGAGTCACCACCACCAATACAGGCCTTGCGCCTTCCTGTGCGCGTCTCTGTGGGAGAGGGACTCTCTGCCGATATCCTGGATGCCCGACTGTTTTTCAGAATGCAAAGTGAAAGGTTACTAGCGATCTGTATGCGTGTCAAGTTAGTTCGTTATTCTGACCTTGACAGTGGCGTGGGAGCAGGGTAGATCCATGTGCTATGCAAATGTGGCGTGGACTTGCCCTCCTCCCTCCTTTTATTACGCCATACAGATCCTCGAAGGCCATACACCAAGCCTAGCCTCTGGCATCCGCTTAGTCTGCCCCACCCGCATCCTGTACCAACTTATAAAATGCCCCTCTCCTCTTCCAACTTCGACACCACTGAATATCTCACGTTACCCCTAAACTAGTCACTATCTACACTACTGACCATTAAAACTGATACACCAAGAAGAAATGCAGATGATAAATGGGTATTCATTGGGCAAATATATTACACTAGAACTGACATGTGATACATTTTCACGCAATTTGGGTGCATAGATCCCGAAAAAACAGTACCCAGAATAACCACCTCTGGCCGTAATAACGGCCTTGATAGGCCTGGGCATTGAGTCTAACAGAGTTTGGATGGAGTGTACAGGTACAGTTGCCCATGCAGCTTCAACACGATACCACTGTTCATCAGGAGTAGTGACTGGCGTATTGTGACGAGCCAGTTGCTCGGACACCACTGACCAGACGTTTTCAGTTGGTGAGAGATCTGGAGAATGTGCTGGCCAGGGCAGCAGTCGAACATTTTCTGTATCCAGAAAGGCCGTACAGGACCTGTAACATGCGGTCGTGCATTATCCTCCCGAAATATAGGGTTTCGCCGTGATGGAACGAAGGGTAGAGCCACGGGTCGTAGCACATCTGAATTGTAACGTCCACTGTTCAAAGTGCCGTCAATGCGAAGAAGAGGTGACCGATATGTGTAACCAATGCCACCCCATATCATCACGCTGGGTGATACGCCAGTATGCCGATGACGAATACACGCTTCCATTGTGCGTTCACCGCTATGTCGCCAAACACGGATGCGCCCATCACAATGCTGTAAACAGAACCTGGATAGATATGAAAAAATGACGTTTTGCCATTCGTGCTCCCAGGTTCGTCGTTGAGTACACCATCACAGGCGCTGCTGTCTGTGATGCAGCGTCAAGGGTGACCGCAGCCATGGTGTCCGAGCTGATAGTCCATGCTGCTGCAAACATCGTTGAACTGTTCGTGCAGACGGTTGTTGTCTTGCAAACGTCCCCATCTGTTGACTCAGTGATCGAGACGTGGCTGCACGATGCGTTACAGCCATGGGGATAAGATGCCTGTCATCTCGACTGCTAGTGATACGAGGTCGTTGGGATCCAGCACGGCGTTCCGTATTACCCTCCCGAACCTAGCGATCCCATATTCTGCTAACAGTCATTGGATCTCGACCCACGCCAGCAGCAATGTCGTGAAACGATAAACCGCAATCGCGATAGGCTACAATCCGCCTTTATCAAAGACGGAAACGTGACGGTACGCATTTCTCCTCCTCACAAGAGGCATCACAACAACGTTTCTCCAGCCAACGCCGGTCAGATGCTGTTGATGTGTGAGACATCGGTTGGAAACATCCCTCAAGTCAGCACGTTGTAGGTGTCGCCACCGGCGCCAACCTTGTGTGAATGCTCTGAAAAGCTAATCATTTGCATATCACAGCATATTCTTCCTGTCTGTTAAATTTCACGTCTGCAGCACGTCATCTTCGTGGTGTAGCAGTTTTAATGGCCAGTAGTGTACCTCCTGGTTCCCTCCCTCCTGGTGCTCCGCGCCGTGCCTTTAGAGCCATATTCTCTCAACACTAAACCTCTGCTCTCTCCGCATCTTCTCCAAACAAAACTTTAACCGCCTTCCCTTACCTGAGAATGAAATCAGCCATGATACACACCCATCCTACCAGATCTAAAAGAACCCACTCCACCTGCACCGGTCAGGACTCCCTTCCTCCCCTCTCCACTCACATCCCGAGCCTTGGTCCAGGACGACAGCCTTCTTCACTCTCCCAAGTTCTTCCCCTAGACATCCGCTCTCACGTGCAACCTCTTATGAACTACCTCAGCTGCTTCATTCCCATGATACCTCTTCCTGGCAGTCTAGGCTCACTCATCTCTTCAATCCTATATGTCGCTACCTCAAGCAGTCAACACACTGGTTTCTCATCAGGTTACCTTCCATTCAGAACACTGTTGCACTTAGAGGCTGTGTTATTGACTTGTAAATAATAGATTTCAACTATGAGTCGTCTTTTTTAAATTTTAATGGCAGATCTAGATTTCAGCTAGAAACTACCCATTCTCAATGCACTATTATTTTTGATCAATGCATGTAATGCCCGTTGGTCGGGCTTCATCCACAGTTCACTGAATACTTTTTTTACTTTATTAACTTAGGTAACTGTCCCTTTGGCTTTCATCTTTTGTGAAACATCCGTTTGCCATTTCATCTGTATCATCTTTTAATTAATCAACAAATCCACCTTTTGTATTTTGAATTATGCAGCTGAATCAATGTCTTTTTATCATGTCAAACAATCATTTTGGCAACAGCTGTGTTCCATTTTAAAATCTATTTTACATTGTTTACTCTCACGTGCCTGAAGAGCGGCGACTTGTACCCGCCGAGAGCCCACCTCGCCCATATGGGGCGAGGGGAATGAAATGCCAATAAAGGAGGAAAATGGGGTAGAGCCATCCCTACAGGTACACACACTCCATATTCTATCCAAACGCACGTTGATCCGACTCCCTTTCCCACACAATTAGATCTGCCCCCAATATTTATCCCACCAACCAACTTTAACTCTTCCCTGCTTATCCCAGTCCATATCAGGGCTCCTTTCTCCTTTTCCCTCGCCATCCAACTCCATCCCTTTCCTCTTGTAACCACTGCCCTCCCAACACAACACACCACTCCTCACCCTCTGTCTTTCCCACTGTTAAAATCTTCACGTCACTGTATTCATGGAATCCCCTGTATCAATACTATGTTCGGCCACAGCTCCTACTGATTTTAACATCCACCTCCTCATTTTGGGAGTATGTCTTCAAGGAAGCTAGAGAGATTATATTAGCTAATAATTTAATAAATAGAGATAATGGTTTTAATTTGGACAAAGTAGGGAATCCGTCTCTTGGTGTAATTAAACTGCAGAGAAATCGTCGTGGTATCACTGCCGACGAACATACATCGATAAGCGACTCGAATGTCTGTACGCCTTCGCCACAGGCGGCGCATGTGTGAGCGTATTTCCTTGCCACCGATCATCATCTGTGACCTGCATGCGCAGTACCCCAGCTGTGGAGCAAATAAGGACGCGCTTGGCACCTTGTCGTCAGTCTTGTGACTCACTCTGAGAAAGGCCGGAAGATACGCGGCTGAAATATCAGTGGAGGAAATTCTATTTGCGCGGCTGCATGTCCGAAATTTAATGGACTATCCTTTACGCCACGAGAAGTTGAAAATGCACAACGAGATGCAGAATTTTTTAGAAAACAAAAGGAGAAGAAAAACTTTTAGAAAGAGGTGGATGTCAGCTTGCTACTTTTCGCTTTACAGTTCAGGATGCTATCAACTTAGTACAACTTTATGATGGCTACTGGGACTCCGTTTATGATATACACTGTCTAAAGACTGTACTTACAAATGTCATTATCTGATACTTAACAATGACAGGTTGCATGAAAACGACGCTCTTGTGCCACAGCA
Organism: Schistocerca gregaria; assembly: GCF_023897955.1. Taxonomy (NCBI): domain Eukaryota; kingdom Metazoa; phylum Arthropoda; class Insecta; order Orthoptera; family Acrididae; genus Schistocerca; species Schistocerca gregaria. The sequence continues at coordinate 123,418,881 of NC_064923.1, forward strand.
TTGAAATGGTACACTTTCACAGCACACAAGTTGTAGCAGCAAAAACATAAAATCCAGGAAGTGTTTGTCTATCGATCTGTAGTTTCCTCTTATTTTATTATAATTAATCGTAGCTAGAACGATGCGTTTTCGAGAGATCCTCAATTTGCTAATACTTTGAGACAGCTTATACTCATACCACGTACTCTGTGATAAAGAAAGCCCACCAAATACGTAGTTTAATTCAACACAAAATGGTGCCTCGTAAGTTCCGCTTTTGACGTGAAACTATGTCTTATCTCATTGGCCACGTTCCTCTTCACGAGACAAAAATGTGACATACCGGATTCTTCGTCTCACACACTGCAGTGTAACAGAAAGTCGGCTTTCATCGGGGCCAACAAGATATACGGGTCCTGCGACGGACTTGTGACGTCACACTAGTGGGCTTGTTCGCCACACTTCGCGAACGTGCGGCTCCGTGCAGGGTCCAGCAAACATTTAGTTGAAAGATACCCACTAAAGGTCTTAATTTTGTCGTATGCTATCCACAACTTGCATGCCCTTAAGCTCGCGGTAAGAATTATTAAATTAGTCTGAAATAGTCTCTCGCTCCCCGCCTGAGACAGCTGCTGATACTCGCCAGACCCGCTGTGTAGCGTGCTGTGACATACGCTCCACGGCCTGTCTTTTTCGTGGGCCTCCGATTCCATCGCTGTGACGTCACCAGCTCATTATCCACGTGCGTTTGCCGTCCCGTGAGAGGACGGCTTAGTTCACAGCTAGTGCGATGGCTGTACGGGTTCACATTCTGGCCGTGTACATTTTTTCTCTTCAACGTCATCGTACAAAATATTATTATCGTCATCATCATCATCATCATTTAATACTGATTATGCCTTTCAGCGTTCAGTCTGGAGCATAGTCCCCCTTATAAAATTCCTCCATGATCCCCCACTCAGTGCTAACATTGGTGCCTCTTCTGATGTTAAGCCTATTACTTCTCCTTGGTCTACCCCGACTCGTCCTGCCCTCCACTGCTAAACCCATGAGTCTCTTGCGTAACCTTGCATCTCCCATGTGTGTAACGTGACCCCACCATCTAAGCCTGTTCGCCGTGACTGCTATATCTATAGAGTTCATTCCCAGTTTTTCGTTGATTTCCTGATTGTGGAAACCCTCCTGCCATTGTTCCCCTCTACTAGTACCTGCACTCATCCTAGCTACTTTTATATCCGTAACCTCAACCTTATTGATAAGGTAAATTGAATCCACCCAGCTTTCGCTCCCATACAACAAAGTTGATCGAAAGATTGAACGGTGCGCAGATAACTTAGTCTTGGTACTGACTTCCTTTTTGCAGAAGAGAGTAGATCGTACCTGAGCGTTCACTGCATTACCTTTTCTACACCTCGCTTCCAGTTCTTTCACTACGTTGCCATCCTGTGAGATTATGCATCCTAAGTATCTGAATCCGTCCACCTGTTCAAACTTTGTTGCTCCTATTTGGCACTCAATCCGTTTATATCTATTTCCCACAGCCATTACTTTCGTTTTGGAGATGCTAATCTTCATACCATAGCCCTTACATTTCTGATCTAGTTCTGAAATATTACTCTGCAAACTTTCAATCGAATCTGCCATCACAACTAAGTCATCCGCATATGCGAGACTGCATATTTTGTGTTCACATATCTTAATTTCACCCAGTCAGTCTATTGCTTTCAACATATGACCCATAAATAATATGAACAACAGTAGAGACAGGTTGCAGCCTTGTCTTACCCCTGAAACTACTCTGAACCATAAACTCAATTTACCGTCAACTCTAACTGCTGCCTGACTATCTACGTAAAGATCTTTAATTGCTTGCAAAAGTTTGCCTCCTATTCCATAATCTCGTAGAACAGACAAAAACTTCCTCCTAGGAACCCGGTCACATGCCTTTTCTAGATCTATAAAGCATAGATATACTTCCCTGTTCCACTCATAACACTTCTCCATTATTTGCCGTAAGCTAAAGATCTGGTGCTGACAACCTCTAAGAGGCCTAAAGCCACACTGATTTTCATTCAATTTGTCCTCAACCAATACTCGCACTTTTCTTTCAACAATATCTGAGAAGATTGTACCCACAACGCTGATTAAAGAGATACCTCTGTAGTTGTTAAAAACTTTTCTGTTCCCATGTTTACAGATTGGTGTGATTACTGCTTTCGTCCAGTCTGATGGAACCTGTCCCGACTCCCACACCATTTCAGTTATCTTGTGTAGCCATTTAAGACCTGACATTCCACTGTATTTGATGAGTTCCGACTTAATTTCATCCACCCCAGCCGCTTTATTGCACTGCAATCTATTGACCATTTCCTCCATTTCCTCGAATGTGATCCTATTTCCATCATCATTACTATCCCATTGTACATCGAAATCTGAAGCGTTACTGATAGTATTTTCACCTACATTGAGCAGCTCTTCAAAATATTCCCTCCATCTGCCCAAGGCATCAACAGGATTCACCAGCTGTTTCCCTGACCTGTCCAAAATCTTGTCATTTCCTTCTTACCTCCCTTTCGAAGAATGCTAATTACACTCCAGAATGGTTTTCCAGCAGCTTGACTCAAAGTCTCCAACCTGTTTCCAAAGTCTTCCCAAGATTTCTTCTTGGATGCTGCACTTATCTGTTTGGCTTTGTTTCTTTCTTCAACATAACTTTCTCTGTCTACCTGTGTTCTAGTATGTAGCCATTTCTGATACGCCTTCTTTTTTCCTTATACAGGCTGCCTTGACTGTGTTATTCCACCAAGCTGTTTGCTTCATCCTACCTTTACACACTACTGTTCCAAGACATTCTTTAGCCACTTCTAGTACTGTGTCCCTGTACCTTGTCCATTCCTTTTCCAATGACTGTAATTTACTGCATTCAACTAACTGGTACCTTTCTGAGATCACTGTTATGTACTTGTGCCTGATTTCCATATCCTGAAATTTCTCCACTCTTATCCTTCTACATATGGACCTGACCTGGATTTTCGGCCTCACAATACCAATTTCACTGCAGATTAAATAGTGATCAGTGTCATCAAAGAATCCTCTGAATACACGTGTGTCCCTGACAGCCTTCCTGAATTCCTGATCTGTTACGATATAGTCAATGACAGATCTGGTTCCCCTGCCTTCCCAAGTGTACCGGTGAATGTTCTCATGTTTAAAAAAAAGAGTTTGTGATTACTAAGCCCATACTGGCATAGAAATCCAAGAGTTGTTTCCCGTTTCTGTTGGCCTCCATCTCCTCTCCAAATTTACCCATAACCTTTTCATACCCTTCTGTTCGATTTCCAATTCTGGCATTAAAATCACTCATGAGCAGAACACTGTCCTTTTCCTTTACTCTAACAACTACATCACTGAGTGCGTCATAAAAACTATCCATCTTATCTTGATCTCTCCCTTCACAATGCGAATATACTGACACAATCCTAATTTTATTGCTAGACACTGTCAAATCTATCCACATCAGTCGTTCGTTTGCATACCTTATTGCAACTACGCTGGGTTCAATTTCTTTCCTGATGTAAAGCCCTACATCCAATTGTGCTATTCCTGCTTTGACTCCTGACAGGTAGACCTTGTATTCTCCCACTTCCTCTTCTTTCTCACCCCTTACTCGAATGTCACTAACAGGTAAAACGTCCAACGCCATCTTACTTGCAGCCTCTGCCAGCTCTACCTTCTTCCCAGAGTAGCCCCCATTGATATTAATAGGTCCCCATCTCGTTACCATTTGTTTGCCGCGTCGTATCTTAGGAATCCCTGGTTTGACAATTAGAGGTGGGGATCCGTCACATCCAAAGGTCCGAGGCATTTTGCTCTGATTGTTGCCAGCATTATATTTAAAGTACCAGGGAATCAGGTTGGTAGCCTTATTTGCCCCGGGTCCCATTGAGTTTCACCCCTAACGGTTGAGGGACTAACTAGTAGATTTGGTAGTCTTTGCCGTCTGAGCACAAAGGTGACCACGACTCAGAATATGTTCGAGACGCCCAGCCTTATTCCAAAGTAACTGGTATCCCGACTGTCAGGACCACTTACTTGGCCACTCATACGTTGCCCGTGGTTCATGAACTAGGACATGACAACAGGAACCCACACCATAAACCACAGAATATTATTAAAAAATAGTAATTTCCACCGTAGTAATTTCATTGATAAATCAATAATTACAGCGCACGTTCTTGAAATACATGTTCCGTTTGTGGTTAGTAGTTAAAATTCCAAATATTTGGACAACGTTCGCTTCTTGAGCTCGTTGTCGCCTCTCACCTCTCACTCCCAGACCGTTACTGAACTGGCAGCCCCTGTAAACTGCCGGCTGGCATTTGCGTCAGCGTCAGTTGCTCACAGTACATCGTCAGTTTAGTGTGTGTGAAAAGGCTACAGTCAAACGGAAGGAGCAAGTACTCCTAGAAATGGACAACCGAAAGAAGATCCGTCAGAAGCATGAGTGTAATCAGCAATTGAAGGGCGAACTCACTAGCGCCGTCAGATGCACCGAAGATTGCGTCACGATTTGAACCTTCTTAGAAATACGCCTGTCAAGCACGATTTCCGCTGATTGCATGACAATTGAAAACGTGATGTCCAGCGTAATACAAGACCAGTTGGCCGAAAAACGAATCATCATTGTGGATGATTTTATAAACGTTGATGATAGAGACCAACTGCAAGGATTTGAGGTGGTAAGTTTTAGTTTTCTGGTTTTTTTTTATACGGGCAAATAAAAAAAATGAAACAATTAACTCCACTGTGCACGGGAGCAGAGGGGTTTCATAGCTTCTTCTCCGCAAAATTCGTACCAGAATCGATGGATTATGTGCCTCTGTGATACAAAGAAACAACATTCGCTCACGCAGCTACTCATCAGAAATGGAGCTTGAAGACTTTGCAGCCACGTATAGTCTCTCGCTTGAAACACAAAACGACAGTTACGAAGTTCCTTAAATATGAAAACCGTCTAAACGGTCGAAATGCTTAATAGAGGCAGCCATACGGTCGGTAGTCAAAAATCGAACAAGCGTCATAATGTTGATCTAATTACTAACAACTACCTATACAATTTGTTAAACAAGATAAAGAGAATCCACGGGGATACGTTTCAGAGAGTCAGCAAAAGACGAGAGCCTCAAACGATTTTAAAGAAATTATACGATAAAAATAAAAGATTGATTCTCTCTTGTTTCATAGCGCCTTTCATCAGCTTCACGAAGAACTGCCTATTACTTCGTTGACGGTCATAGTTATTATGCTTTTTCTATATTTAATAATGTATTGTGCTACATTCGAATACTTTCCAATGAAAAATAGGGGTCGCTATGAGTTTGCGTTTGGTGCATGCCGCGACAAGGTCTCAGCTAGATATGGCAATCCTATGCATGTTAGTCCACATACTGACCCGTACGAAATGGAGCTAACATACCGAATTTTTCTTTAAACTCAAGACGAGATCTGTATCTATATCCAATGTCGAGAAAATTGATTGTATGTAGTGCACTCATTTCTGGTCGTCTGCGCAAACGATGGTGGAAATGAAGCATCCGTATCTGCAGATCTCAAAAAGGCACCCAGATAGTGAAAGGAATTTTTTGAAAATGATAGCATGCAAAGCGGAGAGTATTTTGCCACATAGCTAACATGCGGGACTTATTTACTGCGATAAATGTGTGACTATAGATTTTTTTTTCAATGAAATAATCTAATATTTGCAAGGCTATCGATAGCTAATAAAATAAGAAGTAGTACGATTTTTGTAACACCGTAAATGAAGAAATCAGACTTTTAATTTTTTTATTGACCTCAGTTGTTTGATTAATGCTAGACTGTTTCAGGGTTATGTCGCAGTTACCAGTGTATTAGCATTTATCTACGTGGAACTGTAAACACCGCTGTGTTTTGGAAAAAGAAGGTAATTCTAGAACGACAGCAAGAGGAAGAAGAGAAACGCTCTCTCTTTGAGCGAATTTCAGTGTAATCCTGTATCCACTCTGTATTTACGAATAAACGGTTGACTTGTGGAATTATTTGTCATACTGGCATAACCTTTTAATGTAGTTTGCAGATTCACTGGCTATAGGTTACAAGTCACGCGAGATATGCGTTGGTGGGAAGACTTAGTCTGCAGAACTGCACCTACCCTACCGCGCTGTCTCGCCAGCAAGGGAGCTTCCAACCACTACCGTTGTCCCTTCCCCTAAAGCTTCTTCTAGGCCGCTAGCGGCCAAGTAATATTGCACACTTGATAGGTGTTCGTGTAATACCGGCTATTCGTCGCTGCGCAACGCTCCCTTTCTTGCGGATATGAAAGATATGCATATAACTTCAACAACGATTTTCTCGGAAACTAGGAGCTTTCGCACGAAAAGGCGCTAGCCACGTATTCAGACCAGGTCCAACAACAACACACCTAAGACTCATGAAAATATCTCAGTGACAGGTCAGCTGGTTCCCCCGTCAGCCTCCAGACTCTTTGGTACGGTCGTAGCCGTCGTGTCGCATAGTCACAGCCACGAGGTGCAGTGGGGCAGATGAGGGTGGGAGTTGACGCTGTCTCCAGTTGTGAAATGGCTCGTCCAGATAAGGAAATTCTGTGGGAAAAGGACGAAGAACTCTGAATAATGAGACTGAACAACAAAGTGGGATTGGAAACTATTGTCGAATCCTACGAGGCCCTAACACATTGACTACGTTATACAGGGTGACACACCGGAGACGGACGGTTTTGAACTGTGTAGTACTGAGGGTGCGGTGGTGGGAGGTGGTTGTGGTGGGGATAGTTCTGATCCGTACAAGACGCCATTTCATTTACTCAGTAACTATGGAGCAGTGGAACTTGCAACGTCGAATGTTTGTCTACGACAGTTTCGTGAAAAGTGGTGAGTCTATTATTGCTGCGCAGCGATTGTTTCGTGCGCGGTTTAATGTCGGTCGACGTGGACCTGTTCCGACCCGTGACACAATCCTCAGATGGGTGGGAAACTTCAGATCAACTGGAAACATACTGGATAAGAAGCATCCTGGCCCGAGCCGCAGAGTAACGACACCAGAAAATGTTGAAAGGGTAAGGCAAGAAGCAGTCAGAAGCGCAGGACGGTCACCTAAACGTTCTGCTAGTGAGTTAAGAATCAATCGTGAATCAGTTAGACCAGGCTCGTCCAAACTGTGCCCCTGGCGCGCTAGCGCCCGCGATCTCCCGAGGCCAGCGCCCCGGGCGAATTAGTATGTTGCTGCAGCGGCCGGGCCGTGCCGCTTAGCTGGTCGTGCGGACTGCCCGAACGCCAGCCGATAGATATATTTGTTCTCCTGTTTTCCATTCGGGCAGACGACGTCTCACAAGTGTCTCGAACTGATTGACCTACAGTGCCATATCCACCTGAAGGACCACTATCTTATGTCTAAAACTTTCGATGACTTTTACAGCTGTCTTCCACGAGAGAAATATCCTGTTTTGCACAAGCACGCGGCCAAAGTTCTCTCAATGTTTGGTTCCACGTATATTTGTGAGCGCTTTGTCTCTCTTTTAAAGCTAAAACTAAGAACCGTTCATTGCTTGGCGATAAAAATTTGACCAATTCTTTGAGGTTAGCAGTCTCACGGAATATTGTACCAAGCCTAGACAAAATCGTTTCCTCGAATCAGAAAAACATGTAAAATGTTAATTGTCTTCTTTAACAATGCTGACCGTAAGAATTAAAGAGCTTTATAACCTTAATTCTACTTTAATAAGTTTTCAAACTTGGTCAGTTAAAATTTTTACGTACAAAACAGCAAACTAAGGATCCCATTTCTAAACTCTGAAAAGGGATACAAAAAATTGTAGCACGAAGTATAACAAAAAATACTTACTTGTAACTACTAACAGCAAGAATGAGACTATATATCCCTTACATAAAAGACTGGGTGTTGTGTGATGTCCTTAGGTTAGTTAGGTTTAAGTAGTTCTAAGTTCTAGGGGACTGATGACTATAGATGTTAAGTCTCATAGTACTCAGAGTCACTTGAACCATTTTTGAACCTTACATAAACTTAATTTTAAAATAGAATATTTTGTTTACGTTAGATCTGATCCCGGGACAGTCCAGCGCAGAGCAGTGCTGTGCGGTCTCACTCACTGTGCAGCTCTCTCTCTCTCTCTCTCTCTCTGTCTCTCTCTCTCTCTCTCTCGCTCCTAGGCGACACTAGCGACACACGGTCACGGACGGGGCGCTGAACTACACTGTCTTGCGGGCGCGCCCGCCGGACACAATTCTTGGATGAGCCTGTGTTAGACGAATTTTGCATAAAGGATTAAAATTCCATCCCTACAAAATGCTCATTGTCCAACAACTTACAGAATGCAAGTAATTTTGAGATCGAATGAAAATGAAACTTTATTGATGAGCGATGAAGCTCATTTTCATTTAAACGGAACCGTGAACAAGCAAAACCTACGTTACTGGGCTCCAGAGCATCCACACCTTATCCACCAGCGCCCTCTACACTCAGAAAAAGTATTTTTTCTGTTCATGCTGTAAAACTGCCGCGTGAAACACGTTTTAATTTGTTACGTCTGTACCACAACCTGTATTCGTGACACATTTTACAAATAATGTTCGCATACGCCACTGGATGTATCATAAAAATTATGTCATTGTGCGACACATATTTAAGGAGACATAACATCATAAACACCGAGATACTTTAAAAACAGCAGCGTCATGCAAGACGTACAAATTTATTACTTCGTTGCTACTATGTCTATTCGCAAAACTTTTTACAAACAGCATCCTCAATTGCTACTCAATGTATATGCGCCGGCCGGTGTGGCCAAGCGGTTCTAGGCGCTTTAGTCTAGAACCGCGCGACCGCGACGGTCGCAGGTTCGAATCCTGCCTCGGACATGGATGTATGTAATGTCCTTAGGTTAGTTAGGTTTAAGTAGTTGTAGGCGACTGATGACCTCAGATGTTAAGTCCCAAGTGCGCTTCTAGGTGCTGCAGTCTGGAACATGGAGACCGCTACGGTCGCAGGTTCGAATCCTGTCTGGGGCATGGATATGTGTGGCGTCCTTAGGTTAGTTCGGTTTAACTACTTCTAAGTTCTAGGGGACTAATAACCTCAGTAGTTGAGTCCCATAGTGCTCAGAACCATTTTGTTAAGTCCCGTAGTGATTAGAGCCATTTCAACCATTTGTATTTGCAAAATTATAACATTTTAGAGCGCGTAGTTCACTAGATCCGTCGTCATAAACATTGAGGTCTATGAAAATGGAACCGCAGGACGAAACTCGCTGGAGATACGAGTGAAATACACTTACTGTCCATTAAAATTGCTACTAACGCGAAATTTAACCAACAGGTAGAAGATGCAGTGATATGCAAATGATTAGCTTTTCAGAGCATTCACACAAAGATGGCGCCGGTAGCGACACCTAAAACGTGCTGACATGAGGAAAGCTTCCATCCGATTTCTCATACACAAACAGCAGTTGACCAGCGTTGCCTGGTGAAACGTTCTTGTGATGCCTCGTTTAAGGAGGAGAAATGCGTACCATCACGTTCCGACTTTGACAAAGGCGGATTGTAGCCTATCGCGATTGCGGTTTATCGTATCGCGACATTCCTGCTCGCATTAGTCTAAATCCAATAACTGTTAGCAGAATATGTAATCGGTGGGTTCAGGAGGGTAATACGGAACGCGGTGCTGGATCCCAACGGCCTCGTATCACTAGCAGTCGAGATGACAGGCATCTTACCTTCATGGCTGTTCAAAAATGGTTCAAATGCCTCTGAGCACTATGGGACTTAACTGCTGTGGTCATCAATACCCTAGAACTTAGAACTACTTAAACCTAACTAACCTAAGGACATCACACACATCCATGCCGGAGGTAGGATTCGAACCTGCGACCGTAGCAGTCGCGCGGTTCCGGACTGCGCGCCTAGAACCGCTAGACCACCCTCATGGCTGTAACGGATCGTGCACCCACGTCTCGATCCCTGAGTCAACAGTTGGCGACTTTTGCCATCTACACGAACATTTCGATGACGTTTGCAGCGCATGGACTATCAGCTCGGAGACCATGGCTGCGGTTACGCTTGACGCTGCGTCACAGACAGGAGCGCCTGCGATGGTGTTCTCAACGACGAACCTGGGTGCGCGAATGGCAAAACGTAATTTTTAGGATGAATTCAGGTTCTGTTTACAGCATCATGATGGTCGCATCCGTGTTTGGCGACATCGCGGCGAACGCACATTGGAAGCGTGTATTCGTCATCTCCATACTGGCATATCACCCGGCGTGATGGTATGGGGTGCCATTGGTTACACGTCTCGGTCACCTCTTGTTCGCATTGACTGCACTCTGAACAGTGGACGTTACAATCCAGATGTGTTACGACCCCTGGCTCTACCCTTCATTCGATCCCTGCGAAATCCTACATTTGAGCGGTATAATGCACGACCGCATGTTGCAGATCCTGTACGGGCCTTTCTGGATACAGACAATGTTCGACTGCTGCCCTGGCCAGCACATTCTCCAGATCTCTCACCAATTGAAAACGTTTGGTCAGTGGTGGCCGAGCAAGTGGCTCGTCACAATACGCCAGTCACTACTCTTGATGAACTGTGGTATCGTGTTGAAGCTGCATGGGCAGCTGTACCTGTACACGCCATCGAGGCTCTGTTTGACTCAATGCCCAGGCGCATCAATGCCGTTATTACGGCCAGAGGTGGTTGTTCTGGGTACTGATTTCTCAGGATCTACGCACCCAAATTGCGTGAAAATGTAATCACATGTCACTTCTAGTATAATACACTTGTGCAATGAATACCCGTTTATCATCTGCATTTCTTCTTGGTGTAGCAATTTTAATGACCGGTAGTGTATGTGTACAAATACGTGTGAAAAATGTTAAACATAGGTGAAACGTATTTGAAAAGTGCGTATGTGGACAAAGTAACGGGTTAAAAGCTCATTCAACACCCCGTGAACTATTTCAGTCAAATTCGGGTTGCACTCTGGAAAGATATACTCAAGGGGGGGGGGGGGGGGGGGGGGCCGTGATGTGTCAATGCAATACGTCAGTGGAACAAAATCTTCTTGGCTGTCTTGCAACGTTAAAAACGTTTCGGAAGGCGTATACTCTCCACAAATGTAGAACGCTACCATTCCAGACTGTATGATCAACTACCTGAAAAGCGTCTCAGCAGAAAAGAACTAAAGGAAGTAAGTAAGATTAGAGTTAAATTTGTATCGGCGACGTGGTTGGTAGGGACTTCTCAAGCGAAGGAAGAGTATTTGGGCAGAAGTTGTGATGAAGTAGAGAACTGAAATATAAAATAAAGTTTCTGTACGTCAACACGTTCCATTTTGTTCAGATACTCGGGGAACGTTTCAGGTAGATAATGCAATTATGACTGGTTCTATTGGAGTCTTGCCGACAAGCGGCAGTTGTCAAAAGCTTGACAAACCACAGGAGCAGGGGACATCTCGCGATCTGACTAAAGCCGCTGCTACCGAATACTTTGCTTGCAGGGACGCCTTATCCTGACGGCACGATCGCCAAAGGAAAGGCAGTACTGAGTCCAATTAGTGGGCAAGGCCAGCTGCAAAATATTCTGGGTCTCCCAGCGATAAAGCACGTTCGGCGTCACTTCTGTCTTCTCCGCTTCAAATTAGCTCGATTCCACTTGCGTTCCTTTTTACGATGCATCAGTCTCTTCATCTTTACTTGCCCCCTAAATCCAGTACCCAATATTTTCTCTTACACACACAAATGTTTGTGAAACTGAAAAACCGAGAGGTCAACATGACTAAAACAAACTTTATACCAGAGACGAAATACATGACAATGGGCAAATTATTATGATAATCGAATTGTGCGTGATCAATGGCATCAGAATTTGAAAACAGACTAAGGGCCACACGTGTTTCTGACAGAAAGCCGTCGTTTTCTGTTCCTTCTGTTCCGCAAGTCTGTTCGCATGGTTTCTTTACTTCCAAAGCTGACATCGTTGCTAAGAACCTATGGAATGAACGAGCTAGATTTGGCTGCTTGTGGTGATATAAATGACGCCCTGGGACTGTAAATTCTTCCTTTCTTTCTGGCTACTAGTATACAGCAAGTAGTAGTCGCTGACGGTAAGGAATCCTTTAAAGAGCCTAACTATACCTTAATATGCTGAATACCCAGTACAGAATCAATAAATCAACGACGGTGACCAAAGTTATGGCATGTAATGCACAGCATAGTATTGGTGTGTATTAAAAGGTTAAGAAAAAATACACCTGATAAATTCTTCAACTGTTTCAAATACATCTCATCACCATTAAATACAGACGTAGAGAATATAAAGATTCAACAACAAAAGTGCTGTTTTTCCAGAAATTTATAAAAGTTAAGTAATGAGACAGACCATGATGAAATTTTACAACATGTATTGCCGTACTTAGTCCACTATACGGGGGGAAAAAAAGAACAGGAAAAGATCGTAGATTCAGAAAGAAGGTTTTTGTGACGTTGACGTTATGGCAAGCCACATAGTTTAACTGAAACTAAAATGATAAGAACCGAGCAGATGTACCCAAGTACATAATAGAGAATCTGCTCCCGCCAGAGTAAATTAACGATGCGTCGCAATATTTCAAACTGGAGATACGAACTTTATTCGCACTAGCAGTAAGGGAGAAAGAAGAACTGTTTGATAAGCTAATGCAAGTGAAGCCGAGTATAAAGAAAGCCAATAAAGACATCCAATAGCTCGGCAGAGAAATTTTAGCCAGCTTTGGAGCACGAACTGTGTCCAGCGGTTAGAAGAAAGAACGTAGTGCTATATATTTTTGTGTAAGAGATCGCGTGTTTTTCGGTCTTTTGTGTTAAGTAAGTTCACTCCCTAGTATAGTTTTCCGCCGCAGAAGTCGCTAGTGTTGCTTTATTTATTTGATTCCATTGCCTTTGCAAACAGTAAATATTCAGTAGACCTAGAGGCTCAGAGTTTAATCTCGCGTTTTGTAAGTCTATATTCAGTCAGTCAGTAGCGCAGTAGTTACTTAGCTGTTTGTTTTAGACTCGTGACCGTCCTAATGAGCGTAATTAGCCGCTCAGTTCGGTGCCAGCTGGCGCCTGTGACACATCTCCAGGGCATCAAGCTACGTATTTAGCCCTATCTGTGTTTTCTTAATAGTATATATTTGTTCAACTGTTTGCGTGGTTCGGTATTTAAGAAGTTTCGTCTCGCGTTTTTTGTTACCTGTAAGTGTAAATTTAATCAGTCTGTGATTTCTTCTGAACTGCCAGCTACATAGTTCATTGAGTTATCAGCATCCCTTGGTTTCACGTCAGGAGGGTAATAAGTTGCTTATCTAAGTTTCTGTCAACTTTTCCTGTTTTTTCTTCAGCTAGCCTTGCTAGGATGGGTAGCATGTGTGTGTGCTGTGTGCGGACGCAGGAGGAGCTGGCCGCAGTTCGTAAACAGTTTGAATGTTGTTGTGGCTGCGATCAATGGTCTTCAGGCTACCGCCTCGTGTCGTAGCCGCTGCGAAGATGCTGGAGCGTCGCATGGGACGCCTCCGGTTCAAAAATGGTTCAAATGGCTCTGAGCACGACGGGACTTAACTTCTGAGGTCATCAGTCCCCTAGAACTTAGAACTACTTAAAGCTAACTAACCTACGGACATCACACACATCCATGCCCGAGGCAGGATTCGAACCTGCGACCGTAGCGGTCGCGCAGTTCCAGACTGTAGCGCCTAGAACCGCTCGATGCCTCAGGTGTCGCTTGTTTCGCCCAAGGGCTCTACTGCCGAGGTACCCTCTAGTGTACACAACGCAATGGATCCGTTCGGTTAGTGGGGGACGGTAAAGCGTTCGCGTCGCTCGAGTCAGAGGGCCAATGTGGAGGCTGGCCGTATGGCCTCACCTATTCACCCTGTCAGTCAACAGGTGGCCGTTCCTTCAGCAGGGTCCGAACTGGAACAAGTGGGCAGGTATTTGTTAGTTACTGGGAGCGCCAATGTCAGGCGCGTTATGGAAGATAGCGTTCATGGCTGGAAATAAAGCCAATGGGCGCTCGGTATGTCTGTCGGGGGCCTCATCCGAGATGTGGAGGCGGCCTTTCCCGCGGCTATCAAGCGTACAGTGTGCAGTCGTCTGCAAATTGTGACTCACATCGGCACCAACGACGCCTGTCGCATGGGTTCTGAGGCCATCCTCGGTTCTTACAGGCGGCTGACGGAGTTGGTGAAGATTGTTGGCCTCGCGCGCGGGGTGCAAGCAGAGCTCGCAGTTTGTAGCATCGTTCCCAGAGTCCACCGCGGCCTTTGGTTTGGAGCCGAGTCGAGCGTCTCAACAAAGGGTTCGTCGTCTCTGTACGGTCCTGGACGCAGATTTATCGAACCGCGTTACTGGTTAGGGGTTTGTAGGACTCTCTTGATATGTCAGGTGTGCACTACACAAAGGAAGCACCTACTCGGGAAGGTACTTGCGGAGTGCACATGGTTTTTTTTAGGGTAGGCTGTAGTTTGAAGTACTTTCATAAACACTCGGAAGTCGCTACACATACAGGGAAATCAGACGGCGTTCAGAACAAAGAAAGTTCGACTGCAAAAATTTTATCAGTAAAGTGTTGATGCATTCGTAACGAACTTCCCAAATTTAATGCTCTCCAGGACAATTCTCAACCTCAGATTATTGTTGGGACTGAGATCTGGCTAAAACCCGAAGTAAAATGCTCCCAGACTATTGTTCGTCTTGTAACGTTTATCGGAAAGACAGATTAGAAGGAGTAGGAGGGGCAGTGTTCATTGCCGTCAACAAAAATATTGTCTCTATTGAGGTCGAAATTTACTATGATAGTGAAGATATATGGTCGCGCATAACAGGTCTAGGTGAAACCAAGTTCACTGTTGGATGTTTTTACCGACCAACCGACTTCGCTGTGACAGTCCTAGAGTCATTCAGAGAACGTCTATCGTCAGTTGTGCACAAATACCCAGATCATGCAATACTAGTTGGTGGTGACTAACAGACCGAGTATAAACTGAGACGTGTATGGATTCATTCCAGGGGGTGCATTCAGGCATTCTCGTGAAGTACTTTTGAACACGTTTTCCGAAAACTGTCTTGAGCAGCTAGGTCGGCAGTCCACACGCAATGGACCTTGCAACTGCAGACAGTCCACACTCTGTCGATGGCGTCAGTAGAGAGACAGGGATTAGTGACTATAGTGTCCTCATACTGACTATGGTTACGAAAGTTAATAAATCAGTCAAGCCCTTACGAGTGTGTTTCTACAAACAATTCTGTTGGACGAACATCTGCAATTGAGCATTTTACTAGAGGTAAAAAATACCGCTTCAGTTGTAAATTTGTTTTATCATGACGTCAAACGCGGTGCTCGGAGGCCACAGCACAGTTGCAACACCTGAGGATGGGCTTAACAGAGCCCGAAACCGGTCGTGATAATAAAACAAATTTACAACTGAAGCGGTATTTTCTGCCTGTAAGATTGTTTTCCCGATAGAAAGAGCAAATAAGCAGTTGTTATCATCTCACTTAGACGATGAACTGCAATAATTTACTTCCAGAATGATGGACAAGAATTAATTGTGAGCAAAGTTTAAACAGACTGTAAATCGTCCTCTGGACAAGTATGTGGCTAGTAAGGATTAAGGACGGAAAAGACCTACCATAGTTTAATATCGAAATTGGGAAAATGCTGAATAAGCATAGGCTGTTGCATTCTTGGTTCAAAAGAGGACGCGCAAATGACAACAGCCAGACTCGTAAAGATTCGTGCGTCGGTGAAAAGATCTATGCGCGAAGCATACAACAGCTACCACCGTCAAACCTTGGGTAAAGATCTGGAGGAGATCCCGAAAAAATTCTGGTCCTCTGTAAAATCGCTAAGCGGGTCTAAGGCTTCCATACGATCACTCGTTCATTAGCCTAGTTTGGCGGTAGAAGATAGCAAAAAACGGCCGTAGTTTTAAATTCCACGTTTAAGAAATAGTCCATGCAGGAGAATCGTATAGATGTACCATCATTTGACCATCGCACAGAGTCTCGTGTGGATGACATAGTAATAAGTATTCCTGGCGCAGAGAAACAACTGGAAAAGTCGAAAATAAACAAGTCGCCATGTCCGGATGGAATCCCAGTTCAGTTTTATTATTAGCATTTATCGCGAATCTCTCCTCCAGTGCAAAGTGTTAAGTGAATCGAAAAAAGCGCAGGCGACGCCTGCATGTTAAAAGCGTAACATAATGGACCCGCAAAATTACAGACCATTGTCCGTAACATCGGTGCTCTTCAGAATTACGGAAAATATTCTGAGTTCGAATATTACACATTGAATAGTATTGAGTAGTATTCGATCAACTGTGGATGAAGCCCGACCAACAGGCATTACATGCATTGATCAAAAATGATAGTGCATTCAGAATGGCTAGTTTCTAGCTGAAAGCTGAGATCTGCCAATAAAATTTAAAAAGGACGACTGATAGCTGAAATCTATTATTTACAAGTCAATATAACAGTCACTGCGTGCACAACCTTCTGAATGGAAGGTAACCTGATGGTTTAAATTATAAATCCACGAATATGCTACACTCCCATAGGGCTCTCGAGGGCAAGATTCGCTGAATCATAAAACGCACAGAGGCGTTTAATCATTCTTTTCTCGCTCCACACGTAAATGAAACATAAAGAAGCCCTAAGGGCTGGTACAGTAGAAGTACCCTTAGCAGCGCACTTCATTTGCAGAGTATAGCTATAATTGTAGATGTAGAAAGCGAAGCAGATTGATGGTATTTCCCTTATTTGTCTCCAAAATGCTTGTGAAACCGAAAATTACGTGTGTTACAGAACGACATTTTGCTAATAACATGTGAGATATTTTCTTTTAGTGGACAACACACACGACGGGTTTCATAGCCACCTTGCGCCTCCCACCGTATAAATCCCAACCCCCCCCCCCCCAAAAAAAAAAGTTTCCAAGTAATACGCGCTGCAACAAAATCTTAAAATCTATGAACTGGTTTCTTGCTCTGTCAAGTATATTTGCGGGTCATCAGTTAAAGGAAAGCAAATGAAAATTACGGATGCATGTGCTTGAAATAACTTTTCGATCGTTAAAAGGCACTTGGGCAATGAAACCGCGAATGTATGAGGAAGTTTTCATCGCTGATGTCAAAGGTTCTCACTTGCCGTTCTCTTCGAATCTATTATCTTTGATGTTGCTGTTGGTCTGTTTTAGCCACTACAAGCTCACTAATGGCTGCAATTATTTCAAAAGAAGGAGTGCATAAGGGTGTAGCAGGAGTAGTGCTCCTAATTTCATGCTGAATGGAACGACGCGAATGGTGCAGCGAGGATGCACGACAATACCAGATAACACTTTGTACATTGTTGTGCTTTAGGCAGGCATGTTTCCGCTGTTGGCAGCGCAGGAAGGGACGGTGTCTGCGTTCCCTCATGGCGGCGGCGTGGATTTAATAGTTGAAGACGAACGGACACTTTGGCATCGATTTCAGTGCTGAGTAAGTTTCAATATTTTTCACTCCCAACACACTACAGGATAATATCCGCCATTACTGAGCTGTGCATGCTGTATTACGTAGCATTCTATTATTGAGTGTGACCGTTCTGCCTGGCATCTTGTAACTAGACATGTTTGGTCTCGATGAAAATGTGTGAGTGAATGCAGATTTGAAGGTGACTGACAAAAATACATTAGATCTTGTAACTAGATATGTGTGGTTTCGTTGAAAATTTGTGAGTGAATGGGGATTTGAAGGCGACTGACAAAAATACATTAGATTTTTTTTGTATTTTCAAAATCTTAGTACAGAAAAGCTTTTTCACTTTTACTGAGAAAGCCACCGCAGTGGTTAGGCTGCAAACATTACTTCAGAAATTGCTTGCGTCGTTATTTGTTCATTTCCACTTACTGTGGCGAAATGCTTTTTTTTCCTTTCTGTATCGGCAAAGGGTGGAGTCTACTTAGCACTGAAGCATTTACTAGTTACATTTATTATCGGCATTTATAGCTTTGATTTTTCGTAAGACATGGGGTGTAAAGACTCGTATATGTGTGTGGCGCTTTTTGATCTCAGTCTCAGCTGACGACTTAGACCAAATACAGGTTATCTGAATTCGTCAAAAGAAGCAAAAAATCACGTAATTTGTAAAATAAGACAGTATTAATCATAGTTGTTTTTAATGAAAAGGAGTATTGCATATTTGTAATGTTTACAGCATAGCCACTGAGGACGCTTTGTCAGTAGCAGATTGCATTTCCGAAAGAGCGTTTCAGTTTAGAGTAGCTTAACACAGAGAAATACGTAACCGGTAATAATTACAACAGCCAATGCCGAAGTTGTCGAATGAAATAAATGGTTCTATTACTTCTTTTTTCACCGGAACGTATAACGTGTTGTTATGAGGACAACTAATACATGATCAAGCGCAAAAGCATTATGATTTTAGCTCTACAAGAGTTACATTTATAAAATGCAAGTTCGCAGCAGACAGTCTTTGATTTTCGTGAGCAGCATCAAACTTTTCCCAGATTTGTTGATGACGTCTTATTTAATATATCGTGTTAACATCGCTTTCGGCTCAACGTTCTCTTCGGTGGCGAGTTCAGTCTAAAATACTCTTACAGAAATGATTGCTGTGTAGCACTCACGGAGTTAACAAGCGCGGGAAATATTATAAACGCCGATGTTTTTATGTTTCGAGCATTCTAGCTATTTTACTGAAACATCATTTTGATTTGTTATTACATACCGTTAGTGATAACCACTCGTGTGCATGTAACAAGTGCCTGAAAGTTTCTAGACAAATCAGGAATCGAAGAAGATTAAAAATTTTAAACTATATTGTGAGAAATCGTGTGAACTACACCTGGCTTTACTATGTATACTCTCGTCATGAGATTCGACGAACTAAATCTAAATATTCTCCGCTATGTAACAGCACTGCTTTAAATTCTAAATGTTAAATATATTAATCAACTGAAACGCTAATTGTTGTTGAGCAACGACGACAGGGTTGTCAGATGTACCATCATGATATCAACTGCGCTGTAATCTTATCGTTGATGTGATTCGCGAAAGCTGAAGTCACATGCATAAAAAGTAAAGGATTTGTTTATACTCCATGAATTGTAATTAGGTGACACCGTAAGGCTTTCACCAGTGACGCTATCAACATGTCTTGTGCGACGTTGGAATTTTCGGCATGGGTAGAAAATTAAATTTATTTACGTAGTACAGCACTCATTGAAAGTTGATGGTCTCTGACAATAACACACCAAAATTCCCGAACAAAAATAACAGTAAAAAGCTGAAACATTTTTTTAGTGGCGTGTATCGTCTATTAGTGCAATATAACGCGGTCCGCCTCGGAACTTCTTCATCGAATATTTATACTTACGTTTCAATTTTTATTCGTCTACAACAAAGTAACCAGTGCAAACATCAGTTTTATGAGCAGTTCTGTTATTGTGTTACGGTGTCTGCTCAAAAAAACTAAACCAGTTTGCTTCTACAATTTGCAGATGAGCAAGGAACTAAGATTACCAAATAAATTATAGTATATTTCTTAAATAAAAAAACATGTGGTAGTATGTGCCGCTTATATACTATTTTTCAGTCGTTTTTGAGGTAAATTATGTGTATACGATGTAATGTGTGATACTGGCGATGGTAATCGCTGCTCTGATGTCACTTCTTTGCGGGTATTTTGAATGTAATTTCTGTGTAGCGCTATTGATTGCTATATTTGGTTGCTGACGAGAAAAGTTATTTTTTTAATCTGTGCTGTGTATGAGAAAGAAAATACAGTCTCATCCGTTTTTGTGGGAACTGTAAGACATCGTTCATTTACAGGCCTTTTTTCTTCATGGTATGTTTCTTTTTTTAAAAAAAATTCATAATGTGTATCGTAACGACGTACAACTTTTTTACGATATTCCATTCGTATTCTTTTCGATAAATAGTAAAGGTTCTTCTTGTGATAACTGCTTTAGTTTTTACTCTGATATACGGGTATATTCCTAACTGCGAATCTCTACTTGAGCTACATAGTCTCGCTGCATTTTGTTATACGTCCTTCGATTTATTTGAAAAAGGTCTTGCATTGTGTGAGGTATCCAATACAGATGCAGAGATTCTTTTTGCGTTTCTGTATGTGTTTTCTTCCCGATAAATATTTCTCTTGTTAATCTGTGATTGTAGTTGTAACCCCGAAATAATTAATTTCCTGCTACAGTGATCTCACGCGGTCAAACCTGTTCTGTTTGATTTACGCTTGTAGTGTAGCCAAGGACACAACGTAATAGTCGTCAAGGTGTTTAAATCCTCCGACACTGCTCACTACAACATTGATCAAACCTGACGGTTAGTATCAAAATTTCCACTTTATCTGTTTGAATCATCTGGAGCATTTGGTTTATGTAAGAGGTTTCGTTTATTTATCACTAGACATATGTTCCGATATTCTCGTCAAGATGGTATACGATCAATACATCTATTGTTTTTCTTTGACCAGTGGAGATTTGCAGATGGCATAATTAATAGTTGTACCTGAAATTTTAATTTTTGACACTCTGCTGTCTTTACTAAGTTTCTTTTTTAGGTTTCGGTGGAGTAGTCTAGTGTCTACAAATATTCGTTACATTGAGCTGTTTTGTACAGTGTACTGTAGTATGAGCCACAACATTCTGGCTAAATGGCTCTGAGCACTATGGGACTTGACATCTGCGGTCATCAGCCCCCTAGAACTTACACCTATTTAAACCTGACTAACCTAAGGACAGCACACACATCCGTGCCCGAGGCAGGATTCGAACCTGCGACCGTAGCGGTCGCGCGGTTCCGGACCAGAGCGTCTAGAACCGCTCGGTCACAACGGCCGGCCCACAACATTCTCTCGCAGAATATAACTACGTTATTAGTAGTATAATTAATCTAAATTCTTGCATTTTTTCTGTGTATACTGTACTCCGCGCCCATTTTTTGTGATAATTACTTTTGTGTTGTAATTTTTCTCCTGAGCTATGTCAGCAGAACATAACTTAGAATAATGTGTCATATGTTACACCTTTTTTCATGTTTCCACTCGACCCTACCATACTCCGAAACATATATCTGACGCTTGAAGTGAGACAAGCCGTTATAGATTTTCGTAATACTCCTGACTGTAGGGCTCAAGCACAATATCCAAAACACGCCAGACTTTTCATGCTGTAGTTTACTAACGAGAGTGTCCTCTGCCGAAACCCCGCTCTAGCGGCGGAGATCCTGACCGAATCAGAAAATTCATCCCTGCAATTTATTCTTACCGCTGGGAAGTGTTTCCACTCGCAGCCTGAACATACTGCGAGAGATGTTACTGTTGTTTAGCCTAAGGTTATGTGTGCCTCTCCGCTTACTTTTATATAACAAGTATGCAGATTCTCTAACTTGTGTATGTCTGTATGGATTCCAAGTTGTTAGCGGTATGATTTTATAAACCAAACCCAAATAAAAGTAAAGGGTCTAGTAAACTCACATATTTCCCCTTGTATTTCTTATTAGCAAGTCCGAGTTCTTAATTGCTTCTTCTTCAGTGTCCAAATAGCCCGTTGACTGTCGTAGCTTGCGATGTATTTCGCGCTTCTAAGTTCATCTTCTAACTTCGGTTATTATTTTTGGCTTTAGGAACAGTAAAAGTAGCGAATTTCAAGTCTGCCTCTTAAGCGGACTCTTTGTTCAACAGTTCAGAGATTACTATTACCATATAGTATTACTCGAATCCATACTGGTAATGCTAGTTTTACAATGCTTCTCGCAAACGTGACGTCATTTTGACGCAATATCGACAACTGCACGACCGTCAATCGACCTTATAGCAAGGAAGAATATGAATTATTATTGCTGCTCGATTCACTCGCAGCAATTTAAGCTGTCCTTTTACCTACAACCTAACAACACACTCAGAAATCGCTACATATTCGGTTACAGACAAATATGTGTCACAAGAAAAAATACAAATTTATTGCAGCTTGTTCTAGTCGCAGTATTTTAAGCTGTAGTCTTAGGTTGCAGCCTAACCACACACTCGGAAATCGCCACATATTTGGAAATAAAGAGCCAAATATTAGTGAAAACATAAATTTCATTGCTGCTCGTTTCAGTCACAGCAATTGAAGCTGTACTCTTAGTTTCTTGCTAAATCATACCGTCAGAAAACGCCGCACATTAATAAACTGTGATACATTTGTGAGAAGGAAGAAAATGAATGTTAATGCTCCTCGCTTCAGTCGCAGCAATTTAAGCCGTCCTCTTAGTTCCTGCCTAACCACATACTCGGAAATCACTAAATATTTATTTCATCTTTCGCTCTCAGATCAGAGTGAATGTAATAACATCCAGTATTGCAGAAAATACTTGTATTACATTCATTAGAAAGTATTAGAACGTGTTGAAGCTGACATGAAAAAAGTTGCATGTAACGGGATGCGAACCAACAACTTCCTACTGCAGAAACCATGACGTTATTCATTACGCTAGCACACCGCTCTGTAATGTTTTAACTCCTACCTTCAAGGGTTGTATCGTTGATGCGTTATTAAGCGACATTTAATGGTAATAGGGATGTGTTTGTAGTAAATTTTCATTGTTCCATTACATTGAAACGGCGTACTGAAAATTATAAAACAAGTGCGTTACATTTTTAATTTGAAAATTATTAACGATAGTAATTCACTCCTAGTTAGAGCACTCTTCTACGAAGGCATTAACCGTCGATAAATCACTAGGTGACATTATATTTAGCAATAATTATAATAAATCATTCCAAGAATGACGCGGTTTTTTTATATTTCCAGCATGAAATCTTGTGAGAGGCCCGTACAGAATGCTTGCGAAAGTCGCTGGCCGATCATAGGTCATAGATAACATAGATTGCGGATGACATCATCTTACAGAAACCAACATCTAAGTCACGTGACTCGGGTCACAAAGCTCATTTATTTTTAGC
Organism: Schistocerca gregaria; assembly: GCF_023897955.1. NCBI lineage: Eukaryota > Metazoa > Arthropoda > Insecta > Orthoptera > Acrididae > Schistocerca > Schistocerca gregaria. The sequence continues at coordinate 123,441,920 of NC_064923.1, forward strand.
AGATCCAATTTTGCGCATTTTACTAGATGCAGAAGCAATAACCTTCACGTATACCTAGGTTAGCCTTGTTATTGTATCCTACAGATAAGGTAACGTGGCGAAAATCTCAGTTATGTCAGTGAATTACTTTAAAATACTTGCAGAGGTATTTACATAAGTTGAAAGTTAGGACGGATGTTGGTCCTTGGCTGTAAAACTTGGTGTATGACTAAGATTTTGGGACGACATATCGTTTGTATCCAGCTCACTACACCAGTAGAATAAATGTTTTGAAATATATTACGCTTCATACCTTGATATCGTTTCGGTGTCTGTACTGGATTAAACGAAAGTAGAAAATATTTTCTGTAAATCCTTCACATTATGCACATAAACGAATTTTCTTTCATACAAAAGCTTACTAAAGCATTTCACACATGTTCTTGGGGAATCGTTTGACAACTAATGCTATTTTTGCTTCCAATTCTGTGGAAGCGGCGAACTACAAGAATTCACAGTGCAAAAAAAAAGTAAGTTCAAAAAATGTTCAAATGTGTGTGAAGTCCCTAAGCTTACACACTACTTAACCTAAACTGTCCTAAGGACAAACACACACACACACACACACACACACACATGCGCGAGGGAGGACTCGAACCTCCGAGGGGACCAGCTGCACTGCCATGGCTGCAGCGCCTGAGACCGCTCGGCTAATCCCGCGCGGCAAAAAGCAAGTGTTCACTAAAGAACAATCATTCTGTCGCTTGTTAAAAGAACTGTCAATACGTTTCCACTTGACCACATGTAAAAACGATAACCACTGCTTTATTATTAGCAGTTTCAAAGAAACTAGATTAACTGCACTGCTACATGTGTAGAAGTAGTACTGCAGTTCGTTGAACTGTCAAAATCAATGCTTGATTTCAGTTGTAAATGAAACTGTAACTGCCAGCTCCACTTCACACAACGGGTAATGACAGGGACCCCGCTTTCTGCCCCGGCTCACTTGATTTAGATGTTGGTTTCAAGCGTTGACACGGCAGAGATAGGGACATGTGAGGTCTTTGTTATATATGGTCTATGTAATCGATCATGGCCAGCCGTTGTGGCCGAGCTGTTCTAAGCGCTTCAGTCTGGAACCGCGCGACCGCTACGGTCGCAGGTTCGAATCCTGCCTCGGGCATGGATGTGTGTGCTGTCCTTAGGTTGCTTAGGTTTAAGTAGTTGTAAGTTCTAGGGGACTGATGACCTCAGATGTTAAGTTCCATAGTGCTCAGAGCCATTTTTGAGCCGATCATGCGGTCGTCGATATTGTGTGTGTCGTCAAAACGACGTCACGTTTGCAGGAATTGTTGAGAAACGAGCTTTACCCAAACCACAGAGGTTTGACATCAAAGAATATTTTGCATTCAGTAAATAAGACAGAGAAACTACTGCACGTAGTCGGCAATGGCAAAGACACCTCTATGATTTTCTTCATAATAACGTTTGCTGACACGATAAAATTACGTGCTTTCCCCAACATTAGCGTTATTGTTTTTAATCTTTGAAATCATTCTTTCGTTTTTATTTCGAGCGTCTTTTACATTCTTTCGTTACTTAAAAACATGCTAAATCGACACATTTTTGATAGATATGTAATGTAGTAGTTCCTTATAAACAATTCGATTATTTTTTCGAGAGGACATGGGTATCATTGTTCAGATCACAGTGAAAAGTTTTATTTTTGTAACTCGTGTGGCTATGATATCTCTTCTCTATCTACATAATTGTTCTGCGAATTAACGAAAATTGTGTGTTAGAGGGGTACATTCGATACCAAGTGGTTCCCAAATGACCATTACGAATTTTGATGAAATGTTATATAATCATACACATGTGCCCCGTAATCATTGGTAAGGCTTCACGGTCACTGATGCAGTACTTCTGGAGATATCTCCGCAAGTATTGAATCAGCGAAAGTTAAAATTTCAGGAAAATCCTTGATGGTCATGCGGATACTTTTCCGAAATTAGACCTCTTCACACCGACTTCTGTACTACATGTACGGTTCTTCCCGTTTCTTTCCCGAATAACGATGGCGAAAATGAGTGCTCCCTCCTGAGGGTGTCGCCATTAGTGTAGTTTTCTCTACAGGGATTCACTATTGTTGATGCGTTCGGGAATCAAGAGTATTTCCTGTTCCCTCTCTGCAAATGCATTATTGAAATGATGGTAACAAGTTTTCGCGATGGGAACGACGTCTTTCTTGAAATATCTGCTAGTTTTCCATTTCTACTTCAGTGGATGAACAATTAAACATGGCGGTGAAAATTCGCTCTACTGTTATTTGTATATGCGCAGTGCCCTTTGCAGAGCATACAAGTTTCATCAGCAATCTTTTTCGTAAACAAGCAACAGTTTCGAACATCAGACCTGTAAACCGAAGCACGATATATGCTTTACCCACATGGCACTTAACACCTGTGACTCTTCATTCGCGTATCCGAAGGTCACCACATTTTTTATCTTTCGTTAGGTGAACTACGTTGCATTACTTCATTATGTAGAATTATATTACAGTTTTTTTTCTCGTGGCACTAGCGACCCGCTCGTGCTTCGCACATGTAGCACTAAATATACACAGCCGCACGACGTGCTACGTTAAAAGGCAGACTGAAAAACCCTGGTCCAACTGCGATTCAGTCACATGACCTTTCGGTTTGCAGACACGCACTTGGCCGACAAGGTTCGCTTTTGTTTGGAGTTGCGGCTGTTGTGTACTTAACTGCTTTCCCGCCAAATACCGCCTCCTCTGTAGGTGACCAGCTCATAGTTTCCAGCATTGCCATGAGAAGCAATTGAATATGGAACAACCATCTCAGGTCCATTAGTGATGGCCTTATGAAAATCCCTACTGTAGTTTCAGAGATCAGCCTGAAAATACAGAAAGAAACTGCAGTTGGAGACTTTAAATTATAATTTATATAGACGATACAAACTAGAAGAAGTAGGAGCGCACTACAGTTACATTTCATTTTTTTCTGAGATTCGTTTCGTAATTGCATTGTTAATGTGAAGATGCTTTTTCTAGCATGTCGTTTCTCTTGTTAAATTCCTAACCACTAGGGTTGCAGCTTCGAAACCTGCCTCGGGCATGGATGTGTTTGATGTCCTTAGATTATTTAGATTTAAGTAGTTCTAAGTCTAGGGGACTGATGACCTCGAATGTTAAGTCCCATAGTGCTTAGAGCCGTTTGAACCATTTTTTAACTAGGGTTGCATGAATTTGACATTCAGCGAGAACATCATTCATTCTTTGTTATTTATTTTATTTTCGGAGTAAGGCCGTGAGCGACAGAAGCGACCGACTGTGAACGACTTCTGCATACGCGGCACTCCAGCGACAAGCAACACCATCGGGCGAAAAACTCGGGTGTCCTGCATGCTAGAGACCAAGTCGCGCTACATGATGGCTGCTTAGAGCCAACCAGCTGTTTCTATAAAACAGCGCCCCTAAACTGTTGAATACTGTAGCTAGAGAATAAGACTACAAAATTAGGTTTACTTCAGAAAATAAAACGAAAAGCTATTCTGTGCGTGAAATTTAAAAAAGAAGGAAACTCCATGGAGAATTTCATAAGTACTACCAACTACGAAGATCACCAAACAAATTCTTCGAATACACGTGGATGAGCAGAGGAGCAGTCGACTATCTCATCAATAAAGTAAATGCGAATGCTATTTACATGATCCAGAACTTTTTATAGCCAATAAAAGCGGAAAAACGATCGGCTACATGACTAACCTTAGTCTAAATACACAGATAGGTCAACAACAAGTTGATTTCTTTTATCTTGGCGGCTCGCACATGCCCGCCCAGACGCCGGAGATTGCTGCGTTGCCAGTTGCAAACGACGCACGCGCCAAGAGAAGCAGCACCATAGTATAGTATAGTTCACAAACTTAAGTTTAGGAGGGAGCGCGCAGTTTATGAAGTAAAGCCACCACGGCCGCATTAACCCTGTCGCTACTACAGAGACGTGCTCCCCACATTCTGCGCTGTGCGCAATTTTGTCATCACTGCACTGCTCGACTGTGCTGACACATGGTGTTCCGACTGTCTTGACACACTTATCATTAGATTTCACAAAAACTATTTGGCCCAAAAATTTGATTATTTTTACACTTCTTCTTGACTGATACCTTCCCCCCATAAATGACTTAATTTTGTTTCGATGTTCAACGCAGTTATTGTGGAGCATTGAATGCAGTGAACCATTGCACGAAATTGTGAAGTTTGCAGAGGTAAAAGTCCATAGCGTATACTTTCCGTCACAATGTTGAGAATGAAATGTGGACAATATACCTAAATTTACTGTATAACGTTATCTCATTTAATTTAGGTATCAGGTAGGTGTCGTATGTAATATTGAGAAATATTTCGTCTTTCGCGAATGTAAGAAAAATTTTATTTGTACCATAGTCATTTCGCTTTTTTCTAAAAAGTTCTGATGAAAATTGTCGAAGTACACAAAACTGAACTGTTGTTGTTGTTGTGGTATTCAGTCCTGAGACTGGTTTGATGCAGCTCTCCTTGCCACTCTATGTTGTGCAAGCTTCTTCATCTCCCAGTTCCTACTGCAACCTACATCCTTCTGAACCTGCTTAGTGTATTCATCTCTTGGTCTCCCTCTACGATTTTTACTCTCCACGCTTCCCTCCAATACTAAATTGGTGATCCCTTGATGCCTCAGAACATGTCCAACCAACCGATCCCCAATCCTATTCAATATTTCCTCATTAGTTATGTGATCTACCCATCTAATCTTCAGCATTCTTCTGTAGCACCACATTTCGAAAGCTTCTATTCTCTTCTATTTATCGTCCATGTTTCACTTCCATACATGGCTACACTCCAGACAAATACTTTCAGAAATGACTTCCTGACACTTAAATCAATACTCGATGTTAACAAATTTCTCTTCTTCATAAACACTTTCCTTCCCATTACCAGTCTACATTTTATATCCTCTCTACTTCGACCATCATCAGTTATTTTGCTCCCCAAATTAGCAAAACTCCTTTACTACTTTAAGTGTCTCATTTCCTAATCTTCCCTCAGCATCACCCGACTTAATTCGACTACATTCGATTATGCTTTTGTTGATGTTCATCTTATACGCTCCTTTCAAGACACTATCCATTCCGTTAAACTGCTCTTCCAAGTCCTTTGCTGTCTCTGAAAGAATTACAATGTCATCGGGGAACCTCAATGTTTTTATTTCTTCTCCATGGATTTTAATACCTACTCCGAATAATTTCTTTTGTTTCCTTTTCTGCTTGCTCAATATACAGATTGAATAACATCGGGGAGAGGCTACAACCCTGTCTTACTCCCTTCCCAACCACTGCTTCCCTTTCATGTCCCTCGACTCTTATAACTGCCATCTGGTTTCTGTACAAATTGTAAATAGCCTTTCGCTCCCTGTATTTTACCCCTGCCACCTTTAGAATTTCAAAGAGAGTATTCCAGTCAACATTGTCAAAAGCTTTCTCTAAGTCTACAAATGCTAGAAACATAGGTTTGGCTTTCCTTAATCTTTCTTCTAATATAAGTCGTAAGGTCAGTGTGGCCTCACGTGTTCCAGTATTTCTATGGAATCCAAACTGATCTTCCCCGAATTCGTGTTAGTATTTTGCAGCTGTGGCTAATGAAACTGATTGTTCGGTAATTTTCACATTTGTCAACACCTGCTTTCTTTGGGATTGGAATTATTATATTCTTCTTGAAGTCTGAGGGTATTTCGCCTGTCTCTCCCATGGCCGTCAGTAGTTCTAATGGAATGTTGTCTACTCCCGGGACCTTGTTTCGACTGAAGTCTTTTAGTGCTCTGTCAAACTCTTCACGCAGTATCATATATCCCATTTCATCTTCTTCTACATCCTCTTCCATTTCCATAATATTGTCCTCACGTACATCGCCCTTGTATAGACCCTCTATATACTCCTTCCACCTTTCTGCTTTCCCTTCTTTGCTTAGAACTGGGTTTCCATCTGAGCTCTTGATGTTCATACAAGTGGTTCTCTTATCTCCAAAGGTCTCTTTAATTTTCCTGTAGGCAGTATCTATCTTACCCTAGTGAGATAAGCCTCTACATCCTTACATTTGTCCTCTAGCCATCCCTGCTTAGTCATTTTGCACTTCCTGTCGATCTCATTTTTGAGACGTTTGTATTCCTTTTTGCCTGCTTCATTTACTGCATTTTTATATTTTCTCCTTTCATCAATTAAATTCAATATTTCTTCTGTTACCCAAGGATTTCTACAACCACTCGTCTTCTTACCTTGTCAGTGAGGTGCAATGCACAATGTGTTTGTCACAACGGACAGCAAATACTTGCCAAAACATAGATCAGTTGACGAAAATATTGAATATGATGATGTAGCCAAAGCAGCGAAGCAAAGAATAGCGTCAATCAAGTAGCTCGGCAACGTACGAGCCGAAATTCTGCTCTAAATAATACTTTTAATACTGTCGCAAAGGATATATTTCAATATGTATAGTAAAACAGCGACTGCGGAAGAGAAGATATACAAACAAAACAGATAACATGAATATTGTATGTGTGCCTTTTCATTGTTTTTAATTGCTGTGAAAGGAAATATTGGAGGACTAAATTAGAAACACCGAAAACTTATTATGATTATAATGAAGAGACAAAGAATTAGAAATTTCAAAAAATTACATTCAAACGAATAAAATTCAGACGCTTCGATATTGTATTTAAATAAACAAAATATTAATCACAGAACAAAGTTTGAACTCAGAATCTTTCGCACAGCAGTCAAACACCATTACGCTACCGCAGCTCTTCAGTCTGACAGTTTCCTGGAGGACTCTAAACCTCACGCAAAATACCGACACTGTTGGTTTGACTGTGAATTATTCACGTTTCGTCGAAGTACAATAGGAAATAAACAATTACCGCTGTTCTTTATTGCGAAAAAGCGGTTCGTGAGAATGATACAATCACCTTTCCATGCTATCGCCTGAATTAGGACGCCTATTGCTTGTTTGGTTTAATTAATTAATAGAATATGAAGCAGTTGGTATAAAGAATGCTTTTTCCAAACTTTCTATAAAAGAAAGTCTGCTATCAAGACCTTGCTTTTGTTCAATTACTTTATTTATGACGGAACGTTTCGAAAACTGAAGCCACTCGTCCATGGTCTGCACTGCAGTCAAGCTCTGGCAACGTCGTTCTCTATTCATTGGCTGACTGTTTTTTGTGATGCCAGATGCGCAGAACGAACCTAAGCTCGTCCGCCGTCGGGTAAGACTCGCACGTGAACTGTGGCTTAGTGGTATGCCGGCACGGTAGCTCAGCGTGTTCGGTCAGAGTGTTAGCTGCCCCCTGTAACAAAAACTGAGTTCACCGATCAACAATGAACTGAAACGCTGTCTTACGGCTTCCGCCCCGAACCAATGAAACGGACGAAAGCGAACAAAATGACATAAAAAAAGTGGTAGTGTTACAGTTCTAGTATACGTGTTTCGAAAAAGTTGTGGGTTCGATTCCAACTTCTTCTCATTTTTTAACTGACTCAGTTACAATTATGTATACTAAATTTTATCTGTAGTGTCTACACTGCATAGCTAAGTACATTTTTAAGGTCTTGCCAAAGAACTTGATCTTTAAATGTATACACACCTAGCCCAGTGTACCACACACATTAAATTCCTAATAAATTACAAGAAACCATTAAATTTTACAGATATTTGGTGTTGCTAACGTAATTCATCACCAGTCAGTGTTACGGTCAAGCGTTTTAATTAATTTAAATAGTTTGTAAAATTAAAGCATACAAAATTTTTGAAAAGAAAGTCAAACGTTTTGTGTATGATTTATCTAAATGTATGAAATAAAAAATATTTGGGAAACGTTCGGTGCACCTTACTTTTGTTCATGATTTCGAGCATCATTCAAAGGCACGTAGAACGTTTCTCCGATCTTATTTCTTTTACACAAATCCTTTCATAAAATATTTGACTGATTTATTTCATTTTTTTTATTTTTAGTTTTTATTCAGAAAGCATGGTCTTACTGACTTGTCATTTGTCTTCCTAACGTACTTGATTCGAAGGAAACCTTTTTGACATTTAAATACCGCACCAGTGTATCTTTTTATGTGCAAAATAGCTAGGTCTTGAGCAGATGAAATCTTTGACACTTCATTTACGTAGCTTGGCAGCAGTTTCAATTTCTCCACAACTCATTAATTAAGGTCTCGTTAATTACACTGATTACGTTCAAGCAGTCACATATTTTCATGCAAACGTAGACCTCAGGCTTGTCGCTTTGATACCCCGATTACCGTTCTCTCTCCCTTTGTTTGGCTATGAAGTTTCGGAAAAACCTCATGTAGGGAGTCTGGTTTTCGCTCTGCTCACGCGTTTACGAAACGTATCGTGTGTTTATCATATGAAAAATAGGCCTTTCTGCGTGCTGTCATTTCCAGAAAACGCCGCTTCGATATCTTGAAACGTGTATAATATACGATGATTTATACGACCACTTGATTCCCGAAGCGCAGGAAAGGATTCGGGCGCGCTGCGAGCGACCCGTCCGCGGACATAACAACCAATATCTCAAGAATGAAAATAGATATCATTCCTAACTCAACTTTAAATTCAGTTTAGTTACATTTCATACGCTATAATGTATGGCTTTAAATGTTCAGTGTATGTCCATTCTCTCCTCCCGGTCCTCTTTCCCAGCACTTTTTTCGTGCGTTTTTCACCGTCGTTAAGAGTGAGGTTAGTTTCGGCGAACTAATTTGCGTGCGTCTACTGAGATTTATAATAGTTTTCCGAAGTGTGCCAGAAAGTAATCCGGTACTTGTGAGTAAAAAATCATAGTATGTATTTTCTTAATAGCATGATACAGTTGCTGCTGAGGTACCCCTGTTTGTGGGGGGTAGGAAACAGAACATATGTAAGTACAAGGGTGCATCAAAAAGAATCATCCGTTAAAAAAATCATAACTATTATGTTATTTGAGGTAAATGCGTTAACAATGTACTGTTGGAAAGAGTAAACCAAACTTTCCAGTTTTACATGCTTCCCTCAATGTAGCTGCAGTGTGCGCGTACTTTAGTTCTAGTAAAAATGGTGTCGGGACAACAGAAAGCGTTTTGTGTTCTACGTTTTGCACAGTAATGGTCAGTAATAACTGCTCATCGTGACTTTCGTACCAGGTATCGTGCGGATCCTCCTACAGAGCAGAGAATTAGACGGTGGCATGAACAATTCCGAGAAACAGGTTGTTGGTGTCAAGCAAATCGCCGAGCCATCCCTGAGTGTGACACAGACATCTAACGCATCCACCTTAGTTTCACAGGGAGCCCACAGAAATCTGTTCGCCGTGCAGTTCGACAGCTCAACATGCCCCTTATGTCCGTCTGGCGTGTGTTACGCCTTCGTTTACACATGAAACCATACAAAATTCAGCTACTGCAAGCCCTTCGTGAAGGTGACAAACAACAAGGTGTGGAGTTCTGTAATTTCGTTCTTGGCACGATGGAGGATGACAGTTTTTTCCACACTTAGTGTTTAGTGACGAAGCAACATTCAATTTAAATGGAAAGGTGGTCCGTCATAATGTGAGAATATGGGGTACGTAACAACCACATAAAGTTGCACGACATGAGAGGGACGCTCCAAAAGTTAATTTTTTTTATTTCTTTTTTTCTTTTTTTGCAATTTCACGGGAAAAAGTGTAGGGTCCATTTATCTTTGCCGAGAACAATGTTACAGGAAGCACATGTCCAGATATGCTTGAGAACTTTCTTTTCCCACGGTTGGAGACTGATTCGAACTACTTCGTTTAACAACAGGATGGGGCGCCGCTACACTGACCTCTGGAAGTGCGGGAATTTTTAAATCAAAGGATTATTGAACGATGGACCGGCCGCACTGGACCAAATGATTTAGCTTTACATTTACTGCCTTCCACGGTTCTCATACGTGACTGTATGTGATTATTTCTTGTCGGTGTTTATAAAATACTTTTTATGTGCCTGTGTTACCAACAACAATGAATGAACTGAGACATCGCATAACAGCAGCTGTTTAAGCTGTCACTCAAGACATGCTCGCAGCAGTGTGGGAACAATTTGAACATCGCATTGACATATGCCGTGCATCTCATGCGGAGCATATTCAACACTAGTGAAAAGGTATGAGAAAAGTTTTTGAGGTCATCAAAAAACAAAGTTCAGTGTATATGTTTATTAGTTTCAGAAATATAGACGTGCCAAATCGAATGATTTTTAATACACCCTTTATAACTGCGGAATGTGAGGAGCAGTTTCAGTCAGTCTTGGTACATATGTGATTTACTATTTGGAAGGAGTATACTGTTGTGGTAAGTTCAAATGGTTCAAATGGCTCTGTGTGTGTAATGCTTCATAATTTCTGTTTTGTATTTAGGAGAACTAGACTCGCGTACTTGACGCAATAATGTATTGGACGTCACTATTGGCATCGCTGTAAACCGCTTGGATAGCCGTACGTGTTAGCACGCTAGTTTCGGGTTTTTGGGAGGTGTACCAGCACAGATCTAATCCGCCCGGCAGATTAACAACGAGCGCTGGTGTGCTGGACAGACGGGATGTGGTTTTTAGGCGGTTTCCCACATCACATAGGATGACACTAGACGCAAACAGGTGGGGTGCACAATGATGAACGGGGGGAGGGGGCGACAGGAAGGACAAGTGGCCATCATCTTCTACCATCAATACTGTATATCCACTTTAACTTGCCGACCACGTGAAAATATTGGATGAAGCTAGGAAAAAGGACGAAACAAGACTGCTGATAGAACTGTCATCCACAGAGGAGGAATATATATAGAGTGAGCTATCAATGTGCAGAAGATATTCTTTTTCGCCAACATACATTGTTTCCAAAATCAAGTAATTATGGTACGGCGAAAAGTTTGCCTGTTACTGCCCTGCAGAATTTGAATGTAATTACATCGGTAGTCTAGAGAAAGACACATTCAAAAGTATCACAGATATTGAACATGACATTTACAGCCAGCTTAATAATTTTCATTCTATATCTGGAATGATCTTGGCTTAAAGACTGAAGAGTAGCACCAATTGCATTTCGTTTATTTGCAAGAAGCGTCAGCCCCTGGACGTAGTTTCTTTTGTCGTATTGGCTCTTCTTCGTTTTAATACATTACGCTGCGGTAGCTTCGAATGGCTTCTTAGTACTCCAAAGTAAGGACGTCCCGAAAATTTTCGAATTTCAAGTTATTACATGTAGCAAATTGGCGATTTGTCATGCTTTGAAATATTTTTAGGGAGGAAGTTTTTTCGTATTTACTTTCTGGTACAATCTTTCCTATCTTTGCTCAGGTACAGGAAAATTAACTATTAAATTAATAGCACTTAATCATTCACCACGCCATAGGAACTTTAATAAAGGTGTAAAATCACGAACTGAATAATAAGGTGAAAATGAATCAATCATTTATAGGCGTGTAACATACCTGAAATTGAACATTGTTCTCAATATGTACAATTTCATCGCATTTGTGAAATCTGAATTTCTGACGGCATACAAAATGTTCAGATAACATAACGTAAATGCAGTCGAGTGACGTGTTCGACTACCATCGATATTTAGATAGATACACACCCTCCCTTTTCAAGTCATAAAAACAGCAATGAACCTCGGTGAGAGGGAATTATGATGTGAAATGTGGTTTTCGACCATCATCCAAGATTAGGTCTCTTTTAGGTTCTGTAAAGGATGATCTTTGTTTGCATGAGGCGTGTGTCTATAGCATTCCTTGCAGCTGTGGAATGTCGTATATTGGTCAGACCAGGACCAAGGAAGATCAGTGTACTCACCATAAGTGTCACAACAGCCGAACAAGGCTACTATTGCAGAACATTGCCTTGGTCCAGCAGGGAATTCTAGGACGCACCTCCAGCTATTGGTATAATGTTGTTATGGAATCATTTGAAATTAAATTAGCGAGTTACCTTGTAGCGATGGAGGGTTTTGCTTAAATTGTGCGTGACGTCCTGCTCTCTTCCTTGTCAAAAACAGTGGGCAGAACTAATTCTTTCTCACCCGTTGGTTATTAAAAATCACTATCGATAACCTGTGACACAAACACACACATTCACTTGCACAGAGCTTCCTGCTGCATATGTGTCTTGAAAATTGCAGGGTGTGCAACTGTCGAAATATCACCAGGCTGTATTTCCGAAAATTATTTCAACGGATTTACTTGCAGCACACTCCCCTTCCACCGTATTTATTTTGTATTTGACAATGTAGTTACATCAATCAACGCTAGTCTTTATTAGACTGTGTTTCAAGATGTAGGAGTCGGTGGAAGAAAGTATTTTTGTATTATTGTTCTTGAGTTTGAATTCGACGAATCATGCAAGAAGCAGCACCTCAAAATGTGTTCTTGCTGGTTTGCACTTTTCTATAAAAAGTAAGTACTCCTGCTTTGACGTAGGCCTACAGTGTATCGATATCCATCCGTAACGGTAACCACCGCTGCTGTTACTAATAAATAAATTTTGAAAATGGGGATCAGTACTTGTAAATATTCAAGTTTATGTCCTAGCGCCAAATTTAAATAACCATGTTGTTAAATGAAAGTCCTATAACAATCCCAATTTGCAATATGTGCAATAACCTACCCTCACTGCATCGATGTTGCTATTTTATTGTTTAAACTATCAACCGTTAAATAATATCCAGGAGTGCCTCTGATCCCGTGGTATCCGCACTAGGTACACCGATTCTGAAACCAGCAGGAACCATAAGTTCGTTCATTTCTCGTGTTTTAGCTTTTACGTAAGCACAATCTAATCTTGTACTTGCACTTAATTCCTCTACGTCTTTTTATCTTTGAAAGAGTGAAGTTCACTTATAGATGTGGTCAGTGCTGTTTTTCTGGGGGATGCGTTCCCCTAAACTTTTTCATCGGCAAAGTAATTTTTTTACGATGTTGAGAACTTGGAAGTGTGCCAAAGATTTATTTCACGGGCGTAAATTTTTTTATTTCAGTTTTTCGTGTTGGTAATTGCAATATGAACGATACTAGTGCAGTTTTTGCTGGGAAAAGCGATGCCATTGACTGTTTCAAGCATTTCGAAGCTGCGGCAATCGTTCTCGACAACCGAATCGCTGGCAGCCAGCTCGGCAAGCTTGTAGTGCCCTCGCCCGCTAATAGTGGGCGATGGTAGTGCTAAACGGATATGCGTACGCTCAAACGCCGAGTTTCAGATAAATGTCTCTACGGTCCCGCTACCATGATGATATTGATGACGTCATGGCTAAAAGCAGACGGGTGATATCCCATGCTTCAGTTATAAGTAATTTTCGCGGTATTATATCCAGTGTCGGAGTACCCCCAAACTTTTTTTTTTTTAGAAAAAAAGCACTGGATGTAGTTAGGGATTGCAGCTGCTGCAAGATCGTGATGGTGAAAATTAGTGATGTCCGTGAACAGCTGGAAGCTGGCCACTGTCAACCGGCTTCATTTGGCCGCTGCGGATGTGTTGGAATGACAGGGCTCGTTGGCGTAGGCCTCAGAAAAACACAGTCACCTGACGGCTAGGGGGACGTGCCCGTATCTAGAGCTGTTTCTCAAGGATGGTTGCATCTTACCGAAAGGCTAGCCTCATAGATGTGACGAAAAGATTTAAGCTATTGCCTTCATATGCTCATGCGAGAGAGCCAGTGGGCCTTGGCCCTCCTTCAAGTGAATCGGCTTTCTACTGTCACGGTCAGTGAGCATATGGTGGTATTGGTGACTTTTACGTGCACGGTATGGACTAGGAAAACTACGCATACGTTCCCGCAGGTAATAACAAACAGTCTTGCGAAGAATATTGAATACATTGTCTAAGAACGGCTTCGAAGAACTAGTCCAGCAATCGACGAGTGAAAGGACAGTCTTGCGAAATAATAATGAGTACATTGTCTGACAGCCGCGGAATAACTAGTCGGACACCGCCACGCTAAAGAAGTATTTCGGACTTCCCGGGTTCTGACAGACTCGTTCTTGTCGAGTGTGTCACTGATGAGGGAGGGATTAGCTACCGCAATGTTGTTCCAGGAACGATGGTCTCTCTCTCTCTCTCTCTCTCTCTCTCTCTCTCTCTCTCTCTCTCTCTCTCTCTGACCGGCCTGAGTGGCCGAGCGGTTCTAGGCGCCACAGTCTGGAACGGCGCGCAGGGATGTGTGTGTGATGTCCTTAGGTTAGTTAGGTTTAAGTAGTTCTAAGTTGAAGAGGACTGATGACCTGAGAAGTTAAGTCCCGTAGTGCTCAGAGCCATTTGAACCATTTTCTCTCTCTCTCTCTCTCTCTCTCTCTCTCTCTCTCTCTCTCTCTCTCTCTCTCTCTACACACACACACACACACACACACACACACACACACACACACACACACACGGTTTCCTTTGTTACCAAATTAACTACTCCATGGTGCCTCAGAGGTTATCATTTTAACCTATCCCTTCTTATGTCAAGCTTTTTTTCCTCATCCATTTGATTCAGTATCTCTTCATCAGTTATCCTATATACCCATCAAAGCGGCAGCTTCTCTCTGCTCTCACCTGTATTTGTTTATCGCCCACTTTTCGCTCGCCACACACTGGCCGATACTCTCATAAATTTGTACTCAGGGCAGATGTGGAGAGGTGTGAGACACGAGTGGTTGTGGTGCCCGCAGGATGAACTCGCCACCGTTCACGTGGCCCTACTCGGTTCCCGGGATGCCGGGGCCGCCGGTGGCCACGCCCCCGCCGCCAGAGGCCTTTCCTCAGCCTCAACCTCTGCCTCAAATGGACGGCCAGCTGTCGTCGCCTCCCGACGTCAATCTGGACAGTCCGCAGTCAATCATGGCCGACGGTTCGGACCTTCCGCTCCACGGTAAGTTGCTCGTCTTAGGTCTCAGTTCACACTTAAATCAGGCTTTACCTCGTAACAACTCCTATGTAGCAATCGACTAGGTTTCTGAAAGCATTGATCGTCTGAGACCAAACTTGATTTGGCCTTTCACAATATAGAACGCAGCAGCTCGTGGAACTTAGTTTGATGCTGTGTACCGTGGCCTACAGATAGATTTCAATAAACTTCCGTACAAAACAATATATATATACTGTTCCAACAGATTATCGATTGCATTGCATCCCTCATTGGTCCTTAGGGCCGTGCCCATTCAGCCATCTCAATAGTAATGTCATTTAAGACGACACGAAAGTAACCAACACAACACCCAGTCCCCGAGGCAAAAAAGTTTCCGGCCCAGCCCGGAATCAAACTCGGGGCACTCCGGTGCGCTGATCACGCAGCTAGCGAGGTGGAAATTTACACGGATTCCTTCCCAGCAAACGTAACTTAGTATGCCGTTCTTGACGGGACGGGGAGGGCGGGGAGCGTCGTGAAGCGATAGCGTTGTGCGGCGAGCATATACCGTCCACAATACACAGGGTGACTTTCCGTGAGTACGCAAAATCAAACGTTGTACAGAATATGCAGACTGCAATTGAGAGTTGAAAAGATATGTACCATTTTTTACGCGAATTACTATTTTCATAGCTGTTGCTACTTCTCCGCATTATGCCAAATACATGGAGGTGCTTCGTTTAAATGAAGCAATAATAGTTTCCGTGGTGGACCACTGTCGTGGCCAGCATTACTACTTGACGTCTGTCCTCGAGCAAATATCCTTGTTTTTCTTCTTACAAATCTGCCATGCCATGTATTGTCACTAAGAGTGACGAGGTGGTCAGCGCGGCTGCTTGTTCCGACGTCAACACGCGACTACTGTCCCGGACACAGGCGGTTTCCGAAGGTCATTCCAATAGATAAATAACCTTGATGGTAATTCTTAATTGAACCGTTGACCCAACACACAAATGAAAATAAAATTTTCGTCTGCAAATTATTAATCATTTTTTCAGATGACGTTTCTGCGGCCATCGAAAAGTCACCCTTTATATAGACCTGGTAAATATTGATAAGCGGCAGTGAAATGAAAATACGCAGATTGAAAAAGTAAGTAAACTGTTTATTATTTCAAAAGTGATCGCCATACATTTATCCAGTTGCGAGCAAGACAGTCGTTGCCTTCATGCAAAAATGTTTGCTGTTGCCTACGGAAACATGATTGTACCAAAGTATGCACTTCTTCGTCGAAGCGAATAGACAGCCAATAATGTCTTTCTTCAGGGCTCCAAAAGTATGGAAATCGCATGGGGAGACTTCAAGTCCTGTGGACCTCAGCAGTGGCCGCGCTCACATGTTACCAAACTTGTTTCGACAACGCTGCAGAAGTTCCGCTGGGAAGACCTTACACATGCGATTTCCATATGCTTGGACCCCTGAAGAAAGACATTCGTGGCCATCAGTCTTCTTTGGTCGAAGTGCTGTACACCTAGGTACATTCATGGTTCCGTAAGCAACCGCAAACATTTTCACATGAAGGCACTGACAGTCATGTCTCACAATGAGATAAATGTATTAACTGTTATTGCGATTTGTGCAGAAATAATAATCAGTTTACTTCCTTTTGCCATCTGCCTGGTTTACATTTGACTGCCCCTTATACAAATGGAATCACGAGTAAGGAAATTAATATCAAATCATTGTTAGTAACAACTTTCTGTAGTTATGTGAAAAGAGGAACAGCATTAGATTCGGAATTCGGGTATCCACTTTATTCCATGCTTCGGCTACTTGCAAAACAACATCACGTGTGTTAATTGCTTTCTACGCAATTGCTTTCTACGCCTTCAGCATAGTCTCGATAGAGTCGTTTTCATTTTCGTTCAGCAAGAAGACGAGAAGTTAATGTCGATAATGAGGTTTGTTCCCAAAATTCTCTGGTCCATGGGCAGAATTAGGGCTGTCACATTGGGTGGGAGAAAGAGTGCTTGTACATGCATCGCACTTTAGAGAAGCATCTGAAGGATGGCTGGGAGCATTCTCAATTATAAGGATAGCTTTCAGCGGAAGCTTTTTTGTTCAAATGGCTCTGAGCACTATGGGACTAAACATCATCATCAGTCCCCTAGAACTTAAGAACTACTTAAACCTAACTAACCTAAGGACATCACACACATCCATGCCCGAGGCAGGATTCGAACCTGCGACCGTAGCGGTCACACGGTTCCAGACTGTAGAGCTTAGAACCGCTGGAAGCTTTTTCTTCTTTAGCTCTACACTCACTGGAAACACCGAGAGAATATTTATCTGCCCACCCACTCTTTCTTCTGGGCGCAGTACTGCACTGGTAGAGTATTTATGTCAGTGTGTTGAAAACAACGTGGATGTTGGGATTTTCCAATCGCCATAAGCGGTAGTTTATGACTCCCGTTTGCATTACAACACGCCATTAAGGGCTGTTTCTGTTACTTGTAAGCACAAGCTCCCTTCTCGTTCTTGCCAGCTAATGTTTTTGAGGGAAGCATCTTGTAAAAGAGTCCTTTTCTTCAACATTAAACACGGCATCAGCAGTTAAATCTTCTACCTCTATTATCTTCCTTATCTTGCTTAACAATCTCATCAGCATCCTTATCTTTAGCTGAGCTACTTTCCCCGGTGACTTTCAGCTGCCGAGTGCCATGTCGTTTTTTCCAGTTTGATAGCCAACCTTCGCTCGCTGCAAACAAGTTACTACCGCCAAGTTGTTTGATAAAGGCAACTGCTTTTTCCTTTATAATCGGGCCACTGCCGAATTTCTTTACTGCGTTCTTGTATGAACCATCTATAAACAGCTACGCCCAATTCTTCATTCTCACTCTTTCGTATAACCGTCCGTTTTCCCAACTCAGTAACCATTTGTGTAGAGTACTGTCGAATAACATCATCTTTCTTTTTGATGCCATAAATAGTTTCTCGGCCAGCAGCAATGGCTTTCTGCGAAGAACCTCCGTTTATCTTATCTAAAATTTCGGGCTTCTACTCGAGGTCTAGCGTAACGTGTTTCCTTTTAGAAGACATGATTCTGGACTCTAAAGAAAGCTACAGTTTCAAATACAGTATATAAAACATTGCGCATTGTTGCGCACGATAATTCACTGTGCACGTGTTTTAGGATGTGCGCCGGATTACTGAGAGGCCGAACTACTGAAGGCCAGATTAGCGAGAGTCTAGTGTACTATCTATCCAGTTCAAGTAGACGCTATGGCATCGTTGAAAGTGTAGTAAAGTTACATCAAGGTAACAGGGGTATTTGTATTAATGCGCAACGAAAATACTGTGGCAATTCCAATTGCCTGCAAGTGCCTATAATTACAGTAAATGTGGAGTGAAAGTTCTCAGCTATGTTCTGTTTTCACACAGAACGATCCAAAACAAGTTTGGGAAGGTAACATCAGAACGTGTTTGATTTCGGATTCTTCCAAGTTAGAGGTTTTTTATTTCTTTTATTAACAAGCTGTAGAGAATCATCCATTATCCGGCTCGTTCTTTTCAGAAAATCCCAGTGGAGCTGAGAGTGGGAACCCAAAATCTCGCCACATCTGACGTACAACATATGATTTACGTGGCTCCGGCAACGAAATAAACAGGCTACTTCCGGAAGCCGTCCATACGCTAAATATGAAGGATATACGTAGTATCTTGCGTATTTAGCAAAACAAATAATGTTCAAATGTGTGTGGAATCTTATGGGACTTAACTGCTAAAGTCATCAGTCCCTAAGCTTACACTCAACTTAACCTAAATTATTCTAAGGACAAACACACACACCCATGCCCAAGGGAGGACTCGAACCTCCGCCGGGGCCAGCAGCACAGTCCATGACTGCAACGCCCCAGAACGCTCGCCTAATCACGCGCGGCGCGTATTTAGCGTCGGTTCGTTTTCACTTCTCGTTTGTCATTATGATAAACTATAATCTGGCCGTAGGCATAGGGAATTGTCCGGGAAATGAATAAACGGCTAATTAAAACACGTAAGCACACTTACAGACACGCGCATTCACACGCACGAAGTTTAAGTAACCGCCACTGCTGCAATACTAACATGAGGTTAACATTCTCATAAATTCTTATAATAATTCGCTACCACACGAAGTTTTTACATATGGATGAGTGACTCATGAACTTGAAAATCAACTCCTCTTCGAGAGCTGCCCATCCTGAGCATTATTAAATTTCTTTTGTAACAGCGCGCCATTTCCATTTGATGTTTCTGCTGTTCTTTTGTTACAGTTCAATCTCCTCTCCTTTGTATGGGGATTGCATTTGTCCTCCATGCCTTGTTAATAACTGCCTTCATTGAGTATGGCATATACTTATTACCATTTCCTTTTGTGTTTCCACAGACGTAACGACGTTGAGATTTTTCTACAACCTGGGCGTGAACGTGTTCAACACTGTACGAAAGGTGAGTGAATGTTCGTCTCTAGTCCAGGTATCTGCTGCCGAGCGAAAAGTGGCGGCGGCTTAGAACTAGAAACAAGAGATTGGGAGTGTGAGCCCCTAAGGCTGTTCTGACGTCAGATTCCTCGTTGCAGGCGACGCAGAGTCCTGTACTGGCCATGCACGACCACTCTTCATCTCAAGCCGACGGCTCGCCTTTCTCTGGTAAGTTATGCAGTTGGTAAACCGACCGGTTGCTCACAGGACGGTCAGAAACACACTGTAAAGCTTGTACGGGTGTTGCAGGGTAGGTTGAGTAAAGAAATAATTAATGAGAAAAAAATTCGATACTTTCTGCCGTTTCCGAGTTCAGGTAACATTGAAGTCAGCCAGCCAGGCTGCAGATTTAAGCGGCCTGCAAGACACAGTAAGTGTCAGTTGTTCTCATAGTGTAGACGATAGCGCGCAAGAGTGCTTCGGTCGTTTCCCTCGTCCCACGTCCATTTTTTTAATCTCTCTGTTATTCGGTTTTAGGAAACCAAACGAAGAATACGTTTGGTGACACCGTCTGGCGGGACACCTAAATGTGCTCGACCTGATTGGCTAACTTCAATACTAAATAAGTCGGAAACGGCGCAACATATAGAATTTTTTTCGTAACAGTTACTTTTCAGTACAAACTACCTTGCAACCTCATAACAAATTTTGCAGAGTGTTTGTGACAACCCTGTATACTAGTGTGAGCGTAGCATATGTTTGACCTAATGTAGCCATTCCTACCAGTGTTCCACGGTTGGATACGTCACTTATTGTAGTGTTACCTGTATTACTTCTCTGTATGTGATGTTGGCTGTGGATTGTTTTTCAGAGAAGTGCTGTGTTCATGAGATCGCCATATTAATATTATGAGACTAATACTGGTCAATCGTTTTTAGGTTTGACGTCGTTCTCTGGAATCAAGGATATCGATTACACTCGTACTGGCATGTGGATTAATTAAATTACAAAGCAGTAGGAGCATTGGGGCAGCGACTATAAATGAAGCTATAAATTGAAAGTAAGAGAATTAACGCGGCCTCTCGTATAAGCTTCTGCATATTGTTCAAGACAAATGTACGTATAAGCAACATACTTGAAAAATCCAGTATGAACTGAAGTCTACGGAAAATACTAATATTTATTGCCAGGTCTATGTGGCAGTTGCAGCCATTTGGTAACGGATTTATGTCGTCTACATGTATCGAATGAAATTTGACGTGCTTAAATCGTGCAGCACGCTATCTCAGTAAGATCGCTTCATTCTCTTTATTTAAGACGATCGCTTTCAGCAGCGCTGCTCTGCCATCGTCAGGCGTAACGGACAGAGGTAAATAGTCAGAAAAGGTCAGTGTGCTACGAGTAAAATATACAAAACATACTGAAATAACATCGCCCAGTAACTCGTCAGAGTCCATTAAATCATAACTTGTCATGTTGTCATATTGAATGCTGTACAAACATCCAGCATTAATTTGCTAAAGTTTAGCAACATACATCTACATTTACATCACTCCTCTGCAATCCACACGTTAACTGCCTGGCAGAGTTTATTTGAACAACCTTCGAGATAATTCTACACTGTTCCGCTCTCGAAAAACGAACACTTACATGTTCCCATGCGAGCTCTGTTACCTCTCATGTCATTACAATGATCATTTCTCCCTATGTAGGTGGACGCCAACAAAATATTTTCACATTCAGAGGTGAAAGTTGTGATTGAAATTTCGTGAAAAGATCCTTCAGCAACGAAAAACTCCTTGCTTTTAGTGACTGCCACTCCAATCATATCCGTGGCACTCTCTCCTCTCTTAATTGATGGTGATGGCGCCAGAAAGTATTGGCGTGCTACATGGATATTAGGTCAGACAAACAGAGGTGTGCGAGGCTTCATAGTCAACCATCTGGGCTCAAGAAAGCTTAACAGTGGGCACTTGCTGTACAAAATGATCTACCTATATCCTGTAGCGTTGTCTTCTCTTCGACCAAACACTATGTGATTGTAGCAAGGAATGCTAACGAAAGTGCACTGTCGTTCTAACATGTACACATGACGGCAAATATCCATTTGCTGCGAAAACATTTCACCACTACATTATGCTGATTTAAATACACTGACCAAGAAGCGGTGTATAGCCTGGAGTGTGAACTGCGCCACACATGTCTTCCAACTACTCATACAAATAAGTATGCAAAGAAGTCACTGAGGTTTTTACTACTGTGTAGATGCAGAGACCATCTTTTCTTCCTGCCTCTGGTCCTGATAGGCTACAGATAAGGAAAAGTTTGCAGTGACAGGTATTTTTTTGCGTGATTGACAGGCTATCCAATCGGTTTAACGATACAGTTTTCCTTGGCTAGTTACAAAGTAATTAGTGCGACCTCTGTGCCATATGGAAGGGCGGCTGTGTTTGTGGAAGTTACATAGGGTCTGCAGAAATTCGCCCAAAACGTTTTTCAATGCCACTTAGAATTTCGTGCTGCATCACCAGCTTGTCCTTTCCGTCTCCAGTACTCACTAGATTTTCAAATTAGCTTGGGATTTTCTGACTAAACTTCTCCATACAAATAATGAGAAAGATGAAAAGTAAATTTTGTTGTTGTTGTGGTCTTCAGTCCTGAGACTGGTTTGATGCAGCTCTCCATGTTACTCTATCCTGTGCAAGCTTCATCTCCCAGTACCTACTGCAACCTACATCCTTCTGAATCTGCTTAGTGTATTCATCTCTTGGTCTCCCTCTACGATTTTTACCCTCCACGCTGCCCTACAATACTAAATCGGTGGTCTCTTGATGCCTCAACACATGTCCTACCAAC
The DNA here is from genome assembly GCF_023897955.1 of Schistocerca gregaria. Classification (NCBI taxonomy): domain Eukaryota; kingdom Metazoa; phylum Arthropoda; class Insecta; order Orthoptera; family Acrididae; genus Schistocerca; species Schistocerca gregaria. Next base: position 123,464,150 of record NC_064923.1, read on the forward strand.
CGATCCCTTCTTCCAGTCAAGTTGTGCCACAAACTTCTCTTCTCCCCAATCCTATTCAATACTTTCTCATTAGTTATGTGATCTACCTATCTAATCTTGAGCAGTCTTCTGTAGCACCACGTTTTGTTTCACTTCCATACATGGCTACACTCCATACAAATACTTTCAGAAATGACTTCCTGACACTTAAATCTACACTCGGATGTTAAAAAATTTTTCTTCTTCAGAAACGCTTTCCTTGCCATTGCCAGTAAATAAAATCGCTATTTTGCAATTTACTTATTACTTTTCCTTTGTGTGAATGGTTCTGCACGTAACGAGAGCTAGTTGTCAAGACCATCAGGTTACACGCTGAAAAAACAGACGTCACAGTCGCAACCATAATTGCACGTCATGCTTTAGTTATCCAGAATAATGGTGAGATTCGCTAGAGTCATTAGTTTAGAAAATAATGACGAAATTATGTGCCGCCAGTATATCCATTCACGAAAACGCGAAGCAATTTAGTTATTTCTAATAAGAGAATATACACTGATCAGCCAGAACATATGACGCCGAGCTACAAATCGGTATAATCTCGTACAGGCCGTAGCAACATCACCTGGCTGTTAGTCAAACACATCTATAGTGGCCAGAATGGGGACGGAGCGCGATCTACCGGAGTTGTACTGAGAGCATATTGCGATGGCCCGGAGGCTCGGCACGCTCGTTTCGGAAACTGCACGACTTGTCGGGTATTCGAGGCTGCTGTGGTGAGTGTCCTCAACACGTGGAGATACCAAGGTGAAACCACGTACAGACTCCCTTAAAAGAGCCCATTGGTCACTCTGTTCCTTCATCTGTTTCCGCTTTTCGCCCAAATAAATATTGCAGTAAGTCTTGAGAGTATGTTTCACTCCTCATTACAGATGTCGGACGTCGTAAGCTGGGCTGACTGGTAAACCAGTACAGGTGGCGAATTGTGGTGGAACTAACATCAGACTTTAATGCTGGCAGAGTAAAAGTGTGTCTGAACACAGTGCACCGAACACTCCTAAGGATGGGTCTCCGCCACCGATGACACATGCATGTGCCAATGTTAACATCACGACATCGGCAACTACAACTGAAATGGGAACGTGATCATCGGCACTGTACATTCACGCAGTGGCAGAGCGCTGTATAGTATGACGAATCCGGGTACCTTCTTCATCAAGCCGATGGGAGAGCGCGAATCCATCGTCATCCGGGAGAGCAGCTTCTTGACACCTGTAATGTGGGACGGAAAAAATCTGGATGCCCAAGGAGTATCGTACACTGGTTGCAGACCACGAACACTCCTTCGTGCGATCATATTTCCCGGCGGAAGTGGCATTTCTCAGCAAGATAAAACGCCATCTCACAAGGCCAGGAGTGTGATGGAGTAGTTCGAGGAACATAGTGGCGAGTTCCAATTGATATGCTAGCCCCTCTAATTCAACAGATCTGAAACCGATCAAGCACATCTGGAAAGTGATTGAACGTGGCGTCAGAGCTCATCGACCCCCTCCCTGGAATTGACGGGGATCAGGTGACTTGCGTGTGCAGATGCAGTGCCAACTCCCTCGAGCGACTTACCAAGGCCCCAATGTTTCAATGCCACGACACGTCGCCGCTGTTACTCGTGCCGAAAGTGGACGTACCGTCTATTATATGAGTGTACCGCATGGTAGCTGATGGCAGAATAACTTTACTACTTGTGGAAGCAACTCACGTGAAAATATAACACCAGGAAGGACGCATATCCACAAAATTAACTTGCCTATACCACAGTACACGAAGGACGAAGTTTACAGAGCTGTACATGAGCTCTGACTTAATCCAATAAAATGTGAAGTACTGCTGTCAGTGCCTCTTTACCTCGTGTCATAAAAACAAAGAGGTCTAAATATGCACAAAGCACTTAAGTTTCATTAAGGAATGATAGCAATCGATAAAACATCGGCAGGAGCTATTAGAAGGCTGTGGCAGACTATGTTGGAAGAATGTGACGTACAAGTTGCCGCGTAATCTTTTGCAAAAAAAGTGGTTCAAATGGCTCTGAGCACTATGGGACTTAAAATCTGTGGTCATCAGTCCGCTAGAACTTAGAACTACTTAAACCTAACTAACCTAAGGACATTACACACATCCATGCCCGAGGCAGGATTCGAACCTGCGACCGTAGCGGTCACGCGGTTCCGGACTGAGCGCCTTAACCGCGAGACCACCGCGGCCGGCTTGTAATGTTTTGCCAGACATATTTGATGGCCAACTTGTTAGACGACTTTGCTGATCAATAAAACATTGGTGCCAGTACTACATCGAAAAAGGCGTTTAAATTCCTCGTTAATGGTGGCCAGAACTATTAGTTCACCAGACACAAGCAAGGTCTCCCCCTGCTTCAAATGCCCGCTGATCACTATGGAGCTCGGTAGATGCCGTGGAACTGGTCAGTTACCAGACGGTCATGTGACCCTCTACCACTGCCTTAAGGCATGACAGTGAAGTGGTGTGTTCCAAAGTAAAAATAAATAAGCCAAAAAAGCGATGGCAACAGCTTGTTTGGCGGCTGGAGTTCGGGGAAAGTAATCTCCTGTTGGGAACAATGCTTACTTTGTTGAATGAAGATGACCTAAGATGGTTTCAGGCACGATTCAGTGTTCGTTTTACTCAGTACAATACTGTACATCGCGCTGACAATTACAGAACCAGCATCCGATTTCACAGGTGGAAGATGTAGGCGATTGTATGCTACCACTGTGGTGACCTCCATACGTAAATATCTCTAACTGTAGTGGACAGACAGTAAATATGTTCTCTGGAGCATATTACAATTTTCCAATGGTCATCTGTGCAGAGTTTATGACCCTTGCAGCACTTAAGTCCTTCATCGGGTTTTTACTGCACCGGTCATTTTGTTTTCGTGACATGTCAGTAGCTTTTTTTCTGTAGATTTCTGTCTCTACCGGAAGTTTTGTTTTCTTACAGTATTGCTTTTAAAAGCAAAGCCTCCCGATAAAGTGAAGTGGTGTGCTATGGTTGGTTGGAGACTCCGAGGCACCATCTAATTGTAAAGGTTTTTTTTCCTTTCATGGACAACAGCACCTTTCTTTCACGAAGTGTGAGAGTCGTGTGTTACATGTGTTGCATGAGTCTAGGTGATTAAAATGTGTGTGTGTGTTTGCGGTAACATGCCATGATTGTGTTATATTGATGGTGAGAGAAAGAAGAGGCTAAAACTTATCTAAAGACTTAACTGCGATAAATTTATTTAGGCGAAACAGGTAACAGATGAAGGAACAAGTTTCAACTCTACATGTTTCGGACAGTCGATCGTCACTTACGTAAACTATACTTCTTTATGGTTCTTGAACAGTTGTTCACAAGTATATGACGTTCACATTCACAATAACAGATTTCAGTCTTGTTTTAATAAACGAGAACTTCCACTTTTACACTTTGTAATTGTGTCACTGCTACAGTCTATCGACCTGAAACTCTGGTTATGCATTGTGTTCTGCTATGAAATAATAGGTTCTTGTGCTGCATGCTGTTTTTCCACCTCTGTAAGTATATCCACCGATAAGTAGTTTTTCTTTTTGTTTGGAATGTAGTAGTTTTTGGAGGGGACATTCATGGAGAACATTTTCTCAGTTTTGTCGCGCGTCGAAAAGTGAGGTGGTGCAGAAGCGAAAACAGTGGACTCAAACTCGATTGGACTATTGTTCAGTTTTTTTAATTCACTAGCAAAATTGAACAGTGAACAATCTCACCCAGTCTTTCAGTGAATGAGAGGCAATGTAGGCCAGCCACTGTGGAGGTTGTAGGCGCTTCAGTCCGGAACCGCGCTGCTGCTACGGTCGCAAGGTCGAATCCTGCCTCGGGCATGGATGTGTGTGATGTCCTTAGGTTAGTTAGGTTTAAGTAGTTCTAAGTTCTAGGGGACTGGTGACCTCAGATGCATAGTCCCAGGGAGAGATACGTCTTATGGAAGTATTGCCCACCACAGTCCAGTCTGATTCTCCTCTTGATTTTCTGTCGCACATCTCCGCCATCTTCCCATGTTAGTGTCCCCTGTTCCTGTCAATTCATCACCTTATTCTTCTTCTACGGTGATAAAGAATGAGGGAAAAATAGACATGCTACTTGCTATGATAAATGGGTAGGTTTTTATGTACCACGAGAAAGTTTGGGGAGAAGAGATTTTAGCTTCAGCACCTCTAGTAGATAAGTGACTGCTGTCACGGATGCGCCAGTTAAGCGTGCATCGGTATCTGTCCTCGTTGAAAGCTGTAAGTTGGATCAATGTTCGACCGCAACGACCAAAGACAGAACATCTAGAGAAAGGTTATAACTCAAGAGGAAAACGACTGTGCGTTACAAATAATTTAGAAAAGTAATCTATTTTGTAACGATGTCAACAACTGGTTATTGTTATCTCACTGTACAAAATATTAGTCATCAAGGAGAAAAAAAAAAAAAAGTTCAAATGTGTGTGAAATCTTTGGGACTTAACTGCTAAGGTCATCACCCTAAGCTTACACGCTACTCAACGTAAATTATCCTAAGGACAAACACACATACTTACGCCCGAGGGAGGACTCGAACCTCCGCCGGGACCAGCCGCACATGGCTGCAGCGCCTAAGACCGCTCGGATAATCCCGCGCGGCATCAAGGAGCAATTCGTGTTTGGAATGCCTTTGATCACAGCCTGAATGAAGTTGCTCGATTTGCTAGTGAATCATCGTGGAGTGTCCATCTTGCCTACAGGGAATACCTTGCCACTCGCAGATCATTGCCAGTGACATAGTGTCGTGTTCCTCGAAAAATGCCATTGCAAGACGCGACCACATGAAGCTGCACGTCTTCAGTAGGCAAACAACAAAGAAACTCGGCAGCAGTTGATTAGCGGTGTGAAATATTGTCGGAGGGTCGCAGTTTTGCCTCTCTGTGTGCGAGTACACAGCCGAGACAATGATTTGTTTGATTCACACTGTGTGAAAATGTAGCTCTTGTCGGAGGTGGTTCCGTGACATTTTGGGAGTGTTTTCCGGAACATGTCTTGCGCCCACGCGTTCTGGTTATCGGATGTTTCTTTCAACATTCTTTGTGGCCAATTGTTGCCACTTCTTCTACATGTCCTTGATGAGTATGCTGAGGATAGTGCAGCCATATTTGTTGATCTGCACGCGTTCGCTCTTGGGTTTGACGAACACGTAGGCACCCTTTGGCACCACGACTGACCCGCTAAATCTTAATTATACGGAAAACGGGAGTATTTGTAACTGCAGCAGTCAACAATTCCGCAGTTTGTTTGCTGTATGGGATCCAATCACGTGACGTTAGTTGAGTGTGGTAGGCCAGAAGAAAGTCGAGGATTTTCTTCCTCACCGAATGGAGCCCAGTATCAGTGCTAGAGGCGGTGGTGACTGATTTTTTGTCCAGTGTGCTAGGCTGAGACGGGTGTCTGCGACGCAATGTAGGCGACGCGGCAGCCGAGCTGGCGGGCCGCGGTGTGTTGCAGGTGGACGCGCCCGCGTGGCAGCCGCAGCCCAGGAAGACGGAGCCTTCTGCGCATGCGCACGGGCTGGCGCCGCCGCAAGCGTTGCCTTCCGGCGGGTACCTGCTGCCTCTGCCGCTGTCCGCCTGGACCGCGCCCGGTGAGTAACAGCTGCGATTTTTGTCGTGTCGGAAATGGAACATACTAATCCAAACGGAAGGTGCAATACTCGGTCGAAGTTGTCGCTTCGTGGAGTTTCCGTCTTCAACCGTCGCATGGACTGGGCTTACTCTTTTAACGGCAGTTATCGTTGCTTCCGTGCCAAGATCAACTTCGGTTTATTGAGAGAATTCCAAGAAAGTGTAGCTCATCTACGAGGATTGATTTAGTAGTCATTCAATAGTGGCAACTATTTATTTACAACTTAAAAAAAATAGATACAAGATTCAAAGTTTTAGTGTCCTTCAAACTAGTCACCAACATGTGGAAGTCAGAGGATACCCTTAGCAGCACAATTTGTGTTGATAGTTCCAGAGAAGCTGTCTTTTGCCCAACGAATCTCTAACAATACTGCAGCGAATGCCGTGAAGGCCTTCCTTCAGTTTAGGAATCAAGTTGAAGTCACAAGAGCTCAGTCCCTGGCATTGTGACGAGTAGTACAGCATTTCCCAGCCCCATCGACTGAAAAACTTGCGCCCAAGCGTTGTCCTGCAAAATGATGGGAGCCTTCTTCAGGAACTGCCCTCGATTCTTTCTTGGAGCGTTTCATTTTTGGAACACAGCCTGCAACCAACTCTGAGAAAGAAGCGTCAGTAATTTCAGAATGATCCGCTCGTTATTTAGCAGGACAACTCTCAGGTTCATATGGCGCTTGATGTGACCGATTCGCCGGCCACTGTGGCCGAGCGGTTCTAGGCGCTTCAGTCTGTAACCGTGCGACCGCTACGGTCGCAGGTCTGAATCCTGCCTAGGGTATGGATGTGTGTGATGTCCGTAGGTTAGCTAGGTTTAAGTAGTTCTAAGTTCTAGGGGACATGACCTCAGATGTTAAGTCCCATAGTGCTCAGAGCCATTTGAACCATGTGACCGATTCGGTCGATCTGTGGGGCTGAAAAGTACTGTACCACCCACCACACTCCGCAGAATTAAGCCCACATGACTTCAACTTGATTCTAAAATTGAAGGAAGTACTTCATTACATTCACTTCAGAATTGTTACAGACTTCCATATCGCTGGCAACGAGCTATACCCAATACTAGCGACTGCTTTGAAGGACTGAAAAACTTCCTCGTATAAAGGAGATGTCATAGAGAACATTCGTGCGGCCTATTCTTGAGTACTGCTCGAGTGTTTGGGATTCCAACCAGGTCGGAATAAAGGAAGACATCAAAGCAGTTCACAGGCGCGCTGCTAGGTTTGCTACTGGTATGTTCGATCAACACGCGAATATTACGGAGATGCTTCGTGAAATCAAAGGAAGTAGACGTTGTTTTCGCGGAACTCTACTATGAAAATTTAGAGACCCTGTATTTGCTGCTGAATGCAAAGCGTAAGGACCGCGAAGGCGAGACGAGAGAAAATACGACTCATACGCAGGCGTATAGACAGTCGTTTTCCGCCGCAACCATTTGCGAATGGAAAGGAGAAAGAATGACTAGTACGGTACAAGGAACCCTCCGTTGCATGTAGACAGTCGTTTTTCTCCCGAACAGGAAGAGAATAACTAGTATGGTACAAGGTGCCCTTTGCCATACACCATGCGGGGTGTGCTGAGTACGTACGTATATGTACGAGGGGAGATGAGAAACTAAAGTTACAAAGCCTGCAGTGAAACGGGTAGATTTCATTTTATTTAACCCATCCGGCCAGCTGATAGTACATACAGTAGGTTACTTTTCGACATCGTATTGTTTCGCGTACTTGTCGCTTCGTGATATGAGTCCGAATATACCAATCTCGTAAAAATCCTGTCGTTGTGTGTTCAACCAACCTGTCGCAAAGGGTTTCACCTCCACGTCCCTAAGCGTTCCTTCAAGTGAGGAATAAGGCACAAGTCGCTTGGAGCGAGGTCAGGATTGTAAGGACGGCGGTCGAAGATGTCCGTGGCTGAAGATGTCCCAGCGAAACTGCTTCAGCAGCATGATAGTCTTCCTGGCTCTGTGAGGTCGTGCGTTGCCATGAAGCAAAATGACACCCTCGGTGAGAAGTCCTGGCCGTTTCCTCCTGACTGCTTCGCGCAATCGCGCCAAGGTCTCGCAGTTTCGGTCAACGGTCTCTGTCTTCCACGTTTCCAAAAACTCTACGACTATGACACACGGACTCTGTCATTGGAGAGGAGGGGTGTTGACGACCGCTCACGCTACAGGTACAGCCGATTCATGTTTCGTCACCCGTGAGAGGAGAACTATTGCAAAACTTGCAGACTTGCATCATTGTGTTTCGTGGGACCTATCGGGGACATACTATCCGCTGCAGAATGTCGTGGGCAATGTGACTTCCGAAAGACGTCCAAATTCCACCGTCATACGCCGTACCGTGATCATCCTATTGCCCTGAATCAGCTCCTCTATGCGAGCTGTATTCAGATCTGTTGAAGGCTTGCTGGGCTACCGGCCACAAATTGTCGACACCATTTTGCGGCATGCTGACGAGACATACAGTATTTCCGTGAACCTCTATCAGTAACCGGTGAAGTTCAGCCGCGGTTCCGTTTTACGCCCACAGAAGTAGAATAACAGATAGGATTTCTTTGCGAGACCAGTTTTTTAAACGAGTCACCATTTATGTTTACCTAAAACTAGTGCCGTAGATGGCTGGTGGCTAACACCCAGCCAAGTTGCCAATCGCATGTATCAGAGTTAGGGCACACTACTAATTTGTTTATAACGGACGAAACTCCAGGAATATCGGCCTAGTAACCTTAGCTTATCATCTACCGTCGTATATGTAGATGCCCTGTGGCAGTGAACTAATAGCAACTGAAGTGGAGAAATATCCTTCTTTCTATAATATAAAATTCCCAAATTATAAAGAGGAGAAATATCCTTCTCTCTACAATATAAAATTCCCAAATTATAAAGATCGCACGTTGAATAGAGAAGTACGAATGTATGGAAGAAGGTGCTTGAAAGAAACTTTATAAGGCATTTGATACGCAGTGGTTCAACTTAGCGCTGTTCCACAGAAGGATGCTGATCAGATGTTTAGCCTTGCTTAAAAGAAATGTGTTTGCCGACTATAAAATGCACTTCAAAAAATAAAAGCGTTCCAGTTAATAAAATGTTACTACTCCTTAAATACTGCTCCGTCGCCTACGTTGACATCGACATCTACGCAAAGCCCAACTCCTGAAAGTCCAATCTCGTAGTTTTCCCCGATTACTGGATTGGCTGAAGTGGAGCCGTTTTAAACAGTTAAGAATGTTAGAAGCGACTAAATAATTGACATGATCTCTAAAATAAACTTCTTTATTACAATCTAATTTATGTTAATAAATTACTTGGTGTACTCGTTAATAACAAAAACTTATTTTAATCTTACTGCATGTTTTCTGCAGCACCAACACAATCACGTCATTTAGTTTAATCATTTTGTAGGTTAGTTTTAACATTTAAAAACAGTAAGTCGAAAGATGCTACCAACATACGATAATAAACAAACAATTCCTCCAGATTATACCTAAATTTCTTGTATAACAACAGATACATTCCTTCACCTGGGTGATTTATAATAGTTGGATGAATCCCACCATCTTTGTTGGTGGCTACGTCCTCTGCGACAACGAACGACATATCTACATCTACATGACTACTCTGCAATTCACATTTAAGTGCCTGGCAGAGGGTTCATCGAACCACAATCATACTATCTCTCTACTATTCCACTCCCGAACAGCGAGCGGGAAAAACGAACACCTAAACCTTTCTGTTCGAGCTCTGATTTCTCTTATTTTATTTTGATGATCATTCCTACCTATGTAGGTTGGGCTCAACAAAATATTTTCGCATTCGGAAGAGAAAGTTGGTGACTGAAATTTCGTAAAAAGCTCTCGCCGCGACGAAAAACGTCTATGCTGTAATGACTTCCATCCCAACTCGTGTATCATATCTGCCACACTCTCTCCCCTATAACGCGATAATACAAAACGAGCTGCCCTTCTTTGCACCCTCTCGATGTCCTCCGTCAATCCCACCTGGTAAGGATCCCACACCGCGCAGCAATATTCTAACAGAGGACGAACGAGTGTAGTGTAAGCTGTCTCTTTAGTGGACTTGTTGCATCTTCTAAGTGTCCTGCCAATGAAACGCAACCTTTGGCTCGCCTTCCCGACAATATTATCTATGTGGTCCTTCCAACTGAAGTTGTTCGTAATTTTAACATCCAGGTACTTAGTTGAATTGACAGCCTTGAGAATTGTACTATTTATCGAGTAATCGAATTCCAACGGATTTCTTTTGGAACTCATGTGGATCATCTCACACTTTTCGTTATTTAGCGTCAACTGCCACCTGACACACCATACAGCAATCTTTTCTAAATCGCTTTGCAGCTGATACTGGTCTTCGGATGACCTTACTAGACGGTAAATTACAGCATCATCTGCTAACAACCTAAGAGAACTGCTCAGATTGTCACCCAGGTCATTTATATAGATCAGGAACAGTAGAGGTCCCAGGACGCTTCCCTGGGGAACACCTGATATCACTTCAGTTTTACTCGATGATTTGCCGTCTATTACTACGAACTGCGACCTTCCTGACAGGAAATCACGAATCCAGTCGCACAACTGAGACGATACCCCATAGCTCCGCAGCTTGATTAGAAGTCGCTTGTGAGGAACGGTGTCAAAAGCTTTCCGGAAATCTAGAAATACGGAATCAACTTGAGATCCCCTGTCGATAGCGGCCATTACTTCGTGCGAATAAAGAGCAAGCTGCGTTGCACAAGAGCGATGTTTTCTGAAGCCATGCTGATTACGTGTCAATAGATCGTTCCCTTCGAGGTGATTCATAATGTTTGAATACAGTATATGCTCCAAAACCCTACTGCAAACCGACGTCAATGATATAGGTCTGTAGTTAAATGGATTACTCCTACTACCCTTCTTGAACACTGGTGCGACCTGCGCAATTTTCCAATCTGTAGGTACAGATCTATCGGTGAGCGAGCGGTTGTATATGAGTGCTAAGTAGGGAGCTATAGTATCAGCGTAATCTGAAAGGAACCTAATCGGTATACAATCTGGACCTGAAGACTTGCCCGTATCAAGCGATTTGAGTTGCTTCGCAACCCCTAAGGTATCTACTTCTAAGAAACTCATGCTAGCAGATGTTAGTGTTTCAAATTCTGGAATATTCCATTCGTCTTCCCTGGTGAAGGAATTTCGGAAAACTGCGTTCAATAACTCCGCTTTAGCGGCACAGTCGTCGATAACAGTACCATCGGCACTGCGCATCGAAGGTATTGACTGCGTCTTGCCGCTTGTGTACTTTACATACGACCAGAATTTCTTCGGATTTTCTACCAAATTTCGAGACAATGTTTCGTTGTGGAACCTATTAAAGGCATCTCGCATCGAAGTACGTGCCAAATTTCGCGCGTCTGTAAATTTTAGCCCATCTTCGGGATTTCGCGTTCTTCTGAACTTCGCATGCTTTTTCCGTTGCCTCTGCAACAGCGTTCGGACCTTTTTTGTGTACCACGGGGGATCCGTTCCATCTCTTACCAATTTATGAGGTATGAATATCTCAATTGCTGTTGCTACTATATCTTTGAATTTGAGCCACATCTCGTCTACATTCGCATAGTCAGTTCGGAAGGAATGGAAATTGTCTTTTAGGAAGGCTTCTAGTGGCACTTTATCCTCTTTTTTAAATAAAATTATTTTGCGTTTGTTTCTGATGGATTTGGAAGAAATGGTATTGAGCCTAGCTACAATGACCTTGTGATCACTAATCCCTGTATCAGTCACGATCCTCTCTATCAGCTCTGGATTGTTTGTGGCCAAGAGGTCAAGTGTGTTTTCGCAACCATTTACAATTCGCGTGGGTTCGTGGACTAACTGCTCTAAATAATTTTCGGAGAATGCATTTAGGACAATCTCGGAAGACGTTTTCTGCCTACCACCGGTTTTGAACAAGTATTTTTGCCAACATACCGAGGGTAGGTTGAAGTCCCCACCAACTATAACCGTATGAGTGGGGTATTTATTTGTTACGAGACTCAAACTTTCTCTGAACTGTTCCGCAACTGTATCATCGGAGTCTGGGGGTCGGTAGAAGGAGCCAATTATTAACTTAATTCGGCTGTTAAGTATAACCTCCACCCACACCAATTCGCACTGAGTATCTACTTCGACTTCACTACAAGATAAACCACTACTGACAGACACCAACACTCCACCACCAATTCTGCCTAATCTATCTTTCCTGAACACCGTCTGAGACTTCGTAAAAATTTCTGCAGAACTTATTTCAGGCTTTAGCCAGCTTTCTGTACCTATAACGATATCAGCTTCTGTGCTTTCTATTAGCGCTTGAAGCTCAGGGACTTTTGCAGCGCAACTACAACAGTTTACAACTATAATTCCGACTGTTCCTTGATCCAAGCACGTCCTGTAATTGCCAAGCACCCTTTGACATTGCAGCCCATCCCGCACTTTCCCGAGACCTTCTAACCTAAAAAACCGCCCAGTCCATGCCACACAGCCTCCGCTACCCGTGTAGCCGCCAGCTGAGTGTAGTGAACTCCTGACCTATTCAGCGGAACCCGAAACCCCACCACCCTATGGCGCAAGTCAAGGAATCTGCAGCCAATACGGTCGCAAAACCGTCTGAGCCTCTGATTCAGACCCTCCACCCGGCTCTGCACCAAAGGTCCGCAGTCGGTTCTGTCAACGATGCTGCAGATGGTGAGCTCTGCCTTCATCTCGTAAGCAAGACCGGCAGCCTTCACCAAATCAGATAGCCGCTGGAATCCAGAGAGAATTTCCTCAGATCCAAAGCGACACACGTCATTAGTGCCGACATGTGCCACCACCTGCAGCTGGCTGCACCCTGTGCTCTTCATGGCATCCGGAAGGACCCTTTCCACATCAGGAATGACTCCTCCCGGAATGCACACGGAGTGCACACTGGATTTCTTCCCCTTCTTAGCCGCCATATCCCTAAGGGGCCCCATTACGCGCCTAACATTGGAGCTCCCAACTACCAGTAAGCCCACCCTCTGCGATTGCCCGGACCTTGAAGGCTGAGAATGATCCTCTGAAACAGGGCAGGCGGCTGCATCTGGCTCAGCCAGAGACAGTGCCTGAAACCGGTTTGTCAGACGCACCGGGGAGGCTTTCTGATCAGCCTCCGGGGACGCCTTTCGCTGCCTGCCACGCCTTGGAACGAACTCCCAATCAACCACAGGCGAGGGCTCAGCCCCATTGCGGGCAGCAACCGGGGCAACCACAGCGGCAGACCGATCTGGGGACAGACGGGATGAGGTTGACATCCCCGTGATACCCGAAGAGGGAGAGTCAGAAAGCAATGCCTCCTGTGTCAAGAAAAATTCAAGAATGAACTTATAACAGTAAAATTAATACAGATCATAAATTGAACTGTCATCTACGCCACTCTGCAGATGAACATAGTCATCAACCATTTGTACAGACTGTCGTTGAACCCAGACATCAAAGCCATTGATTCTGTATGAAACCGTTTGCCACTAGAAGAGAAGTCTAGGGCAATTACAAATTAACCATGAGGTTGTTGTGAACCAGTTTAATTTTTTGCCATAAAATCAAGGAACGAACCACAGGGCATATTGCTTTTTCTAAAGACATGTGTGTTTGTGTGTGTGTGTGTGTGTGTGTGTGTGTGTGTGTGTGTGTTGGGGAAGAGAGAGAAAATGTATTGAAGATACCAATTAGGCATCACGTGTCTCTATGTACTTTTGCCAGTAAGGATGAATCGAGATAGTCACGTAGGTGAATCGGCACAGTATTACAATAACATTTCTCCTTCTCTTAAATGTCCCCGGACGGGGTGGCCGAGCGGTTTTAGGCGCCACAGTCTGGAACCGCGCGACCGCTACGGTCCCAGGTTCGAGTCCTGCCTCGGGCATGGATGTGTGTGATGTCCTTAGGTTAGTTAGGTTTACGTAGTTCTAAGTTCTAGGGGACTGATGACCTTAGAAGTTAAGTCCCATAGTGCTCAGAGCCATTTGAACCATTTTTTTTTTCTTAAATGTCATATACTGTACGTATTTATTAAGGAAGTATACTGAGAGTCTCAGAATAACTTTCGTACTACTGAATGTCATTTTTCAAATACACATCTACGATCAACAAACTACTTCTTCCCTCAGCTGCTACACACTTTTGGTAGTACCGCTCGTTACCCCTTCCTTGGCACTGAATGCAACCTCCAAATTTTGATGATACGGGGTCACTCTATTTCACACAGCAAAATCCACACATTGTATCTTCTGTTATTGTATTTTCCAGGCAGCAGTCAGCTGTGCGTGGTTTGGTACCAAACTGTGCCATGAAGAGTAACCTCTTACGAATGCAAGCGAGGTTTGTTTTTCTGTAGAAACTTTAAAACAACCATATAATTGTAAAAATGCGGCGTTTAAAACGTGTGCAAGATACGGAGAAAATAACGGCTACCTCTGTTTTTGTGATTAAAATCACCCCAGCACGAGTAAATTATCAACCGTAAAATACACTGAAGAGCCAAAGAAACTGGTACGCCTGCCTAATACCGTGCAGGGTCCCCACGAGCACGCACAAGTGCCCCAACAGGACGTGACATGGACTCAACTAAATCTGTGAAGTATTGCTGGAGGGAATGGACACCATGAATCCTACAGGGCTTTCCATAAAACCTTTAGAGTACGAAGCGGTGCAGATCTCTTCTAAACAGCACGCTGCAAGACGTCCAAGATATGCTCAATCATCTTCATGTCTGCGGAGTTTAATGGGCAGTGGAATTGTTTAAGAGTGTTCCTGGAGGCACTCTGTAGCGTGTGGGGTGTCGCATTGTCCTGCTGGAATTGCCCAAGTCCGTCAAAGTGCACACTGGACATGCATTAGTTGCAGGTGATCAGACAGGATGCTTACGTACGTGCCCCTGTCAGAGTCCTATCAGGACGTATCAAGGATTCCATATCATTCCAACTGCACCCGTCCCACACAGTTACATGCTTCCACCAGCTAGAATGGTTCAAATGGCTCTGAGCACTTTAGGACTTAACATCTGTGGTCATCAGTCCCCTAGAACTTAGAACTACTTAAACCTAACTAACCTAAGGACATCACACACATCCATGCCCGAGGCAGGATTCGAACCTGCGACCGTAGCAGTCCCGCGGACCCGGACTGCGCGCCTAGAACCACTAGACCACAGCGGCCGGCACCAGCTAGAACAGACCCCTGCTGACATGCAGGGTCCATGGATTCATGAGGTTGTCTCCATACCCGGTACACATCCATCCACTCGGTACAACCTGAAACGAGATTCGTCCAACCAGGCAACATGTTTCCAGTCATCAGCAGTCAAATGTCGGTGATTACGAGCCCATGCGAGGCATAAAACCTTGTGTTGTGCAGTCACCAAGGGTACGCGAGTGGGCCTTCGGTTCCGAAAGCTCATATTGATGATGTTTCGTTGAATAGTTCTCTCGCTGACATTTGTTGGTGGCCCAGCATTGAAATCTGCAGCAATTTGAGGAAGAGTTGCACTTCTGCCACGTTGATCGATTCTCTCCGGTCGTCGTTGGTGCCGCTCTTGTAGGATCTATTCTCGGCAGCAGCGACGTCGGAGATGTTACTTTTTACCGGATGCCTGATATTCACGGTACACTCGTCAAATGGACGTACGGGAAAATTCCCACTTCGTCGCTACCTTGGAGATGCTGTGTCCCATCGCTCGTGTGCCTTCTATAACACTACGTTCAAATTCACTTAAATCTTGATAACCTGCCATTGTAGCAGCAGTAGCCGATCAAACAACTGCGCCAGACGCACCTTGTGTTACATAGGATTTGACAGACCGCAGCGCCGTGTTCTGTCTGTTTACCTATCCCCGTAATTGAATATGCATGTCTATACAAGTTTCTTTGGCGCTTCAGGGTACTAAGAGTGTCTGATTTGATATAAAGTGTTCTCGTGTATGCATTAAAATTCTATCATGGAAATTTAATTGCAATCCCAGATTTTCCTTTGCCTTTCCTTTTCATGCCTGTTATGAAAATATTACTACATAAGATACATCTAACATTATTTCGGTTTATTTGCAGTGTAAGTAATGTAGAAATAGTGAACAGAAAAGTTTCCGCCTAAGGACTCAACCTCGCGATCCTAGGATTTCCATTCTGTATTCTTTCCGCTGCGCTTACCACTCCATCGAATATGTACACACATAAATGGGTCATGTCGTGCCTTGGAGTGCTGTCACAATCATTTCTGCTCTAGTTTGGACGAAAATCGATGATGACGAGTAGGCGCGTTCCCCTTGCGGATTTCTGCTTCTAATGCGGTGTGTTCAAAAAGTGATGCAGTAACAAATAATAGTTAAGATGTTTTATGTATAATGCTGACGGTCTGCTGACAATCACAGCACTTAGCATAGATCATCTGCAAGTCTTCTTGAATTTCGCTACAATTTTCTAGTATTGCGATTTATCTGCATACAATACCGCATCATCCAGGAACAACCTGATGGAGTTTTCGACGAATTACTTCAACCTACATCTTTTTGAAACTGCTTACTGTATTCTTTCGCTTGTCTTGCTCTACAAATTTTGACTCCCACTCCCTCTACGCACACCATTCCCTCCAGTGCCAAAGTAACAATTCCTTGATGCCTCAGATGAGGTCCTGTCAACCAATCTCTTCTTCTAGTCAAGTTTTGCAGTAAATTTCTTATCTCACCAGTCCGATTCAGTACCTCCTCGTTAGTGACATGATCTACCTATCTCATCTTCAACATTCTTCAATAGCACCCCGTGTCAAGAGCTCCTGTTCTCTTCCTATCTGAAGTGCTTATCTACATTATTTAGCTCTCGTAAAAAGCTGAACTCCGGACAGTCACTATCAGAAAAAACTTTGACACACTTAGCGACTGAGGTGGTGCAGGGGTTAGCACACTGAACCCACACTGAGCAAGATGGCGGTTCAGTTCACTATCCAGCCATCCAGATTCAGGTTTTGTCCATGATTTTGTAAATCGGTCTATGCAAATGTCGAGATGGTTCCCTCCCCATTCTTTAGTAATCCGAGATTGTGTTGCGTCTGTAATAATCGCACTGTCGACGGAATCTTGATCTCTAATCCTCCTTTTACCTAAACCTTAAATTTTTATACAGTGTCAACTAATTCCTCTTTTTCAGAAATATTTTTCTTGCTGTACCCAGCCCGCATTTTATATCCTCCCTATTTCGATCACCATCAGTTATTTTGCTATCCAAGTAGCAAAGCTCATCTACTTTTAGTATCTCAACACCCTAATCTAATTCCCCCTGCAACAGCTGATTTAATTCGACTACATTCTGTTACCCTTGTTTTACATTTATGGAAGTTAGTCTTAACTGATTAGTGTACAGATTGAATAACATGGGGCATAGGTTACAACCCTATCTTAATCTCTTCTCAACTGCTGCTTCTCTTCCATGTCCTTTGACTGTTATAACTGCAGTTTGGTTTCTGTACTTGCTGCATACAAAACACAGTGTGTCCAGGCTAGAGTTACACCACACGTCCAAATCCTTACAACGAAAGAACTTTACATTTTGTGTTGTTGGTAAATACGCAGTAGATAGAGGCTCTGTCCAAGACGTGATCCTCAACATTGCAGCCTCTGAGTCGCGTGACACTGCGGGTCTGTACAGGGCAGACCTATGTTGGCTTCTTGGTGAACTGTGCAGTTCCACAGTGCCTCCCGACATTATTTTCCAGCACTGTGGTTCCTCCTCCCTCCCTCATCCCCCTGTCATAGAGGTGTTACCACATTTCTCCATGACACGTTTCCTGAGCGTTGGATCGCAAGGGGGGTCCCATTGCCTGGTCACCCGGTCTTCTGATCTGACTCCGATGGGTTTAGTGCTTGGGGTTTGGCTCTGAGCACTATGGGGCTTAACATCTGAGATCATCAGTCCCCTAGAACTTAGAACTACTTAAACCTAACTAACCTAAGGACGACTCACACATCCATGCCCGAGGCAGGATTCGAACCTGCGACCGTTGCGGTCACGCGGTTCCAGACTGAAGCGCCTAGAACCGCTCGGCCACTCTGGCAGGCGCTTGGGGTTTATCAGGGACTTTGTTTGCAGAAGAAGGGTCCGAGATCTGGTGGATTTGAGACAATCTATCTTCGCCATCCTAAAGGTCGTAATACTTGTCATGAATGTGATCATGTGGCTAAAAGTGTAGTACCATTTCAATATCCGTCGAGCTACAAACGGTAGCTACGAACTGTATAACATGAATAAAAATGTTTGAGCTCCTATGTACACTGCTGGATAAATGAAGTTATAAACCTTAACAGGTTGTGATAAATAAACAAGTATTTTATATACTGTATCCCGAACATCCTGTATATAGTTGGGAGTAATGACCTCCAATCCCAAAGAAAGCGGGTGTTGACAGATGTGAAAATTACCGAACAATCATTTTAATAAGCCACAGCTGCAAAATACTAACACGAATTCTTTACAGACGAATGGAAAAACTAGTAGAAGCCGACCTCGGGGAAGATCAGTTTGGATTCCGTAGAAATACTGGAACACGTGATGCAATACTGACCTTACGACTTATCTTAGAAGAAAGATTAAGGAAAGCCAAACCTACGTTTCTAGCATTTGTAGACTTAGAGAAAGCTTTTGACAATGTTGACTGGAATACTCTCTTTCAAATTCTGAAGGTGGCGGGGGTAAAATACAGGGAGCGAAAGGCTATTTACAATTTGTACAGAAACCAGATGGCAGTTATAAGAGTCGAGGGACATGAAAGAGAAGCAGTGGTTGGGAAGGGAGTGAGACAGGGTTGTAACCTCTCCCCGATGTTATTCATTCTGTATATTGAGCAAGCAGTAAAGGAAACAAAAGAAAAATTCGGAGTAGGTATTAAAATCCATGGAGAAGAAATAAAAACTTTGAGGTTCGCCGATGACATTATAATTCTGTCAGAGACAGCAAAGGACTTGGAAGAGCAGTTGAACGGAATGGACAGTGTCTTGAAAGGAGGATATAAGATGAACATCAACAAAAGCAAAACGAGGATAATGGAATGTAGTCGAATTAAGTCGGGGGATGCTGCGGGAATTAGATAAGGAAATGAGATACTTAAAGTAGTAAAAGAGTTTTGCTATTTGGGGAGCAAAATAACTGATGATTGTCGAAGTAGAGAGGATATAAAATGTAGACTGGCAATGGCAAGGAAAGCGTTTCTGAAGAAGAGAAATTTGTTAACATCGAGTATAGATTTAAGTGTCAGGAAGTCGTTTCTGAAAGCATTTGTATGGGGTGTAGCCATGTATGGAAGTGAATCATGGACAGTAAATAGTTTGGACAAGAAGAGAATAGAAGCTTTCGAAATGTGGTGCTACAGAAGAATGCTTAAGATTAGATGGGTAGATCACATAACTAATGAGGAGGTATTGAATAGGATTGGGGAGAAGAGGAGCTTGTGGCACGACTTGACCAGAAGAAGGGATCGGTTGGTAGGACATGTTCTGAGGCCTCAAGGTATCACAAATTTAGCATTGGAGGGCAGTGTGGAGTGTAAAAATCGTAGAGGAAGCCCAAGAGATGAATACACTAATTAGATTCAGAAGGATGTAGGTTGCAGTAGTTACTGGGAGATGAAGAAGCTTGCACAGGTTAGAGTAGCATGGAGAACTGCATCAAACCAGTCTCAGGACTGAAGACCACAACGACAACAACAACAACACCTGTACACTCTCTTGGTGTGCGTCTGAAGTTTTACGTCTGAAGGTTTCTCTGCATGATGAGTGACGTCCAGTGTTCTGTTTACTAGGAACTAGATATTGGTAGCGCTGATAAGAATTAGTTTTTTCTTCTGTTGACAGGCATGGCGTCGGGCGGCAGAGAAGGGGAGTGTGGACAGGCAATGCGCGGTTCAATGTTGCCGTGCATGCCTGTGCAGCTGGTATGCTCGCCAGATGGCATGCCCTGCGCGCTCCCAGTCGTCTACATGCCACCACAGCCACGCGGCCACTAGCGACTGTCTACAAGAATCTTTGGTCTGCAAGTACGGGATGTCTTTGCTGTTGAGCAGTCCGGTGCATCTTGGATCATAAGTGGACTTCCGGTCAGCTGAAAAAGGAAGTTATTTGCCACACGGAAAGTCTTCCTCACCAACAAGTGTTCTCTCAACTTCGTGGGCGAACAGTTTTGGGCACTCCAAGTGTAATAGACGTGCCTGAGGTTCTCAGGTGTGGCATCAGATGGCCTCGTTTCACGTTGTTATTTTTATTGGTGTACCTACTCGTCATCTTCGCCCAGCGTTACCAATAGATGGATGGAAGACCATTGTGGGCTAACTTGCGTGATGATCTACAATTTCTCACTTCTGATCAAAGATCTTTAAACTCAGTACTTCAATGACAATGTGCAAAGTAGAAAGATGGTTAAAATAGGCCATCAGTAGGAAAATGGTGACTGCTTACGACATGCACATTTATGAATGAGAAAAAGCAAATAGCACTCAGCAGACATGTTTTCGCTATCTTTTTGTAGAATGTGTTGTTTTACAGACTGTTGGTTTGCAATGATACACACCTGTTTTCAGTGACAAATAAAGCTCTGCTCCAATGTACCACCAAGATTCGAAATTAAAACCTGAAGATGACAAGCAGATTGTTTGTCAAAATAGTACACACTTTACGTGAAACATTAGGATGCAGCAATTAAGTTGTTCAGTGATGTACACGTTTATTGATTTGTGCAACAGCTAGAAGACTGATCAGCCTACATGTAATGTGTATATTGCATGATTTGAAGAGATCTCATTGTCTGATAAATTGTGTTAATGTAACATTTGTAATTTGTTAATTCACACTGTTTGCTATATTATTATTTCTAGAAGAGCTTACATATTCTATTATTTTCTTAGTGTTACTAGTACAGTGGTTTTGTATGGACTGCATGGAACTGTATCATTTCAATAATAATTTCATGCTTTCCTTCCTTGTCAGAACCACAGGTTGGATATGGTCACTATTTTAGAATTGTATACCATTGTCAGGTACTGCAATGCAATATTATTTACATGATTAATTCTGTATAGAAGAAATACTTTCACTTAATTTATGGATGATTGTATTTTTTGCACTGTATTTCAGATTGATATTTCTCATCACACAGTTTCATTTTTCTAAGTTGTGCAGTGATGGTAATAAACAGTCCACATGCTGTGGTACATCTAAATTATTTTTTTTATTCATGTTAGCCATCGAGAAGGCTTGAGTTGAGTCTGAATTGTACTGTAAAACTGTAAGGGAAATTGTGTGAAATTCTTTTTTAATAACAGGTCAGAAGCCCTTTGAGCAAATTGTTTTTGCCGTACAGGATGGAAACTTTAGTATGGACTGTATGGAATCTTGAAGAGGGCTTTTGGTGGTTAACATCAATATAATACAGAATGTACCAAAAGCAGTAAAAAGGACACAAAGACAGGACTCTGCATATAAACTCAGGAAGAAAAGTTTACATCAGCCTTTTTTTGTTTCTGACTTGTTTGGTCTTGATATTTGTGTTTTAATTTTTTGGACAAACTGTGTTCTTACCACAACTACATTTTATATAAATCAAAGTGAATTATTCATGGTCCATAACTGTATTATACACGTAAACATCTTCAAATAGCTATTTTATATAAACCGTCAGATATGTTAGTTGGTTCATAAGCATCTTGATTGCAAAAGTTTTTATGTGGGTTGTTAATTCCTGAGAACACTTAATTCATACATACTGTTTTTCTGAAAATCGTACATGTCTAGTGGCAGCATTCATTTTTTTTCTATTATTAAAGTTAGTCACAATTTGCCCACAGGGCGAATCGCAAAGCCCATTGCAAATTTTGTGCGATGTACGAAATTTGTCAGACGTTAGCTGATGTGACCTTGTTCTGTTTTTGCCTTATAGTTACCAACGTTTCCATATCTGAGAAGAATTACGAGAGCAATAAAACAAAGTTAAAACAGGGCACCTTTTTCAGAATTAGTTATTTCCTCCCGGTTCTATTAAGTTTAGAAGAGGGGAGAGAATGAAAAATTAAAAAAAGAGATGCATACACAAAGTTACTACATTATCTCTGACGTCATTCAGCTGTTGATCAGCTGAGTTTTCCATCAAACTGTTCGTTGGTATAATGATCAGTGAGCAACCACAGCATCAAGATGCTGAACTGTGAAAACCTCCTTCTCAAAGCCATTATGTGGGATTAGTGGCAATCAGTGCCGTCTGCTATACCAGTTGAATGATCTGGAGTGCTCGACGTGGAGTTCTCGTCTTTTGCTGGAAACGGCATCCCACTTAGCTGTGCGATGAACATTTCTCATATATATATATGTATATATATATATATATGCTACAGCATTAAAAGGTTCATCTGGGGCAATTAATGTACAATAAATCCGGCAAAGCAACGCTGTGATGTACTGCTACATTGTTTAATTTCCTTGTTAATTGGAAAGTAGAGATTTATTTTAGTACATGTGATCCCCAATCAGATGCTTTTTCTTCATGTATTCTGTTCCCAGCTGTTGACTACAATAGTTATTGGTTTACTTTCTGTGGCCTGACACCCAACAGTCATTAAGATGGCTGACACTGCAGTAAGATAACTACATAATTTATCACCCAACCCAAGATCAGTAAAAGTAATCGCTAGAATCTCTGGGAATGTAACAACTGAGACTTAGCATCTGTGAGATTTTGAATATTGTGCTGTGTTTGTAGTAGTGGCTTTAATGCTTACACTCTTCAAATCTACGGAGGCAGACACATTTTTTTTTATCGATTCCCGTTTTTATATCTTCCACAGACGGAACTAGTGAGCCTTCACCATGTAAAAAGAAAGATATAACTTACAAACAGAACTCACATGAGACGCATGTGTCGCTTCATATCAGTTTGAAGACAATCAGTACATGTAACAGATTAGTAACAAGTGTATTCCAAGCCATTTGTCATGAAGTCTGTAAACTATTTTGCTGTTCACTGGTATTCTCCTTGATAATGGAACTTCCATATTCTTCTATTTTCTAGAATTCTGCAGTACTGTTGTAACTTCAATTTACTGTGTCTTTTCCTTGCGTTATTAGATAATATAAATAATAACAAAAATGTGAAAAGTATTCATATCTATCTGAACCTGACAGCAAGATACTGTGCCCAAAATGTATGCAAATTGCCCTTTCTCTGTTATGAGGAGAAGAAAATAGTCCTCGTCGCAAACTGATATTACTGTTTATTTATTCGTGAGTGACGTGCGTTTCGCCTAATTCAAGGAATCTTCAGCTCAGTCGATAAATGTTGATAAACAAGCTGTGGATACTGATGACAAAACATCAGCAAAAATAAATTACTCTCGTCGTGTGCAAGAGAAAATGTCGAGGCAAATACATTCTCTCGTCATGTATTAAAAGCATAACATCCTATAACATTTCTGGGATGTATAATGTGGTCCAGTGAATACAAGGTAGGATCTGTTCTGTACAGTCTGTAAATGTTGAACAAACTGGAAACGTCGTTTACATCCAGCGACCATATACACAGTGCTGTGTACATCGTTTGGATAAAAGAAACTGCTTGTATCGATGTATTTCGACCTCGTACATTGACTGTAATACTTTAATTTATTTCCAAATGCATTTTAAGGAAACTGAATAGTGATGTCGTATCAAGATTAATGCATGAGAGTTGTCTTCCTCAAAACCTGTTACGTCGCTGAGAATAAGAGGCAGTTCTGACTTCCAATGTATGTTAGTAATACTGGGTATAGTTCCTAATAGAGAAACGAAAACTTGAATTACGCAGACAAATCTGAAAATTAAATACAAGTTAAAAAGTGTTATGGTAAGAGAGAAATAATTCTAGCAATTTTATGTGACCCTAGTCCACCAGTTGTCTGGCGAATTTGTTGCATGTCATGACAGAAACAATTGTAAGAGGTGAATAACACATCATCTCACTCTCCGCCTAACCTGCGTGTGAATAAGTGGCTGAGCAATTTTAGCAATTGTAGAAGTACTTAAGTTTTCGCCTCTTGTTCAGTTTCTCGGACGAGTGCGTCCTGATCGTGGAGAGGCCCTCGCGGCCCTAAGAAACTGGCTAGGCACAGGCGGGGGCCCCAGTTGTCGCTTGTTCACAAAAGATTAGCTACACAATAAAATGACGTGGACGTACAGTCATTTAAAAATCCAGCACTTTGTCGCGGTGCATGCGTCGATCCAGGGGGCCAAGATGCTCTAGTGAGACACGGCCACCTGTTAATCTGTACGTGGACGAGGAGCTGGTGACGTCACAGCGTGGAATTCCACGTTCCACTACACTGCTGATAATGAAATGAAGAATCTGGTGCACCAGATTTTTTCCTCGTGGAGAGGCACGTGACCAATGGGACGCGTCATCTTTCATACCTCACGTGTAGACTGACGAGCCGCGATATTGCATTGAGTTAAACTACGTATCTGGTGGGTTTTCTTTATCATAGAGTGTGTGAAATTAATGTAAGCTGTTTCAAAGCATCAGGAGATTGAGGTTTCCTCGAAAACGCGCCAAATAAGCTGCGATTTGTTATAATAAAATAAGAAGAAACTACTTATCGGTAAATAAAGGCTCCCCGTATTTGATGTTTTTATAGTTATAACAAGTGTGCTATGAAAGTATACAATTCCAATGCTAAGGCACAATTATGATCTGTCGGTAGCGCATCGTTTTGGTGTGATGTGTCATAGTTAAATACCAAATGATGTCATTTGTATATACAGTCTTCAAACAGTGTACTTCATAAACGTGTCCCAATTACCAACTTGCAAGTCGTAGCTAAATTAATAGCGTCCTGAACTGCGAGACAAAAACTAGCAAGTTCGCTCCACCTCCATCGAAAGTTTTTTTTTTTTCTAAAAGATGCTTCAAATGGCTCTGAGCACTATGGGACTTCCCCTAGAACTTAGAACTGCTTAAACCTAACTAACCAGACTGAAGCGCGTAGAACCGCACGGCCACACCGGCCGGGGTTTCTAAAAGAGCCTTTCTTGTTAATTTAAAAGAAGTATTACCTGCAGGAGACTATGTTTTTTTACTAAAAATAATTGTCTTTGCTGTAATTTTCGCTGCAAAGACTAACAACTACCCAGTGGCCAGAAATCTTAACGTAACTACAAGTCCTATCTCAGAAAGTAAACATTAGTTACACACTGGCAATTTTTGTTGTTATTAAATTTTGTGTAGATATTCAGAGTGAGTCACTAACTATTGCCACCAATAGTAACTCCGAATGTATGACAGGAGATGAAACGTTTATGGAACAAAAGTTGCATGGAACAACGAGTACAATAATATGATGTTGGTTTTTTGTTGCTAGGTGGAGGTCGCTTCAGAGATATGAAGATCAACCTTGTGTTTTAAAATGGGATGCTATAGTTTGGTACTTATTTTCTGATAGCGGCTATCAAGACGAATCCAGTTCTGTGCGACATTTGTCTTAGAGGTTCAACGGAGGTCACGAAGGTGGCATGAACGTCCATTTACAGAAGTTCATCGAAGTGATGCCCATTGGCATCAATGCAGTGCTGCAATCTTCATATCATGGACTGAGTGGTATTCATCACTTTGGCACTTATCGAAGCACATGTTCTGACTTTTCTCTCGCATATCTTAAAGTGTAGTTGGAACGTCTTTATAAACAATGTCTTTTACGAAACGCACAAAAAAATCCAGAGACGTCAAGTCTGGCGAACGAGCCGACCACGACACATCTCCTATTTGGGAATTGTCTCTGCAACTCATTTCTAGCCATCAGCGAAAAATGTGCCGGACACCCATTGTGTTGATACCACAATCTGTTCCTTGTTCCTAAAGGCCTTTCTTCCAATAACAGACCTAGTGTAATGTTTCTTATAGGAATGTGGTGTACTTGCTATCGACATCCCCTTCAATGAAATAGGGGCCTATAATTCCGTCCTCCAGAATCCCACACCATCATTCATCGACTACGGTTTTTGGTGTGCAACTTGCCGCAGCCAACACGGATTTTCTGTTGCCCAATAATGTTGTTGTTGTTGTTGTGGTCTTCAGTCCTGGGACTGGTTTGATGCAGCTCTCCATGCTACCATATCCTGTGCAAGCTTCTTTATCTCTCCGTACTTACTGCAACCTACATCCTTCTGAATCTGCTTAGTGTATTCATCTCTTGGTCTCCCTCTACGATTTTTACCCTCCACGCTGCCCTCCAATGCTAAATTTGTGATCCCTTGATGCCTCAGAACATGCCCTACTAACCGGTCCCTTCTTCTAGTCATGTTGTGCCACAAACTCCTCTTCTCCCCAATTCCTTTCAATACTTCATCATTAGTTATGTGATCTACCCATCTAATCTTCATCATTCTTCTGTAACACCACATTTCGAAAGCTTCTATTCTCTTCTTGTCCAAACTATTTATCGTCCATATTTCACTTCCATACATGGCTACGCTCCATACAAATGCTTTCAGAAACGACTTCCTGACACTTAAATCACTATTCGATGTTAACAAATTTCTCTTCTTCAGAAATGCTTTCCTTGCCATTGTCAGTCTACATTTTATATCTTCTCTACTTCGATCATCATCAGTTATTATGTTATGCAAATTAACATTTCCATGGTTCGTGAATGTAGCCTCTTCAGTAAATAAAATCAAATTAATAAATCTGAAGTTGAGCCCATCGTCAGAATCCAATGCGACGCATACAATCCGTACCAGTTAATTCTTGGTGGAGACTGATGTGGTTAGGATGTTATTTATGGCGATGAAGAACAGGAACAACACTACTCTACCTCATACCAGATTCCCTTGTGATGTGACGCAAACCAACACAAGGATCTCGAACCACAGTGGCAAGAGTAGCAAGTTCCATTTCCTCATTGGTAACTTTCCTTTGCCGGATACGTTTCCGATGCGCTAAAGATCCGGTTGTTCTCAATTTATCATACAAATATTTAAATGTACGACTTGGAGGGTGAGTACGTAGAGGATATCTTTCAGCATATCAGTCTATAGCTCTCATTGAATTCCTTTGCCATTGTCTGTAAATGAGAAGCATACCGACTTGTTCTTCGAAGGAGTATATCGTTCACATTCGCTTGATTTGACGATACTAGTCTTACCGTTCCTGTTAGTGTTGTATTGCGAAACCGTCGAATGGTGTTTTTACTATTTGCACGACATCCGAGAGAAATTGTCAGAGCATGTGCTTCGATAAGTGCCGAAGTGATAACGAATATCACTCAGTCCATGGTAAGATTTCAGCACTGCACTGATACCAATGGTCATGACTTCGAACACCTTCTGTAAATGGACCTCACTTTTACACATTATTTTGTTCGTCTCGATAGGCGCTATCAGAAAAAAGTACCAAACTACAGTATCCCATTTAAAAAACAAAGTTGATCTTATCTCTGACCGACAGCTAGCAACAAAAAACCTACTTCGCATTATGGCCCTCGTTGTCCCATTCAGCATTTGTCCCATAAACTTTTCAGCTACTATCATACTTTTGGAGTTATTCTAGGTGCCAATATTTAGTGCCTCATCCTGTATATACCTATTTCTTGGTTTCATGGACTGCCTAATGTTTGTACCTTGTTGGCAAAAAACTTTTTCAATGATGGTGAGCAGCTTAGAAAGACACCTCCACTTCCAGTCTGTGTTGGTGTAAGCTGGCACTAGCACACCACACGGCAAAGAGGTTGCGATAAGATCGATAGAGGCCAAAGACAGACACGGAAGGAACGCGCTATCAACGTCCTTTTGGCGCCAGTATTTAGATCACCGCCGCGACCCAGTGATTTCCAGTCAGTCATCGCATGAGTCAACGAGTCATCAGTCGCAGCCCAGTGACAGTCGCAGTAGCGGTTAGCTCAGCCAGAGCTCAGTCGGGCAAGACATAGCTACCAGAGTAGTGTACATAGCGGACTTCTACTTCACCAGCATGAGGCTTATGTGGTCTATTACGGCGAGCTTGTACCACAATACCTGCACTATCTTCAGTTAAGTAACTTTGTATTCTAATGAATAAAGAACCCAGTTAATATATGTATGCAGTTTGTGTTCTAGGAAGAGGATACCGGCCACCAACCACATCATCTCCTTGCTTTCCATGGTACAGTGACAACGAGACGACACAAGACATTCAAATTAAAATATGAAACGAATTTCGATTTTGGAATCGTTACTTCAGAGTAATGGTAGTGGATCAACATCGACAATACGGATATTATGGATCTGCAAACTGATAATAAACAGTATATTTCAACTATATTCAGTTTAAAGCCGATCACGGGGTGACGAGTCAACTGAGTTAACGAATAACTTATACTAGCACGTATGTGAGACCGTTATACAGCAATCTTCGCTGTTCAAGCTATCGACGAGTCTAGAATCCCCTTCGCGGTTTCCTCCGCTATTCTTCAGCACTTGCTTACAGAGTTAACACAAGTGGTTTGGTGGCCGAGCGGTTCTAGGCGCTTCAGTCTGGAACCACGCGACCGCTACGGTCGCAGGTTAGAATCCTGCCTCGGGAATGGATGTGTGTGATGTTCTTAGGTTAGTTTGGTTTAAGTAGTTCTAGGGGACTGATGACCTCAGGTGTTAAGTCCCATAGTGCTCAGAGCCATTTGAACCATTTTGAACAAGTGGTTTAGGCATGTCCAGTTTCGTACAGAAGCTATGTGATTTATGCGTCAGATATGGTAGACTGCCGCTGGGGAGCGCTGTGACTGCAAATCACGCTTAGGAGCATGTGTGTTCTTTGAGATGCAGCAAATACGTCTGGCAATGAGGAACACCTTCCGTGTGAGAGCGGCTTTACAGCTGTTTGCGTAGCTCAGCGATGCTACCAGCCAACGCCGCAACAATGGTTACCGGCGATGTGTTTGCTCTTTTGTGGAAGCACACGCTTTGTCATGCTGAAATAGTGTAATAGGTGGAGTGGGGAATAAAGCCCTTGTTCTGGCCCAAGTTTTCTTTACAAACTGTTTCTCAAAGCACCCATCTGGGGCTGTCTCACCTGCGATCGCGCCCCTGAGGCAATGACCGTGTGTCGAAGCAACACTAATTGTCGAATTCCTTTGTTGCTGAAATACATTATTGTTACAACAAACTGATGCCACACAGTTTCGGTCAACGACAATCTTTTCCCCTATGTGTGGTGGCATCTGATTGGCCACTCTCAGTTTTTCATGAGAAGGGTGACGGTAACTTTTGTGTTCCTTACGACTGATTAGCGGAATCATCGCTGCATAAGGTCGATTGCTTAAGTAAGATTAGGCGCCTCTCGAGCCTCCCGTCCCTCGGCCGGTCCGTGCTAGGTGCTTTTATTCTTCGTGTGTGCTCCGTCGCTTATAATGGTTTTTTAAGCGTCTCTGGCTCTGTGTGTTTTTATACTGTGGCCGACTTTTAACGTGTGTATGTGACTCCAGTGTATTTTAAGTGCCCCACAAATCGCCAACTTGGTTATTTTAACTTTATGTCGACTTTTTTTAACTATTCCCCAATGAACGTCCCCGTGTTAGTGTATATTTTAACTTCCATTATCTCCATTTACTGCATTTTTATATCCCTTTTTTCGTCCTTTTTTGTGTATAAGTTCTCATTTTTTTTATAATGCCTCTCGGCTGAAGACCTGCCGATTGTGCCCTCCCCTGCCTGCGGAGCATGGGAATGAACTTACAATAAAGAAAAAGATTAGGCGCTCTTTTCCTTACAGAGAAACAAAGGAGAACTCAGAGGCGATGTAAGGACTATTCTAGCATTGGAGTGAAACGGCGGCAGATCCCGAGGTGAGCAGAGTTCCACACACTCCCACGCTAGCAGACTGTTCCTTGACCCTATGATGGGGATTTTTTTCATTTGGTAAGCGCTGCATCGCTCGATATAATGCTAGGTCCAACCATAACGTGTTATCTCTTACAGAAATTTATGGAGATGCCTGTTTTACTTAAAAGTTTCACCCCATTAATTACAAAAATGGCTCTGAGCACTATGGGACTTAACTTCAAAGGCCATCAGTCCTGTAGAACTACTTAAGATTAATTAACCTAAGGACATCACACACATCCATGCCCGAGGCAGGATTCGAACCTGCGACCGTAGCGGTCGCGCGGTTCCAGACTGTAGCGCCTAGAACCGCTCGGCCACCACGGCCGGCCATTATTTACACTAGATGCTTGGCTCGTGGATGGACAACAAATCCCGCAGAGGCCTCACAGACTGCTCACCCAATGCCAAGCAGGTGTTGTTCACATCTTGAATGCCCCATTCAACTTCCTTTAGCGCAGAGTGATCCATGTAGTTGTTTTTGTACCATCGGAATACGCAAGTTTTGGTTGAGTTCATTTTGGGTGTCTTCGATTCCGCTCTGCTCGTTCTTTCCTTGTAGTCCGCCTACAAGTGTACTGTGTCTTTGAGTACTGTTTCTTTAAGATGTTTGTTAATATGCCCGTGTTCTTTGTAAATAACTTGTAGAATTCTTATTGCTTTTGTGGGATTCACGAGAACTATTAAATAATCTGGACCTGTAGCTTCCTTCCTGTATACAGACAAAACACCAAACCCCCTTTCAAATGTAGTAGCCAAAAGTGTCTGTTATGTCACATCTAAACGAAAACTTAGGTTTGATGAACAGAGACCAGTCTTTCTGAAGCAAGAGATCAGGAACTGATCGAGTGGTCGCACTGGGAACTCTGATTTATGAAAACAGTGAATAATCAATGGGATTATATCACAACCTGTGACGGTTTAATTCATTGCACAGCTCCGGCTTGAGATACGTCGCTGTTGTTAAGTCAGCTCATAGTGAGTGTGGTACTGAAATTCATTCGTTCCAAAATACATCATTATGTGAAATCAGGTGTTTTTTTCCAACTGATTAAACTGTGCAGGAGAGAAATAAACGTATCAAAAACTTTATCGTTAACATTGACTAATTAGTTGGTACATTTGACTCGAACTTTATGTGCTGATGAAGTGGACCATTCATTGTTCTTGTCCTTGTGAGATATCTTTCCAAGATGCCTTTGTCTTTAAATCTATCTGTGTGTGATGTCCTTAGATTAGTTAGGTTTAAGTAGTTCTAAGTCTAGGGAACTGATGACCTCAAATGTTAAGTCCCATAGTGCTTAGAGCCATTTGAACCATTTTTTTAAATACATCGCTCATTCCAACGTAGTTACGAAGTACTGTAATGCCATTTACCACTCTGATATCTGAGGGGCAACATAGTATTCTCCACTTACTGCACAGTATACCAAAATTACACTTAAAATACCTCTTTTAATTTGTTGATAGTTAAATGATAGTTGGCTCATAAGTGAGCTGCTTTACGCCGTAGTCTCATTAAATTTCTCATCAACCCAAATACTTCGTCAATTACGTAAGGGCCGGCCGTTGTGGCCGAGCGCTTCTAGGAGCTGCAGTTTGGAGCCACGAGACCGCTACAGTCGCAGGTTCGAATTATGCCTCGCGCATGGATGTGTGTGATGTCCTTAGATTAGTTAGGTTTAATTAGTTCTAAGTCTAGGGAACTGATGACCTCAGATGTTAAGTCCCATAGTGCTCAGAGCCATTTTTGAATTACGTAAGGAAGTTCTATGTTGTGGTACGCCGTTAAATGTTTTTATTTAGGTTTGAGTTTTAGGTACGAATTTTTCATATAGAATGGGAGCCCTGAAAATTCCTGTCGCTGTATTTTCCACAAGCGCGAATGTCTACCCAGCTAAAGCGATATATTCACATTGCGCCAACAGCGCTAGGGGGGAAATATTTGTAAGTGAATTATAAGAAGAATATTCTGGATTTTGTATTCTGACGTGTTGGCCATCGAGAGCTCCGATGCTATTGTGAGGAAAAATTGCGTATTGTTAAAGTCCTTGAGATATTTCAATCCATCTTTCTTCATCTGGTATTAGCACAGCAATCTCTTTTAATTGCCTCTAGATACTTTTGCATATTTGACGAATTATCCTAGGTATAGTTGATTTCCCAATTCTATGTGAATATTGTACGCCGCCGTTGAACAAGCGCTTGCAAAATATCTGAAGCCGAAACAGATAACGTGAAACTACAGCCACTAACTCACTCTACCGCACGTCATCTAAACCCACTTGACATTCGATCGCGCGTTCTTCTCACCGATCTGATACATACTGACAGGGTATGTAGGGCACAACTAGGACTTCAACTTATGAAAGAGGAAAACGCAGAAAATCGGGCATGAAGATTTCACATCTCGTTGTATACTTTTCATGGTCGCTAGTATTCAAGGAGTTCGCAACCGAACGACTAATCGCTAGTTTCCTAAGCGCGATATCTGTGGATGAATTTTTGACGGCGCTGCTCCCATTATTTTATGTTCCAGTTTTCATTCCCACGTAATTCTAACAACAGACGTCGCCAAATTGCGTGGTGATCAAGAACCTTTTATGGATGTAAACCAAGATGTTTTGCAATAAATACGTTGAAAAAACTCATGCACATGCAAAAAATCGGCGTTCGTTATAAGTTCTATACGTCGCAAAAATTATCGTTTTCCATGTTTCTACAATCAGTCTCGTCCTGATTCATGTAGTGATCCACGGGTTACACATTGTAATACTCACAAATGCAGATACAATAATATAAATAAAATGACTATATTGATATGATTGAATGTTGTGGTGTATCTTTTTTTCATTTCTGATGTCTTTTTTTCCTCTTTCTTTCAAGATAAAGATTATTAAAGTAATAGATGAATCAGCAAATATTGATAATTGACATAATCACTATAAATCTGATGTTAGAATTACGTGGGAGTGAAAAAAAGGTACTGACAGGTGGATTCGATCCAAGGACTCTCGCTTTCGAAATAAGGTGCTTATTAGTTTGGCTATGGATTCCTTGAATACTATCGGCCATGAAAGGTGTATAAGGGCACGTGAAATTTTCAAACTTGATTTTCTTGCAAACAGTTGAGAGTTGCGTCTTCCTGTTTACATTTACTGAAGTCCTGGTCGCGCTCTGCATATTCTGTGAATACGAATCAAATTGGTGAGGGGAAGATCTTACGGTGCCCTTGATAGCCGTACAGTGACCAATACTAGTCAATATCGGTATTATCCCACTCCGCCGATGGACTTCTGTCTGTTGAGCGCTGGGCTTGGAGCGGACGCTGCGAAGAAACATGGCGAAGGCTGGTGCTCTTCTGGCCGCCGACAATTGTCTGCGGGCGGCGTCGACGAGGTGAGAGCTCGCCAGGCCGGCGAGGCGCGCGCGACGGACGGCCATTAGTGTGAGGCTGGAGTGTGCGCAATCAGAGCCCCGTGGCCAGAGAAGCTCCCGGCTCACGGGAAATAAGGGCGCTGGGGCGCGCGGCTACGAGATACGGAGTGCTCAGATCAACAGGGGCGAGGGTGGGGGCTCAGATACAGAACTAATTTTATTAAATTCGCCACCTTCAATCTGTCAAAGATTCATTACAAGCTCTTGGTCGACGTGTAATCGACTACTTCTACATCTACATCCATACTCCGCAAGCCACCTGACGGTGTGTGGCGGAGGGTACCCTGAGTACCTCTATGGGTTCTCCCTTCTATTCCAGTTTAGTATTGTACGTGAAAAGAAGGATTGTCGGTATGCTTCTCCGTGGGCTCTAATCTCTCTGGTTTTATCTTCGCGAGATATACGTAGGAGGGAGCAATATACTGCTTGACTCTTCGGTGAAGGTATGTTCTCCAAACTTTAACAAAAGCCCGTACCGAGCTACTGAGCGTCTCTTCTGCAGAGTCTACCACTGGAGTTTATGCATCATCTCCGTAACGCTTTCGCGATTACTAAATGATCCTGTAACGAAGCGCGCTGCTCTCCGTTGGATCTTCTCTATCTCTTCCATCAACCCTATCTGGTGCTGATCCCACACTGCTGAGCAGTATTCAAGCAGTGGGCGAACAACCGTACTGTAACCTACTTCCTTTGTTGTCGGATAGCATTTCCTTAGGATTCTTCCAATGAATCTCAGTCTGGCATCTGCTTTACCGACGATCAACTTTATATGATCATTCCATTTTAAATCACTCCTAATGCGTACTCCCAGATAATTTATGGAATTAACTGCTTCCAGTTGCTGACCTACTATTTTGCAGCTAAATGATAAAGGACCTGTCTTTCTATGTATTCGCATCACATTACATCACATTACACTTGTATACATTGAGATTCAATTGCCATTCCGTGCACCATGCGTCAATTCGCTGCAGATCCTCCTGCATTTCAGTACAATTTTCCATTGTTGCAACCTCTCGATACACCACAGCATCATCTGCAAAAAGCCTCAGTGAACTTCCGATGTCATCCACCAAGTCATTTATGTATATTGTGAATAACAACGGTCCTATGACACTCCCCTGCGGCACACCTGAAATCACTCTTACTTCGGAAGACTTCTCTCCATTGAGAATGACTGTTTGTTCCTTATAACCTCAGTTTTCACATAATAAAAGATGACTCTGATCTGGTGTAACATAATGGAGTCGTTCAGCTACAATATAAAATTGCTTGCAATGATCTGTCAGTATTAATAACAATGTTTCACATGTCCACGTCCGTGCAAAACGTTCCGACACCGATTTTATTCCTAGCGAATAAGTGTCGTCAGCGCTGTAACTTAACTACTGAGGCAGCTTCAGCGAACAATTGTAAACAGCAGATGTGCATTCGGCCAGTCAGTTGTGAGCGCCGGCCGTTGTGGCCGAGCGGTTATAGCGCTTGAGTCCCGAACCGCGCTGCTGCTGCGGTCGCAGATTCGACTCCTGCCTCGGGCATGGATGTGTGTGATGTCCTTAGGTTAGTTTGGTTTTAGCAGTTCTAAGTCCAGGGGACTGATGACCTCAGATGTTAAGTCCCTGTCTGCTTGGGGCCATTTGGAACAGTTGTGAGCAGGCAGTTTTAAGTAGTATGCATACGGCCGTCGTGTATCGTCGCTGTTGTGTCAGAAATTGCAATGGTGGAACACCTCTACATCAAGTATTCAATACATTCTCCAGAATGTTCTGAAAAAAAAGTGTGTGCAAAGTTTGTCCCACACCTTGACTGCTGAACAAAAACGTCTCATAGGCGTTTGCCGCGTCGTGATGGAAATGTAAAATCCGGACAATTACATTTTCTGTAAAAAAAAAAATCATCACAGGTGACGAGACCTGATGTTACCACTACAAAATGCCCAAGTGCATAAATTTACATCAAGTGTCAACACTTTGACGATACAACCGACATTCAAGCCAATGTCACGCGCGATATGAACAATACACCAAAGTATGTCTTTTCTACCATTTCGACGTGGCTGTATGAACGTTCTATGCGTTGTACTAAAGTGGGGATAGACTGTGTAGAAGCATTAAAACTACCACATTAATTTTCCTCCAGGTCCGATTAATCAAGTCTTGAAAGTTTTTGCACTGTTAATCAATAAATCAGTGATTCAAGTTTTTGCTTCTGCTCTCCTTTTTAGAAATTATGTGTGACATTGCTAACATTTAGTGAAACCAACTATCATTCGAAGTGAGATAATGAATTTTGTGGGGGATATTTTGAAAGGTGTTTGCGTTAATTTTTGTAGGAATTTTTCTTGTTTTGGATGTCTGGAATCGCGCTCGTAAGTTTTGAATTGCTTATAATTGCTGCGCCACACAGAGATGAGTCACAGAATATCTTTGCCCTGCGAAGATGCGCGCCAGATTTATCTGTTGATCGCGAATTGAAGAGAGAAGACGAGACAGTTAATTGAGCTTTGTTGTTAGAAGTGAACAGCTGAGTTTTGGTTTAGTAGTAGCAAATAAGAAACAATGGAGATTTTTGGAGTTACATTATGAATCAGGAGAAGACTTATTCCGGAGAGGAAAAGAAAAGAATTAGATTTTGGAATTTTGTTTAAGGAGCACTTTTACATGTAAAGTTAAATTTTTGTAAGTTTAATTTCTGTAATTCTTGTATTATTGTTACGTGATTGCAGACAAAGCTTAAGTATTTTTGAAGTTACATTAAATTTTATTACGTCTAAGGAAATGAAGTCGGGAATGGGTTCATTTAAATCAAACTCATTGTCCACATCCCAAGAGTCAAATTTCTATTATTTAAAAAGCATTATCAAAAAATTATGAACCAAAGAATGATGGCAACATTTTTAGAGTACGAACTGCACATCTGCGCATCTCTGTATTAGATTTTGCAGCTCTTTTTATCGAGATGCTCTATTGGTACGAGAGCAGTTTGCACCCATGTAAGACAAATTTCTGTAATGAATAGATTCTTTCTTTAATTAAATTTCACAGAGACCAACTGTTCATAGATTTTGTGATTACAATCAGGTTGTTACAGGGAATTTATTAAGATTCTCGCAGTTGAATTTAGTTAGCAACAATTAAAAAAGCTTTAAGCTACCGACATATTCAGATTCAGTTGCACTGACAAAATGAAATCGAAACAAAGGATTTTCATCTTACCAGTAGAATATATGAGAAAGTCTTCAATGGTGGTGTCGGTTCTTACTGAAACAGACACCCACCGTGGCCGAAGCATCAGCTTGCTTCCTTTCGCTCTTCGCAGATGTAATTGATTAGCCTTCGCCTTTCCCTTAATCACTGATTATGATCAGACTGCTAACAGAAATTACGAGTCACGGACAGACTTAAATAAATATATATATTGAATAAAAACATCAATGACAGCTACAAACGGTATACTTAGAAAACAATTAATCTAAGAAATGAAATGAGTGGAAAGACGAGCTTAATCTGTTCAACTTTAAAATGATATTGGACCTGCGATCACTGCTCCATCAATACAAGAAAACCACACACAATACTGGAAATTACACAAGAAAATTAAAGGGAGGGAGAAAGAGGTTCCGTCAGCCTACAATATGGCAGCAGCAGAAGATTTGGCGGTACCTGGGCGCCACCGTAGATGGCTACGTGGATCGGTTGTGGCAGTACTTTCAAGTTTGCATGGTAATCTCTACACGCAAAAAGTAAATGACTCATCATCGCCCGGTCCAAACCACTAAGGATAGAAACGTGAAAATTTAGAGATGTAGCCACCGTTTAAGAAGAGATTTTTTGAAATTCCAGCTTTAAGGGGAAGAAGGTTCTTTTTCTTTGAAAAGTGTCGCTATTAAGGAATTATGAAGCTAGAAAGTTGATATTTGGTTTCTCGGTCAGTAATAAAGAAATACATGTTTCAGCATGTTTGGAAATTTAATCTCTTGAGGGTGAGACTTTGAGTGAAAGCTTCTTTGAAAATATGTCACTATTAAAGAACTACTAAACAATTTTTAAATCTTCGTTTATGAACATTGGTATCTGACTTCTCGGTTATAAATTAAAAAAAAGGAGTTTCAGTGTTTTTGGAAATTAGCCCCCTAAGGGAGTGAAATGGGGGTGAGATTTTTTATCAAAATATTTTATTATTACAGTATTTTTAAAGCTAAGTCTACGAAAATTTAAATTTGGCTTCTCAGAAATAAAAAGTACGTGTTTCACTGTTTTTGAGGGTGAAATGGGTGATGAAATCTTTTATGAAAATATTTCACTGTGCAATCATTTTTGATGATACATTTATGAAAATTTGTATTTGGCTTCTCTGTCAGAAATGAAACATACGCATGCCACTGTTTTTAGAAATTCAACTCCTAAGGGGGTGAAACGTTTTATGGAAATATTTTATTGCGAAAGCAATTTAAAAGCTAATTCTTTAGAAACTGGTGTTTGGCTTCTGGGTTAGAGATGAAAAAATATGTGCTCATTGTTTTTGAAAATTCAACCGCTAAGAGGGTGAAATAGGCTCAAACTGATTCACTGACTCATCATCCCCCAAACCGCTTTGATGTTTGGAGAGGTTGTGGATCTCATACCGTAGGCTTTGTTTAAGAAGAGATTGTCCGAAATTCTACTGTTAAAGGGGTGAACTATGGGGTGAATGACTTTTTGAACGAATGTCGCTATTAAGGGAATTTTGAAGATAGAACTACGGTAACTGGTATTTGATTTCTCAGTCAGAAAATAAAAACTGCTTGTTTCAGCTTTTTGAAAATTTAAACACTAAGGGGGCAACATAGGGCGTCAAAGCCTTTTCAAAAAATAAACAACTATTATAGGACTTATAACGTTACGGTTATGATAATTAATATTTGATTTTTTAGTTAGAAAAAAAATTACGTGTTTCAGTGTTTCTGGATATTCAAACACTAAGGGAGTGGGTTAGGGGATGAAAATTTTTAAGAAAACATTTCGTTTCATTAAAACGTTTTAAAGCTAAATTTCACTTCTCCCTGACATATAAGGAAATATTTGTTAGGGGATGAGCTCTCTTGAAACACTCTAATCTCATAATTATTGAAAAATAATCAGACGCAATCGTACACGTTGCTAAGCTATAATATGACGAAACTATTATCCAAAGTTTCAAAAAATGCCACGTAAGACATAACATCTACTGTCGAAATGTTAGGTTTTGAAAAAAACTGTCTTAGATTGCCAGAACCACACTCTTGTATGAAATATGTGTTACCTCCTTTCTCGAAAACTATAAATTAACGGTTCAGTAGCCCGCGACTCATGAAAAAAAATCGCAACAGCAAAAAACAATTAATGTAGAGTAATGAAATTTGGGGAATACATTTGTCTAGAAAAATGGTTCAAATGGCTCTGAGCACTATGGGACTTAACTTCTAAGGTCATCAGTCCCCTAGAACTTAGAACTACTTAAACGTAACTAACCCAAGGATACCACACACATCCATGCCCGAGGCAGGATTCGAACCTGCGATCCATTTTCGGTCCGCTGTGGTTGTAGATGTTCACCCTGCGGTCCGCGCCCGCTCGCTGCGATCTTTTGCAGCATTGCGTTCCCTTTTCCGTTCGCTGCAGTGCTGGGTGTTCTCTTTGCGGTCCGCGCCCGCCAGACACGCTCCTGGGTGGTCCATCTTCGGTCTCGTGCATTTGGAATCCCGTCTGTGGTACCAGGCATCCCCCTGCGGTCCTCTCCCGCTCACTGTGATCTGCTGGGGCGTTGCAGATCCATTTTCGGTCCGCTGCGGTTGTAGATGTTCCCTCTGCGGTCTGCGCCCGTCTGTCCCGACCCTGGTCGTTCCTTCTTCGGTCTGGTGCGCCTGTAACTCTGTATGGGGATCGTTCTCCATGTCCACGCCTTCAGTTATTCTATTTGTGGACTGCTCCAGCTGTCCTCGTTGCTTCTTTAGCAATTCCAGAGCAGGATCCTAGGCTCTACTTAGCTTGTATCCCGCGTCACGGATCATGAGATTGGTGGCTCTGAGCACTCTGCGACTCAACTTCTCAGGTCATCAGTCGCCTAGAACTTAGAACTAATTAAACCTAACTAACCTAAGGATATCACACACATCCATGCCCGAGGCAGGGTTCGAACCTGCGACTGTAGCAGTCGCGCGGTTCCGGACTGCGCGCCTAGAACCTCTAGACCACCGCGGCCGGCGATCATGAGATTATCGGTCACTTTTATCTCTATTGACTCCCTTATAACACTGTCCCAAAATCTGGGTGTCAGTGCTAGAAACTTGGTTTCTTCATAACTCATGGCGTGACCTAGTTTTAGGCAGTGTTCAGCAATGGCTGATTTTGTCGCCTGTCTTAATCGGGTGTGCCTCTGATGTTCCTTGCACCTGATCTATACTGTTCTTGTCATCTGGCCAATGTAGGACATGCCACATTGGCAAGGTATATTACAAATCCCTGGTTTCCGTAAACCCAGGTCGTCCTTGACATTTCCCAGTCCCCCGATCTTGCTGGATGGACAGAAAACGCACTTGATATTGTGTTTACGGAGGATCCTACTAATTCTGGCAGAAATAGAGCCAGCATAGGGCAAATACGCCATCTTCTTTACTTGATCTTGCTGTGCTTCTGGAACTTACGGTGTAGTGGCTGGTTGGAGTGCCATCTCAATTTGTTTCAGTGTATATCCATTTTTGCAGAACACTGTTTTGAGATGCTCTATTTCTGTCAGTAGATTTTCTTGTTCTGACAAGGCATGTGCTCTGTGGACAAATGTCTTAAGAGCACCGTTCTTCTGTGCAGGGTGGTGACAGCTGCTGGCCTGCAGATATAAATAGTGTGTGGGGTTTTCGGTACACACTGTGGACAATTGACCCATCTGCTTTCCTTTTTACCAGTACATCATGTTCTATGGTGAACTTGATATTCGGGTGTTCCAGAAACTCATTGAGCCTGTCCTTTCCATGAGGCCAGATTACGAAGGTGTCATCCACATACCTGAAGGAGCATGTGGGTTTATATCTGACTGTCTCTAATGCCCTCTCCTCAAATCTCTCCATGAATATGTTGGCAACCACAGGAGACAGTGGGTTACCCATAGCTACACCTTCAGTTTGCTCTTAATATTGGTTCCCGTACAGGAAATACGTGGATGTCAGTGTATGCCTGAACAGGTCCAACAGTGTAAGTACGACGCTGATATCCGGCAGAACACCCGACAACCCAAAATGTCATTAGATCGTTGGGAAAGCTTGAAGAATTAAGAGATATCTGTCACTGACAACCGTTAAGGCGTGTATTTAAATCAAACCTGATTTGCATCCGGTTACGCGACTGGCGCGAAATCTGAATGGACGTCATTGTTCCAGGTGTAAAAGCACGCCTCACACTGGCGCTTATGTCGCACAAGTCCTTCTTGGTGTTGCAATGTTTCTTTTGTCAGAGTAGAGATGAACTTTCCGATAACTTGGTGACATTACGTAGTCTGTCTGTGTTTGTGCACGTAAGACGCCACGCACCACAACACCATTACATGAGGGGCAGAAGCCGGTCTGGTATTGGTAGGTTCGAGTGACCCGTGGGCCACGAAGGAAATGAAGGGAGGAGTTTTGCTGAGGTTCTGGCTGGTTGCGACGGGGAAGCAGCTGCTCGCGGCCTGCCTATGACAGTAGGTGACCTCGGCCGCAGCGTCTTATACCCGCACCTGTGGATGCGGGGGCGTGCGTGCAACAGGTAGTGGGAGGGCTGTGGCTGCCTTTTCAGGGTGGGGGAGGTGCTGTGCAGCAAGCGGCGACAGACTCTGTGCAGCACCTCGCCTCCGTGACATGAAAGTTGCACTCCTGTGTTCTGATCTGATATTTTATGGAGAGGGTTGTTAGCATAGAGAAGTCACTCGTCTCTGACACATTTTACGACCGTGTGCGTAAGTAAGAAGATATGATCTGTTTCTCAAACTCAGACGTTGGGTGTTAAAAGTTGAAAGTGAATAAATTAACTGAAACGAAAAATACTGTAAAATCAACTGGGCTTACATACACACAAATTAGTTCGTCTGCTTCTGTAACTGTTTAAAACACAATTAAAAACAGTACGTAAACAGTCACTAAACTTGCAAGTTTTCTTTTTGTGAAGATGCTTTCCAGAGGCTTTGTTCCAACATCAGTGGTAGTTCCGTTGCTGAGATCAGTAGCATTGTTCTGGGAAACCAACGATGTCGAGATATCTAAAAAGTTTTCAGGTTTATCACTTCGATAGCAGAACGCTTTTGGTAGATTAGCAAGAAGACATATTTTAGAACTGATGCGACATATTCACAATCCTGTTCATCTCCGTTATGTTCTTTCCTGAAGAGCACTCTTTTTACGGTGTACACATGCACAAGCTTTTCCAGCAATGTTACAAATATTTAGCGTCTCCTGGCTTAGAGAGATGTTGTATGTAATCTCGTCGTTTGATGTACAAAGATTAGTTATAAAATCAGTGGATATAGTTTTTTACACTTTTTTTTACATAATTTCTACTTCTTTAAATTTCTGCGTTGTTTATAAGACACAATACATATTACTTCATTCGAATACTGAATTTTATTATTTAAATAAAAATTGATTGTCGTTTGATATGTTTTGAAAAACAATAGGTGCTAGTGTATACACAAGAAGAGTAGCTGTAACAAATCAAATTCATGTGAAGTGTTTTGAAGAAAAAGTTTCTTACAAGTTTTATGGGTTCGTTTCAGTATTTTCATTCAGAACTGCATCTGTCTGTAGCTTTAGGTTTCTGGATATTTTTAATGTCTCTGTAATATGTAGCTTTGTGCCTTTTCATTGCGTACGCAAAATGGTCAGTGCTTTATTTCAACCGGGCTTATTACTCAACAATACTCGACACACTATCGAATGTAAATTTCACTCATTGTCAGTTAATGCGCTTTCAGAGTCAGTTTGAATCCGGAGATAGCCATTGCATCGTTAACAGTTCCGCGATTGGTGAGTGAACGAATTTTCACAATTATAATGTATCTAGCAACTAACAGCCGAATCCAAAAAGTTCAACTACCGTAAGAGCTTCTTAGGAGTATAGCTTTTTAGCTCAATAACAAATAAATGGTTCAAATGGCTCTGATTGTATAAATGGTTCAAATGGCTCTGAGCACTATGGGACTTAACATCAGAGGTCATCAGTCCCCTATACTTAGAACTACTAAAACCTAGCTGACCTAAGGACAATAGACACAGCCATGCTCGAGGCAAGATACGAACCTGCGACCGCAGCAGCAGCATAGTTCCGGACTGAAGCGACTAGAACGCTCGGCCACAGCGGCCGGCAACAACAATTTGTTAGATAATAACGGTGTCGTAACTTGGAGGTCGCTGAGTGTGTCAGGGGACATCGACAAGAGATGTTTCGAGTGGTCAACACTTGGGCGCTGGCAGCCAATTTCTTGCAACATTAGTATAGCTAGGTTATTGGGGGCTCATAACACACTAGTTTATGTAAGTTTACGTAAGATTTAAATTAATAAAAACTTCAGTACATATGTGTCCCGAAGTGCGGCCCTTCAATATCAATATTGGCTACTGAAAAAAAAAGCATTTGACGGCCACTGCTTTAGTACGTTTGAATAGAATCCTTCTGAACCAATGTCTGCGGTGATAAGTTTGCTGTGACATATACCAAAAATAATTTAAAGTATGTTGCTCAGATAAGATTTAGATTGGACTTAGGAGCCTGCTGATTTGGAGAAAAGCTTAAAAGCATGGAAGAAGTCATCGTGCAATGGACTGTAAAATTCTGATTGAAAGTCATTGAACTTTAGAAGTAACAACTGCTGATGGCTAGAAGGGAACTAGACAAGACCTCACTGACTGAAAGTGGATTAAGTTACAGGTCAGGGGAGAAACCGAGGTACCGTCAAATACCTAAAGATATAGATCTCCTTTGAAAGGTGATGATAACAGAAGTACTACGCAAAATACTCTGAGACTGACGACCGCTAATGTGGAACAAAGATAAAAAATCTAAGTCACCACCAGTACCCATCAAATCAGAAAAATGGATATTTAAAATGATGAAAGAAACTGAACATGATCGAAAGAAGAGTGAAAGCGGATGCCTAGGATAACAAGGCAGAGGCAAGTGTAGCAATTAGAAAAGCTAAAAAGTTTGTAATGTGGTGGCTGGATACTGAAATGCAAACATCACGAGAAGCAACAGGGTCCACAGAGGTGATCTTGTGGCAAGGAAGTCCGAGCAGGTAATACCGACAACTATGTCGAAAGCAAAACAAACAGAATGCGTCCTTTTGCGACATTGCTTTTACGGGATGA
The DNA here is from genome assembly GCF_023897955.1 of Schistocerca gregaria. Lineage (NCBI taxonomy): Eukaryota > Metazoa > Arthropoda > Insecta > Orthoptera > Acrididae > Schistocerca > Schistocerca gregaria. The sequence continues at coordinate 123,507,527 of NC_064923.1, forward strand.
GCTAGAAAATGACTTAATCCAATAGGGTGCTTCAGGATGTGACAGGAGGCAAAATATCGACTAAGGCAGATAACAACTTACAGTGTGTGTTCTCCATAGCCTGTGATCGCTGCTGATTATTATACGAAACATAGATGCAGTGCGACAGCTGCAGCTGACTTAAAAAAAATAGACCAGAGAGACTTGTCCCTTGAGGGACAGTAGTTTTCCAGGAATGCTGTCCAAGTTAGTCTCAAATGAATTTCCATTTCTAAATTCTCATAATCAATGGAAACGCACACAGATATTGACTGAATAAAACACTTGGACACAATACGAAAAAAAAGAAGAAAGAAAAACGGCTCTAAGCACTATGGGACTCAACATCTGAGGTCATCAATCCTTTAGAACTTAGAACTACTTAAACCTAACTAACCTCAGGACATCACACACATCCATGCTCGAGGCAGGAATCGAACCGGCGACCATAACAGCTGCGCGGTTCCGGACTGAAGCGCGTAGAACCGCTCGGCCACAGCGGCCGACATACGTAACACGAATCGTTTTTTATGAACTGTATTTTTAATTTGACGATGTCTTAAAGTTTCTAATTTTTATAATACGGAAGTTCTATTAGGAAAACAGCCAAATACTCCACTGTACCCTTGCAGGCTATATTCCAATGTGGCGTCTATTCAGTCCAGCCTATGGCGTAGAAAGCGATGTTAAAATATACACTAGAGGAAAAAAATAACAACACCAAATATAATTAATCTAGAGTAAAGAAATTTCGGGAATAAATTTGTCTAAGTAACATATTTATGTGATTAGCGTTGCAAGATCACAGGTTAACATAAGCGCGAGATAAGTAATTGCAGATGTGAAATACTGGTACATTAATAATCGGTATAACTGCAAGAATATTGAATGAACATGCAAACGTGCATGCACTGAGTTGTACAGGTGACGATAAAGGGAAGGTTAATGCTGTTAGTGATTGACGCTGGAGTTATAGTCCTACTATGTCTCAAATGCGCTACATTGGAGACAAATGTAGTGATCGAGCATGCTAAGGCATAATGTCGACATTCTGTAAAGCACATTGCGATACAACAACGTTATGTGGGCGAGCGTTATCCTGTTGAAAAACACCCCCTGGAATACTCTTCAAGAATGGCAGAGCAGCAGGTGGAATCAGCAAACTGAAGTAGAAATTTGCAGTCAGGGTGCATGGGAAAACCACGAGAGTGATCCTGTAGTCATACAAAGTCGCACTATAGATTCTAACATCTGGTGTACGTCCATTGTGCCGAGCACGCAGACAGGTTGGTTACAAGTCCGCAACTGGCCTGCTTATAACCAACACGCGGCCATCACTGGCACCGAGACAAAAGCAGCTCATCAGAAAACACAACAGACCTCCACCCTGCAATCCAATGCGCTCTCGTTTGACACCACTGACGTCAGTAATCGCAACACCAAGAAGAAGTTGTGCAACACAAACGAAAATTGGTAGGTGAGTTTGTAAATCTGAAAGATGATGTGTTTCCAAAGTTCGCAAGAGTCGCATAAGAGTGGCGCTAGCACCGCCACTATGAGAATGCAAATCAGGTTAGTTTTAAATACACGCTGCAACGGTTGTGAGCGTTAGTTACCTTTGAGATTCGACGTGGTGGGCTCTTGTTAGTCAAGAACGCCTCTAATGCGACAAAGACACCGTTATCAACACCTCTCTACATTTCAGCGAGGTCACGCAATAGGCTTGAGAGAAGCCGGGTGTACCTTCTGCGATACAGCAGAAAGACTTGGCAGCTGCACATATTTCTAGAACAAAAGCTTGTGGTTGAAATGACATGATTATAGTCTACTTTTCAGATAGACAATTTGTTAATGTGTACTTAACCTAAGTAAGATGGTCAGCCAGAACATAGATTCTATTTATGGATCGGCATATAAAAATGTAGGCAACAGCCTTACCGCAATGGATACTCCGGTTCCCGTGAGATCACCGAAGTTAAGCGCTGTCGGGCGTGGCCGATACTTGGATGGGTGACCATCCAGCCGCCAGGCGCTGTTGCCATTTTTCGGGGTGCACTCAGGCTCCTGATGCCAACTGAGCAGCTACTCGACCGAATAGTAGCAGCTCCGGTCAAAGAAACCGATCATAACGACTGGGAGAGCGGGTGTGCTGACCACACACCCCTCCTATCCGCATCCTCAGCTGAGGATGACACGGCGGTCGGATGGTCCCGATGGGCCACTTGTGGCCGGAAGACGGAGTGCTGTATAAAGATGTAGTTTACTGATCTTCGCGAAAAAATTGTTATAAAGTCAGTGTGAGAACTAATGTGATTAATTGTATACCAAAACGTTCAGCAAGAAATGGTTCTATTGTCCTGCAGTTTTAATCGTATTAAGAGTTCATGTTTTTAGGTAGAGCAATGGAAACTTTATGAAAATCGTCAGTCTTATTCCAGTTGTTTACAGGCAAGCTACCTTGAATGTGCATTGCATTTTATAAATTATTATGTTTATAACTGTGTTTGTGTATATGATTTCTATACATTCATTTCCTAACTGATAGAAGCAAGAACCTGAATTTTTTTTAAAAAATATGTAAGGCTCTTCTCAATTATCTGCACTACACATCTGCATCAGTAGTCTGAAAACCACTGTGAAGAAAAGGGTACTTTGCATTACACCAGATACCTATACCTATTGCTAAGGCTGTGACATCCTTCTCGACTTTGAAGAAAACGAAGACACTTTTAAGAAGCACAGTGATAGAGTGGGTTACCAATGCTCTCCATACAAAAGGAGGTGACTGAAAGCATGCCAAATTTCAGTTGAAAAGATACTAAAAAATTGTTCAAATGGCTCTGAGCACTATGGGACTCAACTTCTCAGGTCATTAGTCCCCTAGAACTTAGAGCTAGTTAAACCTAACTAACCTAAGGACATCACACACATCCATGCCCGAGGCAGGATTCGAACCTGCGACCGTAGCGGTTGCGCAGTTCCAGACTGTAGCGCCTAGAACCGCTTAATTTTATTTTATTTTATTTTTTATTACTGATCGTTGTGTTTGGTAGTTGCGGACGTCGCAATACATCCTGTTCAAGTTCGGTGGTTGATCGTTCCACTCAGTTTTTTATTACAGAGGCCAACCGGCTCTCTGACCAAACACGCTGAGCTACCGTGCCGGCAACCGCTCGGCCACTGTGGCCGGCCGAAAAGTTACTGACAGAATTGACTTGTTTAGAAGTGCACCTCGTAGGCACATTTGTCGTCTGCGAGTAATACTAATGTTATTTTACGCCTATTAATTTCACTAACAGAAAAACTGTATGTAAGTGTCATGATTTCTAAATAGACGAACGATTCTGAATTCGTTTGCAAACTGTCAGTTACATTAGCCACGAGCCGTTACTGCGCTTGTTACCTCCGGTGGAAAAGGGCCTCACCGTAGGTGCCCTCTTCAGAAACGAGGGCCAGGAGAAGCTGCAGACCGTCTTGTTTGGCTGCGCAAGGGCGGCGGTCGCTACTCGCGTCGCCCCTAGGCGGCCAAGTGCTGCCTCGTTTTCCAAGGTCGCGCCGCTCCCCGCCAGGGGGGTCGCAGACGGCGACTTGGAAGTTCGCAGGGCCGCTCTATTCGTGGAGCGCAAACACACGCCATGTTTGTCCTGCTAAGAGCACGCTGTGATGAAGCCCATTAAGATATAAATAAACACAGCGCCTGCGAGGGGGCTGATGGCAGAGGGCGTCTACGGCCATCAGCCGGGAGCGGCAGCTCAATCGCGCGTTCTTTTCACAAGCTGCAAGCCCACCAAAATTCAAGAGACTTCTTTTTTCCTCGGGATAAAGCTGTTTGTGGTGTGAAACTGAAAATCGTGGAGATTTTAATGGCATTACTGGACCCAACACCAAGGACACTTACTTAAATTTCAGTGTGATGCTTTTTCAGCAATTAAGCCACTAATTAAAATGTTAAAAATTTGCACAACGATTTCCTAGTTGTTCCTGAGACGAGAGAGAACAGAAACAATTTATTACTTTTTAGGTTTGGAAGTATTTCTGTGTGGCTTTAATTGGTTCAAATGGCTCTGAGCACTATGGGACTTAACATCTATGGTCATCAGTCCTCTAGAACTTAGAACTACTTAAACCTAACTAACCTAAGGACAGCACACAACACCCAGCCATCACGAGGCAGAGAAAATCCCTGACCCCGCCGGGAATCGAACCCGGGAACCCGGGCGTGGGAAGCGAGAACGCTATCGCACGACCACGAGATGCGGGCTTTTGTTTTAATGTAACTCTTCTCAATTTGTAATTATAAACTTTAGTGTCCGCCCCCGGTAGCTAGGTGGTGACGGCACGGTAGTTCAGTGTGTGCGGTCGGAGAGTTAGCTGCCCTCTGTAATAATAAATAAAAAAGAGTGAATCGATCAACAACGAACTTCAACGGATATCTTACGACGTCCGCCCCGAGCAGATGCAAAGAAAAAAAAAATATATGCCGGCACGGTGACTCAGCGTGCTCGGTCAGAGGGTTAGCTGCCCTCTGTAATAAAAAAAAATTAGAAAGGTAGTGTGTCAACGACGAACTGAAACGTGTGTCTTGCGACGTACGTCCGCCCCGAGAAGATACAACGAACGAAATCGAACAAAATGAGATTTTAAAAAAAGTGGTCAGCGCGACAGACTGTCAGTCCTAAGGACTCGGGTTCGATTCCCACCTGCGTCGGAGATTTTCTCCGCTCAGGGACTGGGTGTTGTGTTGTCGTAATCATCATCATTTCATCCCCATCGACGGTCAAGACGCCAAAGTGGCGTCAAATCGTAAGACTTGTACCTGGCGAACGGTCTACCCGACGGGAAGCCCTAGTCACACGACATTCACATTTTACCAAGTCAGTGGAAATTATATTCCTTTCCATGAAAGAGGTTGTCGTGGATACAAAAGTATCGTTGCTTGGGGATAGATATTAACCATACAGTATGTCGAAATGCATGCCACCAACTGCCAAAAACTCGTTTCGATATCTTGAACCGTTTATGAAATATAACAGATTTTATGCATAGTTCACTCTCATTGTGGCGTGGCGCATGTATGTCCAATTTTCTCAACGTTGGAGGCGGAAATAAATATCCTCTCAATTTAAACCATACTTAAGTATGTTAGATAAATCTGGTGTACAGAAATATGTGAGTTAACATGAACCAAATGGAACCTCATAGCGACTCCTATTTTTTATTACAGACTATTCAAATTTCGTATGGTGGGTTCCTTAATTTCGAATTATCACAATATCTGTGACCATTGATGAAAAGATATACAGTGTGCTGGCGTAAGCTGTCGCCAGCATACTGGTCGGCAAAGATGTAATGCGAAGATCGATAGTAGGGGCTCAATAAAGTGGCCTATCACGAGAGACTCCAGAGATACACCAACAAGCAACATGCCGCCAACGCCCTCCCAACAACAAGAATTTAGGCCGCTGCCGCTGACCACAGGGCGTCACTGACTCGCCAATTCATATTCCAGTTGGCATCTGTCAGTTCACGTAGCAGGTTATGACAGTACATAGTGACCAGATTAGAGTACCAGCAATATTACCGATATTGTCCGTGAGGGGACTATTACTGATGAGCTTGTACCATGAACATGGACTCTATTGAAGTTGAGTAGCGGCTTCTTGTAAATAAAGAACCTTCCTAACCCACTGTGCATTTGTCTTGTAGAAAGAGGATACCAGCCACCCACAACAACATCCTCTCCATTCTTTCCTTGAGATACAAGGCTCCACACGTAGTTCAACATGGATCTGCCATGAAGAAAGAATGTTTCTCTATCGAACAGTTTCTTTAAAATTGTTTGAGAAAGTTTTCAGCGGAGCTGGCACGCATGTGCAACCCCTAGTCTGCTGCAACTGGTGCTTCTCTCCAGTTCCACTGTCCACTGTCCCATTAGGCTTATTTTTATTTTGGGTTACCAGTTTTGTGATTGGTCTGATGCAACCTAACATGATTTCCCCTCCTGTCTAGAGCTGTAAAACTACCATAGGCTACCTCAGACAACCATAACCAAGTGTAGACTATGGTAGTTTTCCCTAGTAGCTTTGGTCGGTTAATAGCACCCACATTACCTGTACGTTAGGCGCGTTACATAGCGATAGCTTTCTTTAAGCATGCGATCAATGTCTTACTCTCTCTCTCCGTCCGAACAGGCCTTGGAAGGCCCAACGGTGCCGACCGATCGCCGAGCCATCCACATTCCACAGGCGTTACTGGATGCGGATTGGAGGGGCATGTACTCAGCACACCGCTCTCCCAGCCGTATGTCGGTTTACGAAACCGGAGCCGCTACTTCTCACGGTTTACGAGACCGGAGCCGCTACTTCTCAATCAAGTAGCTCCTCAGTTTGCGTCACAAGGGCTAAGTGCACCCCTCTTGCCAACAGCGCTCGGCAGACAGTATGGTCACCCATCGGCAATGTGGTTTCTCTAAAAACTGAACCAGTGAACCGCCTAGAATCGAAGTAAGGAGATGTAAAGGGCTGGCAACTTAACAGAACATAATTATCCTCCTGGCTGTCTCTTTCAATGTTTAATTCAGATTTTATTCGAAAATTGATTATTTGTAATATGAAACAGAAAGATGTTGCATAAAATACAAAGAAAACAATACAGTTTTATCACAGAGAGCTAGAAAGAGCAATTTCCTCAACAAGAAATAAAATAAAAAAACGCAAAACAAATATATTCAATGATTGCTTCAATACTTTGCCGAACTTATATGAAACAAGTTCCTGTTGTTCATGAGCAACTTTCGCAGCTATCAATAATAACAGGAAATTCTTGCCTTTGATTGTGACGAAGAACATTCTATCAAGTACAAAATAACAATAATTACATATTTTTTATGTCTGTGATTAAAATCTGTACTTGCATCAAAATTAATAGCTTTGGTTGCATAAAAGCGCATTTTATTACTTATAAAATGCGATTTATATTCTGTAAGGACATAAAGTACACAATGAGCTAACACAGAAAGACGTGCGGTTCTAAATGCTTGCAAAAAAACCGGAGGGAGAGAAGTCGCCCGCTCCCAGCTTGTGTCTTATATATTCATTTAAGTTTCTTTCCCTGACAATGCTAGCTGCACTACCGGTAAGCCTACGATTTACTACGTTATTTATGTAGTGTATCAAAACAACCGAACCGTAGTTTTGGTAAAGCGCAAACGTACTCCTGTGCCAGTCTCTTAAGCTTTCAGCATCATTTACATCCAACGTGCTCAATTATTTCCTTACCCTACTGTTTTTACCTTCGATTGCTCCAATAGTATCACAAAGTTATCCCCTGATGCCTATAAGGATACCGCAATCGATATCCTATCCAACGATGGTAAGCCTTAGCTTCTGGAACTTTCTGTCGTCTCCCGCCTTTTTCTTCAGATAGGGGCTTGCCGTCTTGGGCTGATAATGCGCCGAGGCAGTACGCAATAGTGCTGTGTGAACATGCAATTTTGTAACGTGAGAGCCGTGAGTGAGAACTACTCAGAATTGAATTATAAAGTGTTTAATAGTCCACAGAGCAAAATATGTCGTTGCAATAATAATGTTGGCTTTTTTAGAGCGAATGAATTTTATAATTTGTCACTTTCTTGAAAGTGAGTGCGATACACTTAGTTGTGTTTTCTATTGCTTCGAAGTTGAATACACTAGATTAAAGGATATTATCTTTTATTTCAGAAGAATCCTGAGGATAAATTTCGCAGTAAATGATCACATCATATACAGTTAGCCTACAGTTTAGTTTTTTAATGGGTCCTGCTGGAGCCAGCCCGTTGGCTTCATTTCTAATTACGCGTAGTTATTCAGTCAAGCCATAGAGATTTTCGTGTTCGTGTAACGCAGACTTTTTATGTAAAAGTGAAACATATCTGACGACTGCACAGGTCACCACTCTGATAAAATATTTTCCTCTAATTCGTGTACTGAGTTTGCTTGTGCTATCTGGCTAGGGTACTTGTCGAAATGTGGTGAAGCCATCGGCACAAAGCCTTTTGAGTTCTGGGAGAGGCCCTGAGGGGCGTCTACCTGGAATCTTCTGAAAGCTGTGAAGCGCAGAAAATTTTCTTGAGAATGTAAAATCTTCCGGCAGTTGGAGGCATTTCACAGTATCGCGCACAGCACCACTTCGTCGAGTAAAGAGGATGCGTCTGGATAATCTAGTCAGTCATTTCGGGTGCAGGCATAATACTGCAGAGGACGCGGGAGTGTAGTCACACCAAATTGGACCCGCTTCGGAATTTCTCCACCAAGTCACATTGCGCCAAGACTTGGAGGTTATTGACCCGCACTTTGATGCAGGAAACAGAGCACACATTTGATTGGACACTTTCTAAGAAATTAGCCAGAGTGGGAGAACGAGTGTGGCCATTCGGAGTGCAGAAGCGCGAGTTATTTTGCATTGGCCCAAGCTACCATCTTTTCCACGGGGGGGGGGGGGGGGGGTTTGTCTGTGAAACTGCAGGAAATTTGTTTAAAGTGAAAACTTAAGAGATTGGTAGGAATAAAATTTTTGGAAGGGAGTAACTATGGTGGTAATTGTAACTTTCCGTTTGATCGAACAGCCAGCAATTGTTGAGGGCTTCTCGGAGAGAAGTCAGAGGAGGGTCGTCTCTAACTCTACTCTTCATCTGGATGGCGACCAACGCGCATCTGAGTGGTAGTTTTTTAATGACGGGGACCGAGTTGCACTCCTTTTCTTTTGGGGAGCGGCGCGCAAGATACAAGATTTCTGCATGAGTCCATAGGCAGCACACGCAACGCAGATCTCTCCTGCAGTGTCTCAAGTAGTAAGCCATATCCTCGCAACTTAATATTGGTATGTCCAGGCAGCACCACGAGGCGAGACGTTATTGATGTGTTCTAAACATAGTGCAAATAAAGTCCTATCTCAAAAGTTTCTAAGCAGCCTGAAATACAGAAGTGAAAAAATATTACAGAGTTCTATGCTGTGCAGTTCTACACTGTCAGATGCTCGATGTAAAAAGATTATATGAAATGTCTCATTTCCAGAAACGCTGTTACAAATTCGATCCAAGCGGTAAATAACTGCTACGACGAAGTCGTTAAGAGTTTCATCTTTGCTTTAAATGATTGAGGTTAGAACAACTGCGTACCCGCTTTGACCATCACATGATCAGGAAATAGCCAAGAGTGGGCTAGTAGAACCTGGAAGTTTGTTTCCGAACCAAATGGAGCTCTACTTTATGAATCCTTTACTACCCAAAATGTGCGTTCCGTTTTTGGGGGGCAGATTAAAGGGTGTATGCCAGACATCAGTTTCTATGGTATTGTTTCTGTGTTTCTGAAGGAAGCAGTCGACTTACCGGTCAATACATTATAGAACCAGTATTTATGTACAGAATGATCAAAGATATTAGCCAATAGATTAATTCATTATTAAAATTCTAACTATTTCATGTAACTGTTCCCTGTAAATGTTACATTTTGCCTACTATCTAAACTGTTCATTTGAATTTTTAAAGCGCATTTTTATTTTGTCAGCAAAGAATCAGTTGTATTCGAAGTCCTATTAAAATTAGATAAACATGTCTGATGACAAAACAGGTTATCTATATAAATAAAAATGTACGAGTGTTAGCTGATTTCTGCAAAATCGTAAATCTCCAGAAGTTCTTGACCAACTATTTTGAAATTTTGACACAACGTTGCATTCGAACTGTAGCGCCATTTCGAATTCAAATGCGTATATATATATATATATATATATATATATATATATATATATATATATATATATATAATACCTACTTGAGTGTCATATGGTAAATATATATATCCAGGGTGTTACAAAAAGATACGGCCAAACTTTCAGGAAACATTCCTCACACACAAATAAAGAAAAGATGTTATGTGGACATGTATCCGGAGACGCTTAATTTCCATGTTACAGCTTATTTTAGTTTCGTCAGTATGTAATGTACTTCCTCGATTCACCGCCATGATTTCATACGGGATACTCTACCTGTGCTGCTAGAACATGTGCCTTTACAAGTACGACACAACATGTGGTTCATGCACGATGGAGCTCCTGCACATTTCAGTCGAAGTGTTCGTACGCATCTCAGCAACAGATTCTTGACTTCATTTACGGGGGGATTTGAAAGCTCTTGTCTACGCAATCCTGGCACCAAATGTAGAGACTCTTCGTGCTCGTACTGTGGACAGCTGTGATACAATACGCCATTCTCCAGTGCTGCATCAGCGCATCAGGTATTCCATGCGACGGAGGGTGGATGCATGTATCCTCGCTAACGGAGGACATTTTGAACATTTGCTCTAACAAAGTCACGCTGGTACGTTGTGTTGCTGTGTGTTTCCATTCCAAGATTAATGTGATTTGAAGAGAAGTAATAAAATGAGCTCTAACATGGAAAGTAAGCGTTTCCAGACACATGTCCACATAAAATATTTTCTTTCTTTGTGTGTGAGGAATGTTTCCTGAAAGTCTGGCCATACCTTTTTGTACTGCCGTAGGTACATTAGAACACACGCGTGTTCGAATGCAACATTGTCGCAAAGTTCAAAGCAATCGAATGAAGAACTTCCGGAAATTTACGTTGTATAAAGGAACATTTACATCTATATAAAAAAAAATGTACGTGTTCGTTTATTCAAAATCTGAAATCTCTGAAAGGTTTTCAGTGACTGCTGCCAAATTCTGACACAACGTTGCAATCGAATACGCATGCGCTTTTATTTAGCTATGTTTTATAGAATATATAAGTAAATACGTAATTAGTATAATGGTGAACCATTGTAAAGTTGTTAGCGAACAGTTAAGTTGTATTTCTGTCTTACCAGCTTACGATTAGTATACTACTACAGAATCTGAGGCGCTCGGGGTGGCCACGCGGTTAGAGGCGCCATGTCACGAATTGCGCGGCCCCTCCCGCCGGAGGTTCGAGTCCTCCCTCGGGCATGGGTGCGTGTGTGTGGTGTTCTTAGCGTAAGTTAATTTAAGTAGCAGCAGTTTGGTCCCTTAGGAATTCGCGCAGGCTTGACTTGCACAGAATCTGAACTTGCAATAACAGTAAACAAGGCCCATGTTCAGAGTGATGGAGGAAGAAGAGATGGACAGATGGGTGAGAGGAAATGGAAACAGAAAGCGGAAATGGGAGGATGGAGAGAGAGAGAGAGAGAGTGAGAGAGAGAGAGAGAGAGAGAGAGAGAGAGAGAGAGAGAGGGCAGGAGAAGAGGGAATGGGAAGGGAGAGGAGAAGATGAACAGAGAGAGGGCGTAGGACATGATCGGTAGAGAGTGCGGGAAGGAAGATGAGATGGTCAGAGAGAGGCTGGGGAGGAGATGCGCAGAGACAAGGGGCAGAAGGAGATATAATACATTTCCTGTACATGTAGGAAACGTGTGCTTTTTCTTTCCTTTCTTTTCCATTTAATCAGAGTCACAGCAAAGTGTGGCTGGGGAAAATATTTCGAAATAATGAAAGAAAAGATTTCTATACATTTTATGCAAAACTTATTCTTTGTCTGCCATTTCTATGGAATAATAAAAGAGAAAGGAAATTATGGCAACAGTAATAAATTAAAACTTAAAAATTCGTCCATATTTAATAATAAAGATAGGAAGTAGCTGATCTGTCTGTCTTAATTATGTTCCTTTATCTGCTTGTAATCCCTGAAAACGGACAACGTAACACGAAAAGTAGCTTCCTCTGACCTCATTTTTCACCCTTTAGGACTGAATGTTCGTAATGACCGAAACCGAAAAGCGGTTGTTTCCGCGATAACCACTATCCCTACCGCATCGCCCTGCCCATCAGTTGGACTGACAATCCGTACGCGGCTGTTGCGGAAGGTGCATCAAGAGGCTATTTCAAATCCCCCATTCAGTGTTTTTTTTATACAAGTGTCTTACTGCATGTGTTTGCTAGCCACAGAGGAAAGCGAGACAGAAATTTTAATAATAACCTGGGACATTGGGATAAATGATACAAAGATAGAAACAAGAAACCATGATATTTGTTGTGAATAATTTCTTCAGTCCTGAGACTGGTTTGATGCAGCTCTCCATGCTACTCTATCCTGTGCAAGCTGCTTCATCTCCCAGTACCTACTGCAACCTACATCCTTCTGAATCTGCTTAGTGTATTCATCTCTTGGTCTCCCCTCTACGATTTTTACCCTCCACGCTGCCCTCCAATACTAAATTGGTGATCCCTTGATGCCTCAGAACATGTCCTACCAACCGATCCCTTCTTCTAGTCAAGTTGTGCTACAAACTTCTCTTCTCCCCAATCCTATTCAATACCTCCTCATTAGTTATATGATCTACCCATCTAATCTTAAGCATTCTTCTATAGCACCACATTTCGAACGCTACTATTCTCTTCTTGTCCAAACTACTTATTGTCCATGTTTCTCTTCCATACATGGCTACACTCCATACAAATACTTTCAGAAACAACTTCCTGACTCTTAAATCTATACTCGATGTTAACAAATTTCTCTTCTTCAGAAACGATTTCCTTGCCATTGCCAGTCTACATTTTATATCCTCTCTACTTCGACCATCATCAGTTATTTTGCTCCCCAAATAGCAAAACTCCTTTACTACTTTAAGTGTCTTATTTCCTAATCTAATTCCCTCAGCCATACCCGACTTAATTCGACTACATTCCATTATCCTCGGTTTGCTTTTGTTGATGTTCATCTTATACCCTCCTTTCAAGACACTATCCATTCCGTTCAGCTGCTCTTCCAAGTCCTTTGCTGTCTCTTATAGAATTACAATGTCATCGGCGAACCTCAAAGTATTTATTTCTTCTCCATGGATTTTAATACCTACTCCGAATTTTTCTTTTGTTTCCTTTACAGCTTGCTCAATATACAAATTGAATAACATCGGGGAGAGGCTACAGCCCTGTCTTACTCCCTTCCCAACCACTGCTTCCCTTTCATGTCCCTCGACTCTTATAACTGCCATCTGGTTTCTGTACAAAGTGTAAATAGCCTTTCGCTCCCTGTAGATTACCCCTGCCACCTTTAGAATTTGAAAGAGAGTATTCCAGTCAACATTGTCAAAAGCTTTCTCTAAGTCTACAAATGCTATAAACGTAGGTTTGCCCTTCCTTAATCTAGCTTCTAAGATAAGTCATAGGGTCAATATTGCCTCACGTGTTCCAACATTTCTACGGAATCCAAACTGATCATCCCCGAGGTCGGCTTCTACTGGTTTTTCCATTCGCCTGTAAAGAATTCGTGTTAGTATTTTGCAGTTGTGGCTTATTAAACTGATAGTTCGGTAATTTTCACATCTGTCAACACCTGCTTTCTTTGGGATTGGAATTATTATATTCTTCTTGAAGTCTGAGGATATTTCGCCTGTTTCATACATCTTGCTCACCAGATGGTAGAGTTTTGTCAGGACTGGCTCTCCGAAGGCCGTCAGTAGTTCTACTCTGGGGGCCTTGTTTGGACTCAGGTCTTTCAGTGCTCTGTCAAACTGTTCACGCAGTATCATATCTCCCATTTCATCTTCATCTACATCCTCTTCCATTTCCATAATATTGTCCTCAAGTGCATCGCCCTTGTATAGACCCTCTATATACTCCTTCCACCTTTCTGCTTGCCCTTCTTTGCGTAGAACTGGTTTTCCATCTGAGCTCTTGATGTTCATACAAGTGGTTCTCTTATCTCCAAATGTCTCTTTAATTTTCCTGTATGCAGCATCTATCTTACCACTAGTGAGATAAGCCTCTACATCCTTACATTTGTCCTCTAGCCATATCTGGTTAGCCATTTTGCTCTTCCTGTCGATCTCATTTTTGAGACGTTTATATTCCTTTTTGCCTGCTTCATTTATTGGATTTTTATATTTTGTCCTTTCATCAATTAAATTCAATATTTCTTCTGTTACCCAAGGACTTCTACTAGCCCTCGGCTTTTTACCTACTTGATCCTCTGCTGCCTTCACTACTTCATCCCTCAAATTTACCCATTCTTCTTCTACTGCATTTCTTTCCCCCATTCCTGTCAATTGTTCGTTCATGCTCTCCCTGAAACTCTGTACAACCTCTGGTTCTTTCAGTTTATCCAGGTCCCATCTCCTAAAATTCCCACCTTTTTGCAGTGTCTTCATATTTAATCTACAGGTCATAACCAATAGATTGCGGTCAGAGTCCACATCTGCCCCTGGAAATGTCTTACAGTTTAAAACCTGGTTCCTAAATCTCTGTCTTACCATTATTTAATCCATGTGATACCTTTTATTCATGGAAAATCTGTTGGTGAGAATTTCTTTTCATCTTTTCAGTATTAACAATACGTTAAGTATCGGACTGCTACAGAATGACCAATTTATTTCGCCAATCGTCTTACACATTTTCATTCAGTTAATTGTCATCAGAGACACATTCTGGTATACCCATACACATCTCTTGTTTTTGACATATTACAACTAACTTTTTAAAGCACAACCTAGTAGCATTTACTCAACTGGTCGTTACCACCACACTGCTTCGGTCGTGATTGTGATGTGATTCGATAACGGAGTTATTGTTGCAAAATAAGGAACATCAGATATTTACGAGACTTCTCAATGATTCGATTTCTAAGGCAGATCCAGAGTGACCAACAGATGGCTGGATACCATAAAACATGACAACTTAAGTACACATTGTTGGCACAAAAGTAAACACTATATTATTGTAAACTAGCTTAGTACGTGGAGTTCATATGGTTTGTATATACTTCAAGTTCGGTACTAGTTCGTCTCCTCCTTTCCCCACCTCTCTCTCCATCCCCTCTCTCGCTCCAAATTTTGTTGGTTATTATCCGTACAGTATTTCTTTTCAAATAGTAAAACGTGTACCAAGTTTAAATGAAATATATCCAGGAGTTTAGGAGGAGCTTTTCCCCTGCGGCTTCACCTGTGTACACACATCTCGCATATATTACACATAAACTGAAGAGCCAAAGAAACTGGTACACCTGCCTGATATCGTGTAGGGTGCCCGCGAGCGCGCAGAAGTGCCGCAACACGACATGGTATGGACTCGACTACTGTCCGAAGTAGTGCTGGAGAGAACTGATACCGTGAATCCCGCAGGGCTGTCCATAAATCCGTGGGAGTACGAGGGGTGGAGATCTCTTCTGAACAGCACGTTGCAAGGCATTGCAGATATGCTCAAAAACGTTCATGTCTTTGAAGTTTGCTGGCCAGCGGAAGTGTTTAAACTCACAAGAGTGTTCCTGGAGCCATTATGTAGCAATTCTGGATGGGTGGGGTGTTGTACGTTCCTGCTGGAATTCCCCAAGTCCGTCAGAAAACACAATGGATGCAAGTGATCAGACAGGATGCTTACGTACATGTCACCTACCAGAATTGTATCTAGACATATCAGGGGTCCCAATCACTCCAGCTGCACACGCCCCACAGCATTACAAAG
The DNA here is from genome assembly GCF_023897955.1 of Schistocerca gregaria. Taxonomy (NCBI): domain Eukaryota; kingdom Metazoa; phylum Arthropoda; class Insecta; order Orthoptera; family Acrididae; genus Schistocerca; species Schistocerca gregaria. The sequence goes on from NC_064923.1 coordinate 123,523,010, forward strand.
CCTCTACCAGCTAGAACGGTCCCCTGCTGACATGCAGGGTCCATGGATTCATGAGGTTGTCTTCATACCCGCTCGATACAATTTGAAACGAGACTCGTCCGACCAGGCACCATGTTTCCAGTCATCAACAGTCCAATGTCGGTGTTGACGGCCCCAGGCGAAGCGTAAAGCTCTGTGTCGTGCAGTCGTCAAGGGAACCCGAATGGGTCTTCGGCTCCGAAAGCCCATATCGATTATGTTTTGTTGAATGGTTCGCACGCTGACACTTCTTGATGGCCCAGAACTGAAATCTGCAGCAATTTACAGAAGGATTGCACATTCCTGATATTCACGGTAGACTCGTGATATGGTCGTACGGGAGAATCCCCACTTCATCGCTACCTCGGAGATGCTGTGTCTCTCAGTCCGGAACCGCGCTGCTGCTACGGTCGCAGGTTTGAATCCTGCCTCGGGCATGGATGTGTGTGATGTCCTTAGGTTAGTTTGGTTTAAGTAGTCCTAAGTCTAGGGGACTAA